>NC_140124.1:18523312-18970812 GCF_964035555.1 Netta rufina | reverse complement strand
CCAAAGCCGCCTCCTGGGGCTTTTGTTCCCCGCCACCAGCCCGGAGAAGTGCGCTGCGGGACGGGCTCTCAGGGGCCGCAGCTCCGCGCCCCGTCCCCGCCGGGCCCCGACGGCTCTGCCCGTGCCCCGCTCCGGCAGCGCTGCGCCATGCATCACTGTCACCGCGCCGGGTGACGGATGGGGCGAAGGCGTGGAGCCCTCTCCAAGGTCAAGTTGAAGATGCCGGTGGCGGTGGCGCTGCCGCCGGTTGAAGCCGAACAATGCCCGTCGGGGGGACGAGGGGGCTCCCTACCTCTACGTTTTACACCCCCCCAAACCCTTTCCCGGTCCTTGTCAGGCATTTCTGCGAGGGGAGCTTGGGTACAGCGGGACGGGACGGGACGGGACGGGCCGGGGCGCAGAGCCGCAGCGCTCCGGGCGCTCCGGGCCGGGCCAAGATGGACCGAACCGGGCCGAGCCGGGCCGCGGAGCTTCGGGCTCGGGCACACGCGTGGCAGCCGCCTCGGAAATCCTCCTCGGCCCGTTTTAGTCCGCGGTCAGCACGAGTTTTGCAAGCGGAGCCCGGCTGAATAAATACTTCGCCCTCGTCTCCCGCTCGCTCGCTCTCGCTCCGTGATGATTGATATTTTTTATTCAGCCAACTTTTATTTACCTTGCAAAAATGTTCGGGACAAATGTGATAAATTACAGATATGCAAATTTCTTTGAATGGTGTTGTAAGTGTGTCTCGCTGGAGCTGAATAAGTCCTTGCAAGTCGGTCTGCGCGCACTCAGGACCCCAGGGAGCTGATCAAAGCACCCTTTCTCTTTCATCCCCAGTATTCTCCTCCAAACTATTTCGATACAATATGTTTCCATGATGCACTTAATGTGCTAGGGACACAGAACTCATTACAACCTAGCTAGTTCTGCCGACCCCTTTGTTCAGAGGCATAAAGTTAAAAAAAAAGGAGGGGTTGAGGGGGGAGCTCTGCTAGTTGCCAGCTTTCTGAAATGTTAAAGCATGCGTCATTTTTCACCAGGTCTCGTCTTGATATCCTCAAAAGACAAACTATGAAACCGGCCTCAGCCCTTTCTGGCATTAATTACACTGCTGTCCAGCCGATCTGTTTTTCCTATTATATGCATTTCTCAGCAGGGATTTTTTTTTTTTTTTTTTGCAAGACTAATGCAGCTGCGAGTCGATGTATGAATGCATTTTATCAGTATAGAAAAAAAAAAAATCAGTGGAAAGGCTGAAAAAGATGTCAAAGTGTCCGCCGACGTTTTTCTTGCCTGCCCGGTGTTTGTGGCAGTGGCTTTGGGAAAGTGTTTCGGACTGCCCTGTTACGGTAATTGTGTTTGCCTCGATTTTTTTTCCTGGCTACTCGGAAGGGAAAAATCTCAGCCGGAGGCTGCTGAAAGCAGGTTGCGTGTTTACGGGATGCCAATGCTCCCAACCAAATCTTTCCTCGCCGGGGAGACACTTGCAAGTTTTGGGGGGAAATAGGTGGAAATGAGCAGCCCCGGGTTCGGGGCGAGCCATTTCAAGCCCACGGCGAGGTGGCGGCTGTTTGGGGCAATGAGTGCAGCGGGGTGACAGTAAGAAATCAGCTCTATTTCAGCGGATGGCGCGTTTGTTTATGGGGTGATTGGTTGACGGAAATGGCTGGCAGCCAGTTCTGGGAAAGATTCCAGACCTGACTCCGATTAACCCTCTCTGGTGAAACTCTGCTGGAAACCAACTCACCAGCAATTGCCATTAATCTACTTACTAATTAAGCCAATTCATTTCTAAAGGAGAAAAATTCCTTTCTTTGGCCAAACTGATGGGAGGAAATTTGAAAGAAGCGCCAAACTGTGTAACTGTAATTCAGCCAAGGACTGCTAAAACAAGGTGTTGATATATAGCTGGAGATTTAAAACAAGTTTCTAGGGCAACAATCCTTTGGAGACGGTGGTACATAGTGCATAGTAGATGAAGCTCGAATAATGGTGAACTGCAGTGTGCAATTGTACGGACATTGGTTGGAACCAGGACTGCTTTTCCCAATTAAGCCGTTCAGGTCTTTTACTCCTCTAATAATTTATCCGCCCGGTTTGAACGCTTCAGCCGTGGGCGACAGCTACAAAGGGCGTCTCAGGCAGGCCCCCCAAAACACGGCCGTGGAAATAGGGTCGGGATTTAGCCCGGCACCGGCTCCGACACCTCCCCGCTCCCCTCATCCGCGGGGTCCAGAGCAGCCCGAGGACAGACGGACGGACGGGCAGACGGACGGACGGACACGCTGCCCCTGCAGCCGGCGCTGCTCGGGAGGCTCCCAGCGAGGCGGGGGCAGCTTTTATCGAGGTCTCGTCTTCGGGCCAGAGAAGTTTTGCTCCTGGAAAGAGCAAAGGCCGGGGAAGCGACCTCCAGGGAGAGCCAGGCGAGGCCCGAGGCCGCCACGCAGCGGCCCCGAGGGCAGGGCGGGGGGGGCCCGCAGCCACCTCTTGCCCTGCCGGGTGCTGGGGGGAGATGGCGAGGGGAGAGGTGACCCAAAAACACCCGAAGGGGCCGGGGCAGACCCGGGGAACTTCCCCCGCCGTTTGGGGACCCCGCGTGGGGTCCTGCCCGCCCGCCGCCACCGCTGACCCCCCTCACTCCGGGCCCTTTCCCATTTCTGACGACCCGCCCGGGTCCTGCCGGGGGTGCGGGGCCGATCGAGGCGCAGATTGTGGGGAACGGGCCCGGCGGGGACCCCCCGACGGCCGCCTCGGCAGCGCCGTGCCCGCCCCTCGGCCACCGGGCTCGCCGGCGGGCGCACAAAGGGCGCAGCCCCTCGGGGTAAATGGCGTGCGAGCGGTGACAAATTCAAGGGCGGATAGCTTAAACTAAGTGTAACCGTTCCCCCCCTGCTTCGTTTTTCAAGGTGCGGGGCGGCGGAGGCAGTTGCAAGAGCAACAAATTAAAGCGTTCACTGCAGCCGTCTGCGGACAAGGAGGCGGCGGTCAAAGCGCTCAACGGGAGGCAGGAGGATGCTGAGCCCGGCACGGTCCGGCCGCCCTCCTGCAAAGCAGCGGGGCTGTGCTGAGACCAGGAGCCCTCGGGGACCGCCGCACCGCCAGGGAGAAGCTCCTGGAGAAGGGGAAGGTCCTGGAGAAGGAACAGGAGCTGGAGAAGGAGCAGGTCCTCCTCCAGCAGCCGCTCAGGAAAGGAAGGTGCCCAGCCGTGGGCAGCACAGTGTGCGCTCTTATCTCCTGCAAACACCGAACTTGGGGCATTTAAGTCTCTCTCCGAGATCATAAAAAATAGGACGCGATATCCTAAAAAGACTAATGACATTTCACAGGTAATGCAATTTAGAACGAAACACTTCCATGTTTTCTTTTCCAACAATGTGCATTTTTGTAAACTGCTATAAATTGCAATTCAAAAGCCCTGATCTCGCCATCCCCAATCATTTTTTATACTGATCAAATGAATGCAGATACTCCCATTTGGGAGGGGCGACATGACATTTCACTTGGCAGTTCTAAACAGGTCACAGACCTTTCACAGACCCTAAGGCAGTGGGAGGGAGCTCTTTACGAAACCGTGTAACCAAATCAAACCAATGGTTACCCCTTTTCAATACCATTGGAATGGTTTGCACAATGCTATTCACATAGCAGCAGAGAAACTGAAAGGATGGTCATCCAATGGAAATTTCTTTTCTTTTGTTTAAACTCGCAGAGCTCAAAAAATACTAGAAAACAATTACTTTTTTTTTTTTTTTTTCTTTTTGGTAGGACAAAAAGATAAACACTCTACGTAGGTCCCGTTAGGGAACGCGGCAGCCCTCGGCGTGCCGAGATGTTTGTACACATCTAGGCACACATATGTGCGCGGGGATGTACATTTCTCGGGGATGGGGCTTTGTTTGAAGCCATAGGCACAAAGACACAACATGGCTGCCCTGGAGATGACCTATTGCTTTCAAGTTGCTTGAACACATCAGAATTTCTATTGTCGAGGTTGATTAATTGAAACTGATAAGTTACCATGAATAAAGATTGTTTTTCTGTTTAATGTGGTGGGCCTGATTTGGTAAATGCTTCATTCATGTAGCCTTGCAGCGCAGCATATGGGCAAGATTCATTCAGTATCGCAAACATATACAATTTACTATGCTTGTATGGTCACAGCCAAAAGGCCTTTCTATTTTAATGACGAACTTTGAATGAAAAATTCCATTTAAAGAGTCACTAACGTTAAACGCGGGCTTGTAATTTATTCTAGCTGCCGGCTGCCCGGGGACGGAGCAGCCCCGACGGGACGGGCAGCGCCGCGCTCCGGCCGCTCCGAAGCCCCTCGGGGCCGGCTCCCGGCTCCCACGGGCGACTGAGACCCCACCCGCGGCTCTGTCCCTCGTGGGACCGCCGCTGGCCGCCGGCGGACCCCGCACCCCCTCCAGATTAGGGAGAAGCTGCAGGGTTCGCCCCCGGCGTGCAGCTCCCACGAGGGTGCTGGTGATGCTTGAGCGGGGAGGAAAGCCCCACTACGGCCAAAAGGATAATAATAATAATAGTAATAATAATAATATTTTTTTAAAAAAACTTATTGAGTAGGATCTCTGCGTTTTCCTCCGCTCACGATGGATAATTTTCAATGGTCTCAAAAAAGAAAAAAAATCCCTCAAAACAAAAAACCGCGGTGCTCGAACTTGACCTCGCTTCTGCTGGCAAGCCGGTGCCGTTTCCCCCGTCCCCTGCTCCCGGAGCACCGGCAAACAAAGCCTCGGCCACGGGGGAACCGAGCAGAGGGGGAGGCGATGGTGGTGAGATCCCCCTGCCAGGAGGGGACCTTCGCCCCGGTCCTGCCCATTTCAGGCGCTTCGCAAACTGAGTTTAACAAAATCAGCATCTTTGCCGGGCAAAGTAGAGCCTGTGCGCCCTCACAACTAACTAATTAAATGTGGGGTCGAAATTGACTGGAAAAAATCCCTTGAAAGAGCCCTTTCAAGCATTTTTTAAAAATATGACCCCTTAACCTCTTCTTCCTCGATTGACAGAGTAATTTGAAGCAGCAACAGTGCAATCTATCAAAATAAGTTGTGTTACTCCTGTAAATCAGATATCGATGTTTGAGCTTTCTCCCGCTGACAAGCTGTAAAGGCTCCCTGTTATTCTGAGGTTTTATCTCTGAGCTTCTTGTCTTTTCTGCTCATTAAGAGCCGGTCTACAGATTACAAAGTCAATAGATGCAAACACCGGACTGTGAGAAAAATCTCCCTGAGTACATACAAATCAACAGCAGCGGATGCTGTACAATGGAAAGCATAGATGTTTGGAGGTGTGCAGGTTTACCAGCTTCAAACAAGAGCGACGAGAGCAAATATTGTGGCAAAGCTTTGCCTCCCAGCGTTGCACTCTTCCTCTGGTCGTTCCTCCAGGCTGATCTTTACGCTCCATCTTATGACCTATGTGCCACGGATAAATGATGCACCATCAACTTTAGAGGAAGATTTAGTGAACAGTTTGGCTGAAATACGCTTTGCAGGTGTTTTTGTGTTTCCCCCCAGCTCTAGTTAACAGCCACCTCCAGCGAAGTGCACCTGGGTGAGGTGGGTGAGTGCAGATTGTCCTGTACAGAGGTGACCGACCCCCGTGGGGCTTGTTCACTTCGCTCAAGCTCTCCGGGGGATCCTGGACCCGGGACGGGTCCCTTCGGTTGCTGGGAAATGCCTCTAGGCGCGGACATTTAGTGTTTTCTGCCCTAAATGCACCGGGGTTACGGGCGCATTTTGTTAATGCTGAAATGTGTACGTTCCCAATACCTTTCTGTCCGTGCTCAGACATTACAGAGGGGCTGAGGTTAAAAGCAGACAAAACCCTCGGCCCCATCCCCGTCCCCAGGAGAGGGCACTGAGCCATGAGCAGGCAGAAGCGCGCAGCTGGATGAGCGGGGGCGAGCTGTTGGACGCCGCCTGGTCATTTGAATAACACCGCTGCAAACCTCTGCAGGCAGCATTTTGTACCCTCTTGGGAACTGGGGGGAGGAAAAAAAAAAAAAAAAGAAGAAAGCAGGCGTGTGCCTGGTGCTGGCACCGCCGGCATCGCCGCGCCCGGGGCGCCCCGCTCCCAGCACGCCGGGGGGACCGGCCCCCAGGTGCCTGCTGCTCCGTGTCAGAGCAATCGCCGCCCTGGAACAATCCCTCCCGTGGAGCACAAAAGCTGTTGGTGTGGCTAGAGAGGTTGTGCTTACCGCTTGGAGTTGTAACTGGTTTGCTAGAGTAGTGATGAATTGAAATGATTCTGTTTGAAAGAGAAAGTGATGTGGGTAAGGTGAAGAAAAGTGTGTGTGCCGGAGCCTGTCTAGGATAAGGAGGTCTAATACCTCTCCTGAGTGTTTATGAAATCACAGAATCACAGAACGGTTTGGGTTGGAAGGGATCTTCAAGATCACCCAGTTCCAATGCCCTGCCATCGGCAGGGACACCTCCCACCAGACCAGGTTGCCCAAAGCCCCATCCAGCCTGGCCTTGAATACCTCCAGGGATGGGGCATCCACAGCTTCTGTACCAGTGCCTCACAGTAAAGGATTTCTTCTTTATATCTAATCTAAAATACTTAATTTAACAGGATGTTAAATATTTTTTTACTTTAAAAAATGTTTATCTTTAGACATCACAAATTTTAAACAAAAATGCACTTGTATGGAAATAAAGGATCTCTGTTGAAGCTAATGAAGTGACAATTAATTGTATGACAAATTCTACTGTATTATTAAATTTGTATATGGAGGCAGAATTGGGGGAACTGATGCAGCATTTGAATCTCAAATTCAGGAACTTGACCAATAGGTAAAAGAAACAGTTCACTTCCTAAAATTTACATTTTTTAGATTGTCATTCATTCCTAAGCCACTGTTCTTTCATGTCTTTGCTTATGAAGTAATGTATTTCATAAAATGTCATCAAACTTATTCACAGCAAAAATTATGCACTAAAGCATTGTGTTATTTACTTGTTTAAAGAACAATTTCCCTAACACATTAAGTTCCAAACAATGAACTTACCTGAGATTTACTGCAATTAATTCTACCTCAGTATTCACTGGTCTTAGACACAACTATGAGGATACAACCAAATGATTTTACTGATGCTTTGACATGTGGCACTGAAACTGCTCTCACTTCTATACTGTTTTTCAGAGTCACCAAAACTATGTATTTCATCATTTTAGAAAAGAAATTCACATTCTTTTGGCTAACTAAAAGTTTGAAGCTGATGTCAATAATCTTTCCATGAGTTGACAACTTGCAATAAAATCAATCGGGGATTTTTATATAGGAATCATATATCTGAAGCTTTCTCTGTGTTTGCATCAGTTACGAGGGCTTCAGTATCTCAGAAAGAAATTTTATCTTGTTCAAATCTTGACATAAAGATTATTAAATATATATATATATACGTTCGGACTATACAGACATTCTTGTCTTGAACTGGTGTTGCCATGTTCCATGCATATTTCCTTGGAAAGCTCAAACCTCATATTTTCAGTTTGGAGCTTACTAGATGTACTCTTTGAACATCTGATCAGATGATTTGAAGCACGTTGAGCAAATTATATTATTGGGGAATTAAACCCTTGCCCAGTTATGGACAGACTTT
This sequence comes from Netta rufina, assembly GCF_964035555.1. Classification (NCBI taxonomy): domain Eukaryota; kingdom Metazoa; phylum Chordata; class Aves; order Anseriformes; family Anatidae; genus Netta; species Netta rufina. The sequence goes on along the minus strand of NC_140124.1, from coordinate 18,963,202 downwards.
CTAATATGTTTATGATTTCAAAAGCTTATTTCAATTTAACCTCTATTTTCTGACTGGCTTTTATTTATTTCTGTTGTTCTTTAAGACAGGACTGAAGACTGGGAATGCAGGGAAGGCCTTTCCTCTTCCTTGGCTTGCACTTATCCTAAGCTTTGGGGAAAGCGTTTTTTTTTTTTTTTTTTTTTTTTTTTTTTTTTTTTTTTTTTTTTTCCCTTGAAAAGTCCTCAGGTAACTGAGAAGGTGAGGTAGCAGGGCAGGTTGCACATATAAGAAACTCAACCAAAGACAAATAGTTTTTGACAACTTTCTTCTTTTGATGGGTACATTCATATAGTTTATGACTCCAATCCCTCTTAAAATTCCATATATCCAGAGAAAGCTCATGCAGTCAGTACTGAATAAGGACTCTGGGACTGTCCTCCTATATGCAGCACCATATACAGCAGTAATGTAAGTAGAAATGAGTCATGCTGTAAAGAAGCCACTTACATCCCTTGATTTCTCTCTGTACACACTGTGACAGCTGAATATTCAACATCTTCACAGGAACTCTGTGGTAATAATCTCCAAAGAGAGGAAAGATAAGCTATTTTACAAGCATATCTTGCAATTGAAGCTACGTAGGTCAATACTATAAGCTGAAAAGAGTCAAGGCACAGGGTGCTGTTTTTTTCTTAAAAAAATTTCATTTTCTTAATACTTCTTTTGTCTTGTTCATTCCACCAGCAGCAGCAGCCATGACAAGAGGACAAAAAGAAAATCCATACAGCAAACAGACTAGACACCTAATAATTCATGTGGATATGGAAGCATGGAAGAGGCTGGTTACCAGACTATTCAGCACAGAGTTTATCAGTTGTCAAGAAGATACCTTACAGGGCAGAAGAGTCATGCAAAATGTCAAGGATTCCTTTAGAGTATCCCATACCCTCATTAAGGAGAACTTGCAATGCAGACATCACCCACCTGTACGACTTCATAACTAGAATGACTTTATAGAGCATTGGTAATTAGAGCAATTATTTTTGTAGAGTTTCAATAATGCATGCAAATGTTACATTTTACAATCTCATCAACTATCCCTGAGAAAGATATCAACCTGCATGCCGAAGACAAAACATCACTATCTCTGTGTCAGAAAAATCTTTTTGTTGGGTCAGTTTTCAATATTTTCCTTCTCATAGCTGAATTCAAGAAATCATTTCAACTATGTTCCTATCATTTTCAAGTATCAGTTTAGGGAATATTTTCCTTTCAGTATAATTGATGCTGCTATGAATATTCTTGCTTAGCTTACTAATGTATATTATTATTGTTTTTATTGTTATTATTATGTTTTAAAAGTGCTGAAACCAGAACATATTACAACATCAAAGGAAACCAGTCCCTGGGATGCCAGGAAGAAACTCAGTTTCTCAGACATGAGAAGCATTTTCCAGTGAAAGAATTCAGACTACAGGAACATTTCCCACTGCTAATCAGTGAAAAACAGTATGTTTCTTAAAGCTAAGAAGTCAGAGCAAGGCACACTAGCGTCCTATGCTCTAGGCTGCTGTCATGATGGAGATAGGTCCTATGCACAGTGGGATCAGTCTGTCCTCTACCCCAGTCAGTCACCTTGTGTGCTCCAACAAGTTCCAAAAATAACCTGGGCTCGGCTTTTGACCTTGGTATGTAGGAAGTCTCACATAGCTTAGAGCAGGCATTTACAAATATCCATGTGTGGTATAAATAGCTTCAAATATCATAACTACTGAACATCATAACAGAATGAGCAGACAAGCCGGTCTTGTTAAGGAAAAGTTAATTGCTGAAGTATTTCAGAAATAAGAACATTCTCAGTCTCAGTCTTTTCCTTTGTGCTCCATGTTGTCCCTCTGAAGATAGCAACAACTCTTTCAAACCACTAGCAAAAAATCGATAACCTCGTGGCTGAAAAAGCAGTTTCTTTCTATCTAAACAGTCACAATTCAGCTTATCACCTTTCAGTATCTTTAAAAAAAAACCAACACATTTTTTTCTTCATTCAGCCAATATTCAGTACGAGCAATAGGTCTGAAGAATTAAAATAAGTCCATATTACTATTCTGCAAACTGAAACATGTCTCTGGTTTGTTAAAGGAGAATTGAGAAGGTTGCCCATGGGTTCTTGATCATGCTGAGATGCAATTACATTATGTTTTGCTATGCCCCATGGCTTCTCTCTTCCACTGAGACTTTGTTAACCAGAATATTGCAGACTTCTAAAATAATATCTGGCTCCTCCATATGGGATGATTCAGAGGCTACACTTGGACCATCACAGGCTCTGGTCTTCCTCTGTTCATCACCTGTGAAAAAATGTGAAAATTATTGTAGTAGTGGTGGCAGAAAGAAGCCGACAGCCAACCAAGAAACTCTCCGGACCAGTCTCACAGACCAGAAGTCTTCTGTACGTATCCAAGGCTGAGGAAAGGAGGAAAGGAAGAAGGCAGTTCAGAAGTCCTTTCGCACAGATGATCTGTCATATTTTTGAGAGAAAAAGGGAAAAGGAAAAAAAAAAAAAAAAAGGAGAAAAGGAGGGAAAGAAAAACCAGCCTGAAAACCTCAGTCAGGCACACAAAATCATCCTTCACAAGAAGTGACTCCTCTGGCAGAGGCATTTTCCAAATATGAAAGACAACATCCAGAGCTTGCCACAAAAGTAACTATTAAACTGCCTATCTGTTTATATCTGCCTAATCTGTTTTCTCATGGGAAGAGATGACAATACATTGAATTCGTGAAGTTTTACAAGAAAAAGATATCTGGAAAATACGATCATGTATAAGTATATAAAAACAGAAATTAATACTTAAACTGCAGGGTAGGTTATGATGCATCAAAAATTTGACACTCACCATCATCAAACTACGTCCACTTTTGTTGCGTTTGGAAGTCTAGAAAATTGATCTTTGTCTTCTTCCTGCTCTTTAATAGACTGGGAATACACTGGGGACTAGAGAAGAAAAGTTTTCTTATTAAGGATGAGTAGAAGCTTCTGTTTTACTGTAACTTGGCTGTCTAGTTATTTAGTCAAGTTCATCTAAAATCCTTTAAAAATAAACACAATTAAAACTATCCTTAAAACAAAGAAACACTAGAATACTATAGACTACAGAAAAGAGACGTGCACATTTCTGATGCTTAGCTTACTAATGAGTTCTTGTAAAAAAAAAAAAAAAAAAAAAAAAAAGAAGAGCAAAACTGAAAGGTATTTCCACTGAGTTTTAAGAACTGGAATTGCTTCATACATGCCTTTTTAGCACTAAGCTAAAAGGTGAGTATGAGTAATTGAATATTTGCATGCATATTTACAGAAATTCTCTCTGTATGTATCTATTTATGTAAAAATCTGACCAGCAATTTCTTAGGACATGAATAAGGCACATTTCTATGACCTTAAGAAACTAGTTTTAGTCAGGTCAGTTCAGTAATTTAGTGAAGGTCATGTAATCATGGATACAGTGAATTTGACTGCCGTTAGAAATATTGACTCACTGTTATCTTATGTTGACTATTATTATCCATAATTCTAATCATTTTTATTTTTATGAAAAGTAATATTCTTTTAAAATCTTTTAACTTTTTTGAAGAATTGACAATATATTTTCCTGCTGCAGAGACTTGTTTAGAGAATGGAAAAGAGACATTTCAGGATGCTTTTCACTCAAAATTGTTCTTTATTGACTTTATGTGAATTGATAGTTGAAATGGAAAGCTTGGACTATTTTTGTAACCTTGGTATCTTTTTCTTAATTACCAATAGCAGTCTGAAAAATATCTTATTCTCCCATATTCTGTACTTAGACCTTTATGTTCACATTGTGTTCGATGTCAGAATTTTGAACAATAATCCCAGTTGAGAGACATATATTTCTCATAAAGATTATATCTGTGCTCACAAATTAGGTGCATAATTCTCCCTCCCCTGAAGTAATCTGATAATCCACCCACTGAGATTGACATATTAGGCTTAAAAAGAAGCAAGACCAGATAAACCATTATGGGTTGGACAACTGTACTCTTCACTACTTTAGAATCCCATTCATTTCTCATTTACATCACTGTGGTCTCTCCATTTATTTTAGTATTAGATGAATTAGGCTTATATTGTTCTTGCTACTCAGTAGGGCAATGTTAATTCAGTTCATGTTCATATTGCAAACACAAAGATTTATTTATTTTTTAAAATTAAATTGGTTTAAAACTAAATATGTCTTGCTTTACACAAATATTTGTTATTGCATGCATTTGACAAAAAAACAGAAGACTTGAATACGTTAAATATTACAATCATATAAAATTCATTTAACTAATCACAATTCATATTGTAGAAAAACAGGAAATTGCATATATCTATCTCTGCAGCAAGTCATTGTATGACATTAAGAAACTCCCTCTGAAACTATCTTCCATTGTGTAAAGATAAATGTTGACTCTTGGATATATAGGAGTCTTATCTTATGCACAAAATTGTCAAAAATGCTGTCACTATTTACTTCAGAACATATTTAAATGCATTTATGTTTAGAAAAAAAATACTTACATACCAAAGTTGAAGGTAAACATAAGCCAGCTTTGGATCCATTCATATCTTTTGTATCATTTTCAATACAAACAGGGCAAACCATCTGTAAGTAACATGCCATTCATATACTAAACACATTTCTAAACAGTGTAGCTTAAGACATATAAGTGGTAAGTAAGAAACCAATATTAATAAAAGATTTTGAAAAGGATGCATTTTTTTGACTCGTATTGAATATGGAATTGCAATCAGTGTATAATCCTTCCCAAATCAGAGGAGTATGTTTTAGCTTGATATATTTGATATATTTCATTTATCAGGAGGATATCAATGGAAAATAATATTTTAACCTAGAATTTTATTTGAACATTCATTATGTTAGAGATGATAAACTCAAAACATTTTCAATTTGACAAGTTCAATTCATCTTTATTCTCCCTGAAATTCTTATTATGCAGTCAGAACAGCACAAAAGGGGACAAAACTCATATGACTCCGTATGAAGGAAATAAATATGATACTGTTTAAGACCAACTGACATTATTTCTGTTTTACCCAAATCCTTTTCTTAAATCCCTCCAAGGCCAGTGTCTCTAGCTATCTCTAGCTTGCAAGAAGACAATCTGACCTGAGTTAGAAACAATATGAAATTGTCCCAACCCAGGTCCATCCAAAGACTGAAGATCTTTCTGAAATGAAATTCTGAAATATATCTTCCCCCTATCAGACTTCCCTGGAAGTTTAATGCAGGATGAAAATTTCACTCTCAGGTGTTGTATCACTTGCATAAGAGGAAGGTGGATAGCTCTTAACTGCGTTAAGACTTCCAGTGAGAGTGCCTGCAGGACAAGAAATACACCAAACCTGACAGTTCCTGATCATTCTACCTGCTATCAGGTGGATACAAGGGGCTACAGTCCTAGTCTGAATTCACAAACTGAATAAAATTGACATTATGGTTTATTCATATGCTGCAGATGGATGTTATGTTAACCTAATGGTGTATTCCAGTAAAGGTACAATTTACATATTATTTGTACACATAAATTATGCACACAAGATTCTACTGCAGGCAGCTGAGTGTATCCAGCTTTGCCAATCAGCCCCTGTTAGATTTACCATTTTCACTATCAAATATGTTTGACGTTATAGTATCGGCTAGCTTTTATGTCTTGTTTTATTAGAAAGGTCAGAACAACTAGCGATAAAAACCAAGCATTAAATAAAATAACCAAGTTGCTGTGTCTCTACTTACTGTTTCACCAAAAGATGTACATTTAAGTGCTATTAACTGGCGTTGCAGGGTCTGTCTAAGAAACATCTCATCCTTAATTGCATGCAGGCTGAAAAGATTTTAACATTAAATGAACTTATATTATGTTGTCATTCTTAAGAATTACAATACATAAAATTAAAAACATATTAAAATTGAACGTTTAAAGTAACAAAATAACTATAATGATGTAGAAATTTGATTAATATTGACTCCAGAGCTGGAAATAAAAGAGACTCTTAAATATAAATGGAGGATAGCAGTTATATAATAAATGTAGATGGAGGATAGCCTCAAGCCACCTTGTATGACTGTTCATCATCTGAATTTAATTTCTGAGCACTTTCACAAGCAGTGGCTTGTCCTAGGAGAGGCTTCCATTTAAAATAACTTTGGAATCAGAAAGCTGTCCATATCTTGCACAGCCTAAAGTTCAACTTCTATTTCATAAATTTCAACTGATCAAAAAAAACCTGAAGCTCAGTTCCTCTTATGTAAAGCAATCGAACAATCTACAAATTACTACCCACTGCCGTACCCAAATAAAATTTTGTATTCCCTCAGATTTTGAAAATGAGATGTTTGATTTCACTAATAATGAGTGTTAAGTTTGACTTTAACTCTCTTTACTAAATGCACTAACCTTTGGCTCTTCTTTGACATATGGTTTAAGACTCTTGTGTACATCCTGTATATATGATTTCTATAGGGTGTCAAGTATTAAATCTTCATACCTGGTCATTCTACACAGATTCTTTGTAAAGAGTCTCTTGATATTTTATACTAAGGATGCAATGATAAAATGCATTTTAATGATAGAAACTAAGTATGTTTATGAATATGGCATCTCTTTTGATGTATGAATGTATATAACTTTTCTAAGGAAAAAAACATACAGTTTGACAGAGAAAGAATTGACAAATACACTCTTTTAATCTGCTTTCATGCTACTGAAAAGATTGCGTTAAACATAAAATAGCAGAAAAAAAACCAACAGATTAAAACAGAAAAATACAAATAACATGTCAATAGTTTGCATTTTTTAACACGCTGTCATAAATAAATAATGTTATACAAGACCCACAAACACCATGATACAGAAGTATGTTAAGTAATAGTAAACAATACTCTCTAGCACAAGTTCAAAATAACCAGTTAGAGAAAATTTATTTTTGTATCTTTTTCAGGCTTTAGGGGAAATAACACTACTGATAAGTAAAATTAGAACAAATAACCCATAAGTGTTCAGCAATCCATGGGACACATTAAAATGCCATTAATATATTGCATTAAGTATATTAAATTAAATGTATGTGTAAAGTAACAGAAGCTATGCAGTGGAAAAATCTATGGAGGGATAGAATGCACACTTTGAATTTAAACTACTGTCCTTTTCCTGTCTGTAAATTTACTAAAACTTTAACCACAGAGTACTGATACTTTATCTAATCAATGAAAATTGCTACCTAATTTCTCAAGGTCCAGCTCATGAGGTAATTTGAACAGCTGTAATTTTTTTTCCTCTTTCTTTACAAAGAAAGGTATTAAACTACTGAAACAAACCTTTTTAATTAAGGTAACCCCCTCCCCTCAAAAAAAAAAAAAAAAAAAAAAAGTATTGGTTGATAAGAATTTCTCTTAAGTAACGGTATTTAGTTTGGATGGTTTGGATTATTTTCCCTGGTATATGTCTTGAAAGTGCAACTAGCAAAATACAGTCTCTTCTGTCTCAAAATAACCACAGAAAGTTCAGCTTCAGTTAAGTAATAACCAGAAGATGACTTGACATGATAGTCATATTTGGTCTTATATGACTCAAATCTTTGACATTTATAAAGATTTTAAAGTAAAAAATCCTGTATCATCAAAACAACAACAACAAAAACTACTACATTTTTACATTAACTAGTACCTTTCACAACAACTATACCAGAATGCATAAAGATATAAATAAGTCTGGAGTTCTGTGCCGTGTTTGTGTCTGGTTAAAAAAGCAGAACTTCATGGGCATTTCAGCTACAAGTAGTATACTTGAAAGAAGTAAAGGAAAACTTAAATGGATATAATTGTTAAGAAAAATGAAAGAGAACTGACATTAAAAAGACCAATTAAACATATTTACATTCAGTGTTCTCTAGAAATTCTTCATGCATCAGGGTGCACTGGCATTGATGATATTCATAAAACACATAGAAGTTATTCTGGCCACAAGAGGGCTCACATATTTTTTATTTAAAAATTTAAAATATAAGTATAATAAAATTGTAATTTATGGCTATGTAAATCTAAATTCATGAGAAGATAATTTGCATTTATTTAGTAAAACATCAGAAAAAAATAAGCAAAAATAAAGATGTTCCTATAGACTGTTTATATCTCACCAGTAATTGACTTTTTATCAGAATTAATCTCTTTCTATGACAGCAATTAGCTATATATAAAATGACAAATTCACCTCTTATTTAAGCAAGTAATTTTAATGGTCTCTGTTAAAAAATCCTCTAGCACCTACCTATTCAGGTAACACAGTAAATACCCATTAAGATAGACCTGAGTAGATAACAATAATAGAAATTTGTTTTTCTACAGAGACTTGCATTATTATTAAGAACACTGATAACACTCTCATTATGTTATCGTTATATCAACATAATGTATTCTCACAATTTTCAAATGAGAGGATAACTTGGGGCCTAATTCAATGAATAATTAACAAGAAACTCTCCACCGACCTTAAGGGTATTGTATCAAACTTCATGAGCAAAAAGTACAATAGTTTGATGTGCAATGCATGTACCTTCATTATTCACTATTCACTATTTGTAGGACAGGTATTACTGTATTTTCACGCCTTTGTACAGTGTTGTGGAGATAAACAAACAAACCAAAACTACTACGAAAGAACTGTCCATATAGTAGAAAGTGCAGTTGGAGGCAAAATTTTATATTCTAAAATATGGTATCAGTCCAGCTCAATTTGATACAAACTTGAAATTCTGGATAAAAAACAAACAAACAAACAAACAAAAAAAACAAAACTCAGAAAGAATAAATACAATGTTTATAAGGTCAGATAGATTCCTTCTGGACTCTCTAAAATTGAAATTAAAGTTTGCCTGATTCATCCCTAGAATAGTAGCAAAGATATGACCAAGAACATCTTAAGGCCATCCAGCATCTGCTAGGGCTCTCATATTCTGCCACACTAGGCAACACACACAAACTACTTTTGGCTACAAACCCTGCAGTTTCCACATCTTATCCCAAAGCTTTCAGACTCCAGTTCCTGCGTTCTCAGTAGGGACTCTGAAAGCTCTGACAACCCGTTGCTGGAACTGAGATTACTGAGGTTTTCCACCCCAAGTGCTGTGGAGTTCAGTCCTAGTAAATCCTGTTTGTTTCTTCAGAGACTAAAGATCCTGAGTGGGTGCCCATTCATTGGATACATACTACTCAAATATTTTTCTGGCTGGAGAAAATCATAGCCCAGAAAGATGCCACACAACTTGTTGACCACACTGATCAGTACTAGTGCCCTCCAGAGAGGACTTGTTACATTCATATGGGTCCATATTGGTCCCATGAGACATTACTGTGGATTTTAGGTAATCTGTAGTTTTCTACCTAAAATAGCACTAAGCTATGCCATGGTCTATGAAAATGGTGTCAAACACATATGTTACATATTCTGAGATGCAGCCTGATGTTATTTAAAACTGATGGTGTATTTGAAAACTCAAGGATTCTAGAGATAGAAGCAGAGGACTGCACAGTGCCGAGTGAGCCAAACCTAGCACCATCTCATCTGTACTGCCTATAGGAAACAAACTAGCACCAGAACTGCTTTAGGGTTTTATTTTGAGGAACTGGTTGCTTTAATTCAAGCAAGAGTGAATCAATAGACATAGACTGATGCCGAGTGGGAACTAAGATCCAAGGAGGGCCAAGTGGGCATCTGCACCATTAAAAATTCTTTGTCAGTATAGATGTACATGTAGCTGTAGCACATCTGGCTGTTCAAGTGTTACCTACCCTAGGAGCACCATAAGGCTTTTCCAATTAACAGGATTTATATTAGAACCAGCTTTAGGCTAAGGAATTTAATTCATAACTTTTCCAAGGTTTTCAACCTCAGTCACAGCTTCATAGCAAATCAGAAGGCTATGTTGTGAGCAGTTATGCTGGAGCTGTGGGACCCAGAAGCACTGAGCAGACCTCCATGGGACCCTTATTGTTCACTGGCTGGAAGTTCATTACATTTGACGATGAGAAAATTTGTGGGTTTCAACAAATCAGCGTGCTTCAGCCCAAATTCTTCAGAGTGCAAAGAAGGAAGATGAAGATTCTAGAGAGGCTGGACAGAGCAGAGGAGAAGACTATCCAAGTAAAAGTGTATGTTTTAAAGAGAACTGCAACTGCATGAAAAAACAGATGAAAGCACTGTGATTCTGGGACAGAGAAAAGGTAGTGACGGAAAGTGCTAAAGTATGAAACAAGGGAGATGAAAAAGCTTGCTGGAAAAATGGAGCATTAGGAAAGAAGACATAGAGAAACAAATTGGGTCATGAACCTTAGTATTAACAGCTTAAAATCTCATTCAAGCCTGCCAGAGAAGGGCCTTAAAGAAATATGTGGTCTAACAGCATGAACACTATTTCAGTTTCTAAAAAACATTGAGTATAAAATCATACAAAATTACCTGTCTGAAGTGTTTATGGTTGTTACGAGCAGGTGAACAAAATTATTCCACTTTTTATTTATTTTCAAATTTTAAATTTACCTATTATATCCTCAGATGCTAATGATGAGGCAACTGAACAATGTATTCAACTACTTTAATTTTCATTAATATAATTTGCAAAATCTATAGGCCATAAATATTTTATAAATGTCATCAATGAAGTTATAATACTAAACCTGTTTTGTAGAGTCTGGAATTTCTTCTTCCATATCTTATTACATTGCTCAGCTTCCTTTCTAAGATAGAAGAAAGTATAAAAAGAAGTAGTTAAATGTAGGGGCTTCTTAAATGTCTTCAAAGCATATCTTAAAAATTTTGGCTACTACCTTGCTGTGGTTTGCCTTTCTTGACCTTTCTTCAGTTTCTCATTTTCTGCAGTCAGGGTCTTTTCAGCAGCTTGCTGCTCAGCTGCTACACATGTTATCTAAATGTAAGTAAAACACTGTTTATTTTCTTAGTTAACTTTGCAAAAAACAAATACAAAGTTTTGTTCATATGTAGTGCTGTTCTTGGGACAAGTTTTCCTATTTTGGGCTGTTTGTTATTTCCAGCACTCTGCTAAAAAAATGAAAGGTCTTATAACCTAAGCCAGCAGTCAGCTCATTTTTCCATTTGTTTCTAAGGGTTGTGACAAGCAATACTTTGGCAACTGTAACAGCACTGTGGGTATATAAATGCAATCTTGTCCTCCATTTATGTGTCTGAACCTCATCTTAACTGCTATCAGTGGTAAAATTACCGTTGCCTTAAATGGAGGAGTATTCAAGACCTATCACTACAAATTTTCCATTGCAAAACCAGCAGCCTGTGGAAAATACACAGTCAAGAAATTAGAACGAAGAATTGAACTCTTGATTCTTAGACCTAACCCTGATTTTCATGATTGTGTCTATTCTGGGCCCAGGAATAATTCCTAATCTTTGGTGTTGTGTGGATGTTCCGACTCAATTCAGTGCCACATCAAGGGTAAGAGCAAGGAAAAACCAGGTGCATGGACTTAGAAGGAAGCTATGGTCAATTTCCAGTCTGGGTGATTGGATGGAAATATTTATGCAGGTGCCAATAGAGCACCCCCATCACTCAGCTTAGGCACAGTCTGTGTGACCTTGGATCTTTACTCTCCTTTCTGGGATGCTGATTTCTATTTCCCTTAGAGAAATGTTGTGAGAAATTCTGTGAGGTCCTGGTATAAAGCTGCTACATAAATGTCTACTCATACTTTAACACTAAAAGGTAAAAGAAGCAGTAGTTCTGTGACATCCATAGACTTTAAAAAGGGTCAGTGTGTATATACATAGATGTAAAAATAAATAATATATAAACAACCATATTAGCTTGTAATAATTAAAAGATCATCTTGTCAGTAAGTTAATTATTTTGTTTTGTAAGGTATTTGTAAAGGAGGTTGAGGGGAGACCTCATCACTCTCTGCAACTACCTGAAAGGAGATTGAAGAAAGGAAGATGTTGGTCTCTTTTTTTCAGGTAAGAAGCAACAGGACACAAAGAAACAGTCTCAAGTTGCACCAGGGGAGGTTTAGATTGGATATTGGGAAGAATTTCTTCATAGAAAGGGAGGTAAAGCATTGCACAGGGAAGTGGGGGAGTCCCCACCCCTGAAGGTATTTAAGAGACTTGGGGGAATGGCACTAAGGGAAATGGTTTGGTTATGGGACTCAGTAGGTGAGGCTATGGTTGGACTCAATGAGCTTGAAGGTCTTTTCCAACCTAAGTGATTCATAGAATGGTTTGGGTTGGAAGGGAACCTTACAGATTATCTAATTCCAACCCCCCTACTGCTTCTTCAAACCTCACACAAATACATTTTCCATCCTCCAAGAGAGACATTTCATCCCTGTTATATTTCCAGGGTTCTCCATACAGGCACACTGGACATGGATCTGGTAAATCAAATACATTATACTCCTGTCTGCTTGAACAGAAATTTCAAGCTTTCAGTATTGCTTTGTATTAATCCAACCCAGATCAAGTCATCATTTTGTTTTTTCAGCTGCAGATACATTCCACTTTCTTTTAAATACACATGCTGGTAGCTATGTGGACAGTTCAAAGGTGTAAACACCAGAATTCAAGAACAGATAGCACTGCGGAGTTATCAGGCCTTTTTAAATAAAGGAAAGCCATTTTTATCTATATACTATGAAAAAAATCAAATTAAATTAATTGTAAATATTAATTATTACTAAATGACTGCAAAAACAATCACATGATCAAATTCTCCTTTCTCACATGGTTTTTACACTGGTGTGACATCCCGGATTTCAGTGGCAATATAGCTGGGTAAATGGAGAGTTTGTAAAAATAGAAACAGGCCCATTGTAACTATACAGAAAATAGCAAACCAGGCAATCATTGTACAAAGCAGCTCTAAATCACAAGCTCCTTTTTTTTTTTTTTTTTTTCCTTCTGATTCTTTTTAAAGATCAGAGCTGCTTGAAGTGTAAGGCAAATAGGCTCCTGTAACCCTTATTGATACTCTCACTTTACTGCTGGGGCATGTCAAGGTAGAAGGGACCACATTTAATGACTTTCCCTAATCTGAAGATTCCTAACTCTAGGAATGGTCCCCTGAGGAAGCAGTGGCACTGAACTCCTGTTCAGGATGGCAGTCAAAAAAGAAATGAATGAGAGGTGCACCTGTGCTTCCTTTAATATTTTACATTAAACTTTAAAAGTAATGCTAACAGCAGCTACTTTTTAGGCTTCAACCTGTTCAATTTTAAAATGTGTGAATTCCTTTCCATCATATTTTTCCAGCTCTCTTATTTTCCTCATAGCAAACCTATTTCTCATTAGATCAATTCAATCCCTACTATGTTTTGATATTCTACTTTTTTTTTTTTTTAATTTCTCTCTCTGAAATCTGTCAACATATGTATCTGTCAAAACTATGCTCTGCCTGTCTGAAAAGAAGAGCAAAACTTTCTGCAAATGTGGAAAGCAACCACAAACTGGATAAAAAAACATCTTTTGAAGGTGAGACTCCAGTTTCATATCACGAGCATATCCAGCTGATCAAACCATATTCCTAACACAGAAGGAGTCTTAATAAATATCTTGATCAGAAAAGTCCTTGCTATTTAAACTATATTTCTTATCCTTCAGCTTTAAAACCTAAGACTTAGTTAAAATTGTATTCAGATTTATCTATAAAATAGCTAAGAAACACTAAACACGATAGGCATGTTCCAACCACTTGGAATATTAGTGAATTTTCATTTTTGCTTTTCAAAATTGGGAACATATCATTTTAGGTATTCATTGTTAGTCATTCTACTCATTGCAGACTGGCTGAAGCTAATGACACAAATTTCTGCTCCGTTTTCATCTACCCAATGAAACATGGGTGAAGGGCTGAGAAAATATTGCTTTCTTCCTTCTATTAGATTTAAGTTCTCATGTGCCTTCAGTTGTTTTACACTAATGTTGCTCATAGTAGGAGACCCATAAGCCTACTGACTAATCTCCACTGTGAGCCTGAGCTCTCGACAACCACCCTTGGTACATATGGATGGTCTTTGGGCTGCCTCAACACATGGCCATCTGTCATGATTGCATGGTGCCTCTCCACAACTGGGTCGGACCCTTGCCTCAGGGCATTAGGGTCCAGACAATGCTGGTTTAGATGAACAGTTTGGTTAACACTACAAGGGCCATCTGTTCTACAGGAAATCCTTTCTCTGTGTCATTAATGAAGTATTTGTAGCACATAACTATATATTTATTTACTTATGTAAGTTTTTATGTAATAGGGATTACGATGGCATGTTATTTGGAACTGAATAGAACAACTGGCAAAAATACCAGACTTCATTACATATATCAAGCCTACCTGATACACCTGTTAATAGAGATGAAAACCAACCATATATTTAGCAGAGGAAGTAATTAATTAGCTATGGTTTCAGCATGGTTATAACACCTCACTACCTCAGGCAGTGTAAAAGAACTGAACTTGACCTAAACATTGCCTCCTGAAAATCAGAATATGAATCCTATTGAACAAGAATTCCAAAATTTTACTTTGGTAGGGAAAATCTGCTCTTCTGTAGCATGAGTTAGTATATAACATATTAATATGATGACGATAATAATCACATTTCAGGGAAGACATTTCACATATTTCTGTATGTAATCAAATACGTAATTAATCTCTAGCAAATTAAGCATAGCCAGAATTTAACAACTAAAGTTTTTCATGCTCAATATGCTTTCCATCCACTGTCACTCAGCTTTCAGACACCAGAAATGCAACTTCTTCATTAGGAAAAAATACATCTAGGAAGGAGCACTTGGCAATTTTGGTAAAATGTCTCCTTCCAACCTCATTTTCATCTTAAAAGGTGAAAGTTTGAAATATAACATATACCACTTACAGCAAAAATCTATTCATATTACCAGAAAGTATTTCACCCTGGGCAAGACTCCTAATTGCCTGAAAGGTTCTAAACATGAACACTGTTGACTGAACAGCCACAAAGGCCCAGCCGGAGAATGAAGATGCAGTGGGTGTATAGACCTGCTCAGGGGGCTTGACAGATTTTCACTTTCTACTTAGTGTAAATGTAGAGGAGTGTTCTAAATATCAGACACAGTGACCTGGGAATCTTCTATTTTGGAGAATTTCAAGAATCTTCTTTCTTCTTGCATAAGTTATGAAATTACGATTACTTCAGCCATTGTAAAAAATAAAATTAAAAAAAATCTAGAAGTTGTATGTATGTATGTACTAGCCAAAGGTTACCGCCCTCTTTTTGGATGTACTTATAGCTTCCACGGTTTGCAGTACAAGTGGCATCAAAATGGTTTTATAAATTTCTGTTAAGATCTTATGGAAAATTAATTCCTTTTAGTTCAAAAAAAAAAAAAAAAGGTAAACTTGAATGAACTTCAACACTATCAATAGAACAGATTTCAACTCTAATAATTATAATGCTATTGTAAGACTTTGCAATAACATTGAGTAAACCTTGAAGAATATAAATACTGAGGAAGAAAACCATTTGGTCTGTAATAAATGCTATGGTTTAAGGGATGAATTTAGGGAAGATAGGGAACAGTATGAACCCAAGAAATGGAATTAAAAATAAAAGTAATGAAGGTATGAAACAGATTTCCGGAGAACTGTGGCAATCCTCTTTGGCAGTCTTTATACTCTACTATTATATCCTTCTCACCATTACATTACTTGAATATGAATTATTTGCTCTAAATGGATAAAATAATGAAAAAATATTTGGTAAGATAAACCTCATTGATGGGACTAGCAAGTATGATCTACTTTTCCATCTCTAGTCTGTTTTCCTACTAAATACTATTTCTTCTTGTATCTACCTTCTATGTTGTCAACAGTGCAGTATGCAGTCATCTGCTGCCACTGAAACTGAGGATAAGCAGATATCTTATTATTTTCAGTATCTTCATTCATAACAAAATGGATTTTCCTCTGTAAATACAATCCCCATTTAGATACATAAAAATTTCTAAGGCAAATGCAGGTGTCCCCTGAGCTACCTACAAAACAAAATTACACAACCAAATCCGCTACAATACAAACACTGAGCAAAGTATCAGCTAACACCATATGTGTATTTAATAGTAATTGAATAGTAATTTAGCTTTATTGACTGTACTGTTGTGTGCTCCTTCAAACCCACATTTAAAAAATTAAAAAACCCTATACAGCAGAAACGTACCAATATCATTTACTGTTCTATTCATTAACAGTAGATTATACCTTGAAAACACTTAAAGCCATGTCAAAGTCTGTGTCGTTTCTGAGAGGCAATTATATAGCAAGACCGTTCTCATAGTATCTAAGGATCTTTTCTGGTGGGTTTTGCACAAAAATCTCCTCCTGCTTGACAAGAAAATTGTCCTTAAAATGAAAAATGTTTTGTAGACAGTACAGAGGCTGAATTTCTGTTGAAATTTTATGTTATTGCTATTGAGATTAAAATTTCATGTTGTTCCTGTGAAGATTTTACTGTATGATTAAATTTTTAGGACAAGTAGAGATCTGGGTAAATTTCAAAGCAGTACTTAAATTATACTGAATGCACTACATATGGATAGAAAGTAAATTCTTCAGTAAAGTATATTCCTCTCTGCTTATAACATTTGAGATGTAACTCAGTAACAAATAGATAATTATTAATGGCATACCATTTTTTGGTTTAAGACAATCAAATATCACTTTCAAATATTACACAAGTTTCAACTAATCTAGATGTTCAGTTAATCTCAACATATGGCTTGTTCTCAACACATGCTGCAGATTTCCAGATCTAACTCTGATTAATAGGATATGTCAAATAACTGTTGAAGGAAATCCAACTTCAATAAGTGAGGCTGATTAACACATTGATTTAGATATTAACTTCTAAGCATCGTGAGTTCTATTTATTTATTTATTTATTTATTTATTTATTTATTTATTTATTTATTTATTCATTCTCCTATTATTTAATTTTTTAGGAAGATCAGAGATATCAATAATCCTTTACTCAAAAGCATTCAATCTAACTTTAGAGATAATAAAACATTAAAAGATCCTTTGTTCTTATAATGGTTCTCTATGTTTATTCTGATATAAAAACATTCTGCAAAAGTTAAAGAATGTCTTCAAATATACATACATTTTCCAGCTGATTATTTTTCTGAAGTACATGTACATACAATATAACTCATAGCAAAAGAGAAATCCAAACCGTTCAACTCGCCTCACACTTTTGGTGAATGACAGGATGTGGTACTACGTACAGATGATAAATTATATTTTTATTTGATTATGATCACATTCATAAAGCTCACAATAGAGTGATGGTTTAAATAGTTCAACCAACTAACTCAAATAGATTCACAAGTGCTAATCATTCTTACAAAAGAGCAAAGTACAAGTTTTAAAGGAAAACCTTCAAATGCTATTAACATTTTAAAAGATTTCTCTGTATTACTCTCACATGTTCTTATACTTAAAGGATTCCAAATCTGGCAAGTGAGTAGGAGGACTTACAAGAACAGGCTGTCTTTGGAAAGTGAGGACAACTTATATAAAGCAGACCACACTTTCTCTCTCTTTCTCTCTATAAACCAAAGAAGTGTTTTTGATCATTCAGCATGAAAAAGGAGATCATAAATGGAAAATAACCCCTTTAACATTAACAGCAATACAAACACATATAAATTTCTTATAAAATCATTGAGGCCACGGCCACAGGAATCCCCTCCCATGCCATTTCAAATGAAAACAGATTCTCATAAAGGACAAATTAATTCCCTGAATGAACTGCTTTGTGGAGTTAATACATTTATTTGACCATGGGCATATTTTAAAGTGTTTGAATGGTGGATGACAATAGGCTTTTCAAAGCTACACTAAGCTTTAAAACTATTTAAAAAAAATTAGTTATGTAGTCACGAGTATTTTATTTGCAGACTCTCCCCAATCTTTGCTTTCATCTCAAGAGAATTCAATGATTTCATATTATCTTTGAGCAGCCTTTCAGTACTGACAGCTACAATGTAGTAAGAACACCTCGTATCTATTCATGTTTGCCAGACTTCTTTCAGATGTATATATTCAGGAGGATATACATATACATATACAGATACAGATACAGATACAGATACAGATACAGATACAGATACAGATACATATACTATATGTATATAGGATGCATATGCTATTGTTGCTTGAAGACTGGGAGGAATTAAATGCATACATTTGCAATAACCAACCATACCTCACGACAAGTATAAAAATGTGGATAAACTCCAGGATCTTTGTGACAGGTTATCTCAGCTGATTCTCAAGAGCCTCTCAGCACCATTTAGGCCCTACCAAGGATTTTTCTGTTAGCTAGTAACTCAGGTGAGAGCTTTGACCAAATGCCCTAGCAGCATTTTAAACTCTGCTTCTATTTCTACACTTCCTTCAGGATCACATCCTACTTAGTAAATCTTGGTGAAGTAAAGGAAATGTTTTTCTTGTGGATAAACTTGATTCTCAGCTTAAGAAAATAAGAAATAAAAGTTTATTCAATACAGGGACTATCTTTTAAAAACTTACAGTGCTGTGCAGTACAGTAAACTATTGGTTTTCTGCAATACTATGGCATGTACTTAAGGTAGACTTTGTGCTGCTTTTGGTCTTGAAATTTGTAGGTATTTTGTCAAACAGCATCCCACTTCTCTGTCTCTGCTTCGTGGCATTGTATTTTTAGGTAAAGCACTGCTGCCTGTGGACAACACTAGGATTTGGGGCCTAGTGTTATAAATGGCGATCAGTATTTTTAGCTACTTAGGCGGTAAAACAATAACAAAAGGATTTCTTCCAGCAGATTCTTACCTTGAAAATTGAACTGATATCAGGTGGACAAACCTTGAGCTAGGCTTACTGACTAATTATAGCTGTCAAACATCATGCCCTGCCATGTTCACTCTGTCTAGATTAAAATGCAAGGAACAGCCAGGAACATTTAAATTCAAAGGGACAGTGAGTTGAAGATAAGGACCAAGTCTAGGAGTGTTGTTATTTAGATACAGTGGAAAAAAAAATGTAAAAGAGTAAAGTTGTAGTGAGAGTACAGTCTTACTAGTACAGTGTAATGGAAGTATTTATTTATTCAGCTAAAACACAAATATAGATTTTAGAAAAAACAGTAGAAAAAAAACTAGATTAAGACAAATAAAGTAGAGGTATAACGCAAGCAGAACACTGCAATATTAGCTAGTAAAATCTATCTGTATTTTACTTAAAAAAAGGTAATTGCATACTTCTTTCTGTGCCACACCCAGGACACCTTGCATTTTTGTCTCAGTGTCAACTCTCTTCTCCTTTCACTGCTAAAATGAACCACCAGGAAATATGAACACAATTATATGCATAAACTTCTGGAAAAAGTCTAATACCAACTCTTCCTTGAAATTTATAAAAAATATTAAAATTAGAAAACAAGAAGCATTCTTTAAATAGGATATTCAAAAGGCAAGTGACTTTGCAGATACAAAGTTAGTTGTGTTAGCACTTTGATCTATGACAGTGAAAAACTATTTTTCAGTTCACAGATAGGGGATCTGATTATTGGAAAGAAAAACACTTTTTCTTCGAAAACTCTGTTGGATATGAACTGGGACTGTTAACAACATCAGAAAGTGACAGCAACTCTTGGCTTGCACTGAGTTGTAACAAAGCCAGTAATTTCTGTGTTACTGCGCAACATTGATCATAAATTTGTATTACTCAAATGAGAGGAAAGCAGGAATATTGTTTATAAACAACAAACCCCACAAATATTGAGAGAATCATTAAAAGCATGCAAGAGGGGAAAAGATTCCCTTAAGATTTATTCCAGGATTTTACTATTGATTCAAATCTGTGTACTTCTTTATTGATTCTGTTTTGTAATTGTTCATCTAACATTATTATATTTTTCAGGTTCAAGCTATTAGGAAATATCATTTTATATCATTTTATATCACTTTCTAGCATTTCAATTTATTGTAATAAAGTCAAAATATGCAGAACTACATGGTAATACAAGAAATATTTTATTTATATTATAATCTTCATGAAATTGTTTTTAAAATTGCTAGTACTTAGAGATCTTCTGAGAGTGTAAATGCTTTATTCCAGTCATATGTCATGGGATTTATATTTTCAGGATTTATATATTTCAACCTTACTTACAAATTACTTTTTACACTCAGTGCTCATTTCTCTTCCTCTTGAGCACTATTGATTCTGAGAGTGTTTTTATTCTCTTGCTTGTCCATCTTTCATTTCCACATTTGTATGCACCCAGAGTATCAACAAGAAGTCTCAATGAGCAAAGCGTATAAGGTCTCACGGAGTCTACTCCTTCCTTGCTGATTCCCAGAGGA
Organism: Netta rufina; assembly: GCF_964035555.1. Lineage (NCBI taxonomy): Eukaryota > Metazoa > Chordata > Aves > Anseriformes > Anatidae > Netta > Netta rufina. The sequence goes on along the minus strand of NC_140124.1, from coordinate 18,942,734 downwards.
TAAGAATTCCACTTTATTTCCATGTTATTTGACATTCCCTGTGCCTAATACTGCTCTGTCTTATCTAACTTACTTCATTAATGCTATATTTCATGATGATTTGTTTGATAATATGCAATGGAAAGATAAGGCCACAAAAAGTTGCATTTTAAATAAATGCAAGGAGGTACTACAGGGTAGTCAAGGTATCTTCATCTCATTTCATAAGGGACCATGATGCATGCTTTCTGTACATTTATTTTGGGACACCACAGGACCTTAGAACCAGCACACAATGTATGTCCTAGATATTTGGTGTGCCTGACTGCAGAGAGAATTAGGAAGAGAGGGAATAGTGAGGCCAAACCTTGCTCAACAGCCTTTGCAAATGTTGGACGGCTATGTGCTCGTTTGTTTTGAACTCAGACTATTTCTAACCTAGAAAAGTTTTCCCAGTTCATTCAGCAAGATCCCCTTAGATGAAGCATTTCTAGGTAAAAATTTGAACTACCTCTGTGGTGAAAATAAACAGAACTGAATATCTAAGAATCAATCTTCATTTTTCAAGATAATTTTATTTTGAGTACTGATTTTTGTCATGATTTAATTAAAGTTTTCTAATCTCTGTATTTTTTCATACATTAAGATCATATCAAACCTGACTATCTAAGCTTTAGTGTAAAAGATTCCATAAGGATTTCTAGAACTTTCACAACTCAATGTGTAATTCACTTAAAATTATTTTTAACACAAGTAAAATCACTTAAAACGATTTTTCTAGGTACCTCAGCTAGGATTTGAGATCCAGAACTGAGTTCTTCTCATGTTACATATCAGTTCTGAAACGTACTATGAAGCCAAATCAATTCTCAGTTATACCATCTAACAACAATGCCTTCAACTGCTTTTGATAAATATGCAGATTTACAAGTCCACAAATCAGACTGCAGTACTTAGCTAGCATTCTCTACTGGCACATTCCTATCCCAAAAGACTTTCCTAGAATGAGCAGAGTGTATAGTCTGAGTTAACAGACTAAATGTAGACAGCCAGCTTTTAAAATCTTTCATTCATCACTTCCTAATTCCAACAGAATCCCACTTACATACTCAGGAGAAAATAGATTTTCTTTAAGTGTCATGAGAATGATAAAGTATTTGCATTATGAAGATGCTGATTAAAATGTATTTAATAGGCAGTTATTTTTTTTTTTTTTAACCCTCATCAATTGATTTGAAAGACCTATTCTATAACTTTATATTTTGCTTTTCTCTAGTTTTAAAAAATGCAGTCCTAAAAAACTTACCCAGACTCACTGAAACTGAAAATTGAGTAAGGTCTGCAGGATTGGCCCCCCTACTAAAAAAGCCCAAGACACATGGTGCTGAGATTAACAAAACAAAGTAAGTAAAGCAGCTATGACTTGGCACAAAGTTTGACAAGCTGCAGAAAAGCAAATGTTTAAATAACTGAAGTGGTACTGATTTTCTATTCACAACCTTTTCTCTCCTAAACAGTATCATATTCTTTTCCAGCACATTTAGATTGCAAGTCAAGCTGTGTTTTATTTTTTATTATAATAAACCCAGTCAGTTTACTGTAACAAAGACATACTAGTGGTGATCAGTGTGAAAGCCAGTACGAAATCAGGCTAGGAAAAAAAAAAAGTCAAATGGTAAAATAAAGGACCAGCCGTCTGGAAAGTTCCTGAATCATGTAAAAAGAAAATAAAAGGCTGTGTTCTTATGAGACTAATGCAGAATACAAAAATATTTTAAGACAAAACTCTGTATCTTTGTTTACAACATTTGTTAACAGCAGCAGCAAATCTTTCTAAATAATGTTGCATTTAAATATTTTTCAAGCCTTCCTAAAAAAATATTAGTGTTCTTTTTTTACAATATAGTTCTAGTAGTGTTGTTTATCTGTTCTTCTCAAACCATTTACACAAAATACCAATTTTACACCATTTACACAAAATAAAACTCTAACACATTTTTGCTGTGTGTGTGTTTTTTTTTTTTAACATGAAAAACAACTTCCTGACCTAATATATATCTATTATATACATATAATAGATATATACATATATTATATATATGTTGTATATGTAATATATGTATGTATACATATATGTATATATATGAAATATATATATGTATTATATACATATATTATATATATTTGTATATATATATATATATATAATCTATGGGTATTAAAAAGTTTTTGCATGTTTTATCAGATTTTCAGTAAATGATGGTTTACCAAAAGTACTGTATACATAAATATCTTACCACATTGTTAGCTAAGAGTCTTCCATTTTCAAGTTCTGTCTTCATTTGTTCTTGAATTTCAATCAACTAAAATATAAACACATGAGAGTTAGTGTTGGATTTCTTATTATAAACAGGCATAATTCTCTAAAACTTCTTTCTAGATACAGTCTCCCTGATCAGGAGACTACATGTGGACAAGCATTTTTATATTATAACTGGTCGCAGATAGGCAGCTGGACTACAGCTGGATACTTTCATGGTAGGATTTAATAATGCCATGAGTCACACATAGAAAGTTCTCTTGATGTAAGCAAAATGAAGTGTGATGTCATGTGAGGTAGGAAGACGACAAAAACATTAGAAACAGACTTCAATGACTTACACTCAGAAATATGGCTGTCAGTGAGTTGTGGAAACCTGTTACAGTCATACAGCAGTGGCAGTGGCAATCCTTCTGTTACACATTTGTGTAAAGATAAGCAGAATTCTGTATAACCTGCAGTGAATTCTAACAGATCCTTGTAAAGTACACTTTGCCGGGCAAATTATACATTTAGCCTCAGCGAGGACAAAGGATTGTGCCTAAGGAACAATTTAAGCCTGACTTTAAAACGAGCCTTCAGAAGTTCTGGGATCAAGCTTGGTTAAACAGTTACACTGCATGGCAAAACGTCCTTAGGTTCTGCTGGTTTTGAGCTGTCAGAGCTACTGTCACTTGGGACTGGCAAGTTAAACATCTATATTTCTCAGCGTCATGAAGAAGAGAGTTTGTTACTTACTGAATTTGCATTTAGAAATATTTAAAAGGGGACAATGTTGAGTACAACACTGTCATTCATTTTCTTTCATAAAAATGGAGAAACGCTCCCCTTCAGCATAATAACCTAGAAGCTGGAATGCTCAGCCACAAATCAGGGCAGCCTACATTGTATGCCTCTGGGAGTTTTATGGGGCTTGATTACAATATCCCAAGTCATGGAAAAGTAGCTTAACTACCACTCTATGATGAGAATAAGCCACCAGTTCTGTTCAAGCTGTGCCATTGGACTCAAAGAATATGAAATTCATGAGACTAGATACAGAATACTCATGCATGAGCTTTGTAACATAGCAAAGCTGTGACTGCATGAGAAAGGGAGAACATTGTGTTTTGACTTACTAGATCATTTATGAATTTTACATTAGATTATGAACTAAGAGGAAAAAAAAAAGACAAAAACACCAAAGAAACAAAACAACAACCTCCCCCACTAAGCACACACACACAAAACCCTAACAAAGGTACTCAGCAATAATCCAAAGAACAAATGTACAGAAAAGTTCCCTCCTCTATGCTGAGTACCCTTGCCTGTCATCTAGAGATTATGCCTCTTCTGTGCTTGCCTTCCATGCACCCAGCTTTAAAGTGAGTATTTTCCAAACAGAACACAGTGTAAACTAGCAGTTAAATCCTTGGTATATAGAACTACATGTTCAAATGTCCTCAAGTTCACCAGAACCCTAGCCAAGTGCTCTAGTCCTTATGAGAAACTCGGTGCATGCCATCTCTTATGAAGCTTTGGGAGAAATCATAGAGGCAGCTGCCCACAGGCAGGGCACAGCTTGGCTGCCTGGGCACAGGAAGAAGTTTTAGACTCCAAGACCCACTTACAATACATCAATCAGTATTTTCTAGCTAGTCAGTTAAGAGACAGAGCTTCCAACATGCTTCACCATCACTTACTACCAGATGATTCAACACTGAATCTGCTTCAAATCCCATTTTTAAGTGTCAACTTTTCCTTGTATAGCATCCATAGGATACTGATGTCTGCATCAACTTTATGAACTCCATTTCTGGAGTGAAATTCCAACTGTTGGGCACTGCAGTAGTGCATGTCTTCTTGTCTGGCTCCTCTTTTTAAAGATGAAAGAAGAATTTACACATATTCTGCCTATCAAGTGAACATCTTTCAGTGGGATATGCAAAGGAGGGGAAAAAATGTCAGAAACTTCAATAATTTGGTTAATCGTTTAGAACTGTAGCTTTTCTTTTGGGAATAGAAATAATCCGTTTTGTTATCAGAATTGTAATGAGAAGGAGCTATCCAAAGGCTTCTGACAGCAATACAGTCTTACACTTTATCTAACTTGACTGATACGTATTATGGATAGTTGTATTGGAGGAAGTTTTGGAGGAAAGCACATGATCCACATTTACACAAACGCATCACTTTCAAATCATGTGAGAGGAAGGTAAAAATGTTCCTATGCTTCTACTCAAACCCACAGACTGAGGTAGTATCTATGGGAAGATACTGCATGTTAGAATGCCCTCCATTGTATGGAGATGAAGTGAAAGAAAATAAAGAGTAAATTTCAGGAAAAAATTTCCTGTGAGTGAAAAAATGGAAAAAAATGTACTATATAAAATATTATTTGGACTTTGCAACTATAATAAAAAGAAATGTTCAATATAGGAACTAATGACAGCCACTTTCTTTACACCATAATCAGACTTCAAACCTAAGCGGGATTCCTGAGCATTGTCACACCTAAACATCAACAAAACTAACAGAAGCAACCCTTCTTTGACTGACTAGAGCATTAGGCAGACCAATTAAGTTTCCACTTGTGATTTTAGATTTCATGTATAGGATCCTGATAGTTTTTAAACTTTAATTAAATTAACCTATCAATACTCTTGTAAAGATAAGTAGGTACCAGTATTTTCAGGGTGGGAAACTTGGTCATAGAAGACAGATTCATCTAAGGTCACAAAGAAGGTCAATGGAAGGGATGATTTTAGAACTCCAGTGCCTCAGTCGCCATTTATCCCCTACCCACACCCCCAAGCCCTTCTTTAAATGTTTTTTTTTTTTTTTTTTTGGTGAGAATTTACTAATGTTGGAATAAGGACATAGAGGCATCACTATTTCCATTATACTTTACCACAAGGTGAGTTTTCTACAAATCCTTTTGGAAATGTTTGACAGAAGGAATGTTCTTTACAGGAATTTAAATGTTCTATTAAAAATGAATAGGTCTCAGGAATGAGAACTATACACTGTCAAAAAAAGTAATTTGAGAACTATCACAAGATAGAAAGCCGACTGGAAATATATCTAGATGTTATACCAGGAAGATGCTAAGACCTGTCAATGTTTTATTGAGATCACTTCTTAATGAATACATATTAGCATTTAAAAGTTATTTTAAAAATGATTTTTATAACTTGTTCAGTTACTGTTTTGCTCATATATCGCATAAATAATAATTCATATACATGAATAACTCTATCTATAAATAGCAGAATATTTAACAAATCACAGATTACCAAAATTAACTTTTATTTTTTAATTAACTAGCTATTTGCGTATGCTCTTCTTCTTTCCCTGCCTTTGAAAGGTTACTGAATGTGTTTCTTTTTATATTAAAGTCATCAACCATTTTACTGTAGTTTATTGAGGTTCAGAATTTTCACTGCATTTTAACAAAAGTATATGATATGATGGGATGAGAAACCACCATCCTCATTCAAGCAACACTAATTCTCACTCTACAGTGAGTTACACTACCATAAAACAAAATTTATCGTCATTCAAGTTAAAGTCTATTTCTCAGCTTTCCAGCACTGTTTGGTCTATACACTGGTAATAGTCCAAGCTCATTAGTGTTCTACCAGGGATGTAGCTCATAAATGCAAAAATTGCAGTACCTTTTGAATAGTTCGCTCATCAGTTTCCATTTTTAATCGCATGCTTTGAACTTGTCTATCTGAAAACAAGAGGAGAAAGAGAAAAACCATGAAATTACATGCCCACATGAACGTATGCAAAACGTTTGCTTCAGGTCAGTCTATAAACCCAGTGGAATGCACAGTGGATGAGAGCCCTGGCAGAACGGTGACCTTCACAACCGCCCTTGACATTCACAGCCTTCTTCCTGCTGTTCAGCCGGCTGGTCAGATAGAGATTGAGGAGTAAGTTCAAGAGCCAAGTGTGACTGAGTGCCCACAGCTTTTCATTAATACTAATTCTGGACATCCTTGCTGTTAGTCACAGCCAATACAAAGTGTTTTAGCAGGTGGTTCTTTATTGCTCATACAAAACTACCAAAAGATGAGAAGCACCATTGAATCAGATGATAAACAGGAATCAGGAATATATTCTATATCAAACTCATCTTGCCACTATTAAAGGTGATACCGAGTCTCATCTATGTGGACATAACAAAACTAAACAGCCAAATACTACTCTACTGCCATGGCTTCCAGTCTTCCATTAAATATTTCACACTGCCAATGTATGAAAAGTAACTTGTAGGTAAAGACTGTACATTGTCCTTCAAGGGGAAAAAAACAACTCCTTTTAAGATCTGTAATAAAGCAAAAGTATGAAAGGTAGTGACAGCTTATTTGATAGAAACTGATCTGCTAGAAAACTTCCACATAAAACACAAAAATAGGTAATCAGATGAAGAAATGCGTATTCAGATATTTTGCAAATCTCAAAAACTACTCTAGAGAGAGTAGGTTTTAATACAGTTCCATTAAGATAAAACAGTAGACCATCATTATAAAATATCAATATCTACATCCAACACTTTTCTATTTCAGTAACTTTAGCACATGTATCTGTCACAAAATATGAACTCTAACCACATTGCTAGGCAATATCAGAAGTCTCAAAAGCCACAGCAAATATTCCTTTGTCACAAATTAAAATTATGTAAATATATGCATTAAAATTAGAATAAATATGTATGAATTTCGGTACAAATACATACAAAATTAGCATTCAATACCAGAAAAAGACAACAGTCCAGAAATGAGTTGCTATCCTTCTGAAGCATGCTAACAATTAATTCCAACTTTAGTAACATTTCTTACATGTTGCATTTAAGCTGATCATCTTGATCTAACCGCAGTTTAAACTTTTACCTAGTGCATATTTTTCTTTTTCAGACTGTTTCAGAGAATTTTCAAGACGAGAAATCTCGTTGCGCAGTTTAAAAGCCTCTTCATTGAAAACCTCTCTCTCCTTTTCAGACTTTTTTTTTTCATGGTCATCATCTTCAAAGACAACCTAAAAGATTGCGATGCCTTGAATTTGTAAGTAAGGAATCAAGGATTTAAACACGCTACACTGTTATAATATTATACAACACAGTATCATATAATTTCTGAATTCTATTACAGAGTCATAATATGAATAGAAAAAAAAAGTTGTGACTCTAAATGGGTCCCCGCTAGAAGAAAGGCTGCAGTACATTATATACAAAGACCATAACACATGGGGACATTTTATTGACAGGAATAATGCATATCATACTGTTTGTGTGCCCTCATCATTCAGGTCAATTTATTATGGAGGCTGTGTCCAGGAAGGCAGCTGGGGCCTATCCACCCACACTTCCCCCTGCGTTTATGAAGTGCTGTCCGTAACTAGGCAGGCAGGAGAGGCTGTGGACAGGCAACACCAGGGGGTTGCAAAGTGCATGGCGAAGGAGGGGGGCTTGTTGCCTTTGTGCCATTTCTCAGTGACAGTGCTGCCAGTGTCATGAGGAGCACATCACATGTCAAAGCGGTGAAGTTTTCAGGCTGGGAGCCGCATGGAGTCCATCAGGCCTTCTGATATCAACACAGTTGGTTTTCTACTTGGTGTCGGAGCCACCCAGAGGCAATTCATATTCTGAACATTAACATGGCTTTGCATGCCTGTCACACATAGACCGTGCAGGGGTTTAATGCTATTGAAGACTACGGTTTAAATCTCTATGCAAACAGTGATTACCTTGTAAGAAGGTTCCAGGATAACATACAACAAAAGACTTTAAAGTTATAGTTTTAGTAAAGCAAACTCATTTACATTTTTATTATGCGTGTCCTTTGTTTAAATCTTGCCACATCCATTATGGAAAAGACTTCTTATGCAACTGAAGCTTATTGGGACAGCTACTCTTTTTTTCTTGTTGGTTTCAAAGCTATTGAAAACATTTGAATATATTGTCTTATGGCTGTCTAGATTTTACTGCCACATATTTCTTTTAAAATTATAGAAAAGCTTTCAAGCTGGCACGAATCTTTATAGTAATACCAGAATATTAACTAACTCCTGAAACCATTTAAAATATTAACACAAAAGAGAAGACTCAGACAGCAATTACTTCGCTTACTAAGGAAAACTTAGGATATTATTTGCTTTGCTTGGTAAAAATATGTACTCTTTTTGAAAAATTACTTGAAAATAAAAATATTAAAGAACTTTGAAAACAAAATTCAAAGGTTTTCAAATGACATATAAACTTGAACTATAATGTATTTATGGGTTAAATTTAATCCAGAACTTTATGTTTTTCCTCAGAAAGGACAGTTTTGATCTCCAGTTTACCAGAACAAATTATCGATGTATTATATAAAGCCACAAAGTTTTCACTGATTTTATAAGAAATCATGTAAATAAAATGTCAAGTGTTTTGAAAAGTAATTCAGACTACTTTGTGTCTCCCCTTCCTTTACTGAAGAAACAGTAGCAGCTTACATAAAGACCCAATATTATTAAAAATGTTACTTTTAATAATGCATTTTTTTGGAACTCTAATAAAATACTTGAACATTATTAATTGTAAACAGTCTTAATGCAGTAAGAAACTTTCAATTAGTCTTCTGAGATAATTACTAGATTGCATGTTTTTACTGAAAACTTTTACCAAGTCCTGTAGAGAGACTAGCACAGCCTAGGGAAACCAGTAGTGCTAAAGAAAGAGCACGAGCAATATTTGAGTAATTAAGACTCTGATCTGGCAAGGGTCAACTAGAAACCCTGCAAAACTAACTTACTTTTAAGTAACTGTTACAGCTCCTAATGGGCTTAGTTGGGTATTTGTTCCCTCACCCTGGCTATATATTAGCATTAATTACTCAAAGTATTAGCAAATTAGCATTAATTAGCTCAAAGAAGACCCTTTAGTCTTAGACAAACTAAAACGATTTGAAATGGAAATTGAATGAGCTTTAAATGGTATCGCAACTATAAGACTGGTCATAATATTTTACTGTTTTAATGAAAGGCTGTAAACTACACACAAGACGCTTTCTTCCCAAACTTCCCCTTTGCACATTACTCAGGCAACCTTTAGCTCTAGCTCCACCATCTGCTAAGCCCAAGAACTGCAGGTCATTAACTATTCAGTCTCCCGCTGCAATGAGGACACTCATTAGCAAAATGAACAAAGGGACAATTTTCTGTAGCTACAGTCATCTGTTACACTTTGAGTGGCAGGTTTTGTAGCAATGTTCTCTCTACCATCTGCCCACAGCGGTAGCGTTTGGCTTGCTTAAACTGGGGAACTTTTAAGTTGCAAGAAAAAAGGGCTAAAGGTTGGAAGGCAATTATAACATGGCTTATACAGGATACATCAACATTTCTCACCTTATCTAGTTTATTGCATTCATTCTAACATTTTTACTACCTTAAATTAAAAAATGTATATTTTAAGCCATAATAAATTCAACTATATATTTATTTAATATTAACTTTTACTGATTGTAGACTTTTACAATGAAACTTCTAATAGTACTAGATAGATCTGCATACATAATTTTGTACTATAACAAACTTAAACCAGATTCATCCATCGATAAGCACAGTATTCTAGCCAAATGATCCTTGAGGTAATGCTGGGAGAATATAGTTATTTGTTATGCAGTTCAGAACAACTCATTTCCCTTTGATATCTTGCATTATTTAATATACACTCAAAATAATTATCTGTTTGAATAACAGGTCTGATTTTTGCGCTTTTACTGCAAAGAAACAAAATGCAAATTACTGATGCTACCTTAACATATCAAACTAGAAAATATTTTTTATGCTAGGGAAAATTATAATCTAAAGTTTGGATCTGCTGCTGAGATATTATGAATTTGCCTTGAAAACAAAACCTATTGTTGAACATCAGTCATTTAAATTATGATGTACCTTTCCCTTTCTAAGCTATACTTTAGGTATTTAAAGTCTATTATTTATACCACAAGAGGGTGCAATTGTACAAGATGTCATGAAAAAAAATCAAAATGTACACGTTTTGAGTTGGAAGGGAAATGATCATTTCAGTTTTTATTTACATTTATTCTGGAAAATCATATATCCATAACATGTTACATAACACATTTATAATTTTAATTCTTTCACCGAAATTCTTTCTTGAATTATTATCTATACATCTCAAATGTTGAGTGTGAAAAGTTCTAGCATGGCCTATGGTTGAACACAAGCCGTTACTTTTCAGACAGTCACCCTCTTACTACACCCCTATCTTCAAATCAGCTAATGGATATACTCTAAAAGGGCTTCCAGTCTTGAAAATTTCGGGATATCAAGATGCCTTTATTCCTTTGGAAACATAATCCAATCAGCAATTATTTTCCTATGTGGTTTCATCTCCTAGCCAACGTATTTGATTATGTCGAGTCTTTTAAATCTAACAGAATGGAGGCACCTGCAAGGATGGGATTAACAAGTAACTACTGGCCCAAATAGCTCTTCTTATCTTTTTAAAGCATGGCAGAGCTGGAAAAAGAGTTAAGGTAGCATAGCTTTGGAGGGAGAATAGGCATTGCATTGCGAATTCCTTGATAGAGGAAAACAGAATGCTTTCTTTTGTATAAATGCAGAACCCTTGGAGAAGAAGCAGAGTTGATTCCTCATTTCCAGGTATTTTTTGAGATCTTTCACTGCTGAACGAGGGCTTTGCCCGAAGAAAATTTTGCTTCTTTCAAAAATTATGCAAAGTGCATGACCTAGACAGAATCTTATCTTATTGGAGTGACAAAGACAAATGTCAACAGTAGATATTTACCCTACAAGCTCCACAGTCCACATAACTAATGTAACACTGAAGTTCTCCTAAGCGAAAACTTCACCACAGTGCCTCCTAGTTTTCTCTGTAGGCAAACGGCCTCATCCATGAATATTCACCTCTACCTATGGTCTGAAACTACAAACTTCAAGGAGCTTCCCACCCCTTTAGCTGAAGCTAAACTTTAGCTAAACTTTAAGGCATGACATACACATGTAGCACATTTAATGCTGTCTTTTAAACAGTGCTATTAAATCAAACACCTTGCAAAAGTTTTGTGTTGACAGGTACCATCTAACCAAATGGGTATACTACTGAAATAAAAAAAAAAAAAAAATCAGCTTTGTCAGAAAATGTCTATTTTGTAAAATCTGTAATGCTGATTAAAAAAAGGTCAGAGTAAGTTTTTCATTATGTTAACATACTTAATACAAACAGGTCAGCTGTCTCTGGGGGATTCCTGAACCTAAGCTATTTGGGTTTCCTCATCTACAAATGCACATTCTCTGCAAATATTTTAAATCCTTTCTGGAGGCTAGTAAATTAGAAAGTAATTGTTACCCTGTGATACAGGCACATTGTTCTGCCTTCTAAATGCAATACATCCTTTTTTAAAATGCCCCCAGGATTTTCACATTCTACAATTCTACAATTCTACATTCTACCAATTCTACAATTTTCATCTAATAGTAAGCTCATGCAATTGTAGCCATTTCCTTTGCTCCCAATATGTTAAGATTATTTTGTCCTTAATATTGCCATTTACAGTTCTTTTTTTGATTCGCTGTCCATTTTATACCCTTCAAAAACTTCCAGTATTAGTTGGCATCATTTTTTTTTTCATGTGTTATATTCTGCTTTAATTTCCATGATTTGATAATGTAATCTTGCTGTAGAACTAAAATATGACTTGAGTAAAAGCTGTCCTCTTTCTTGATTATGCAACTACGTCTGGCTTTTTGATCACATAACATCTTTTTATTTGAGATTTCAGCTTTTTCATTCGTATTCCTGGGTTCAGATTTTGAGCTTCAGTCAGTTTCACTCACCAATATGAACCAAGTTTTTGAAATATTCCAGTAGTGTGCATGCAATACCACTTTCATACACTAGTGTACTCACATATACCTTTAGTTACTCATTTATAATTTCTTAGAAAACTATCTTCCTGTTCAGCAGTAAATTTCAAGGTCTAAAATAAGCTTTTTGTTATATTAATTTAAAAAGTTTTGATAGAAAATTCTCACAGATGAAACAATATAATTCAGAAAAAGAAAATATTTCTAACCTTTGTCTTCACCTTTGTCTTCACATGATATGGATGAATGCTTAAAATTACTTATTCTCTTTACCAGTTTGTCACTTGTAATAGAACCTCACCAGAGAGCTTTGTTAGTGACAGTTCAGGATTATGAGATTCCTACTGTGCAGTTACCAAAAATTTTAAAAAATGAATTGTTCTCTGATGTTGAATATACTCCTCTCATTTTTTAATTAATTATTTTTTTAGCTGTTTCTTCTTTTCTAAAAAGTTGTTTTATTCAATGATTTTGACTTTACAGGTACAATTCTACCACATTTCAATGTTGTGGTTACATTACAGCACATTGTTTGATGGCAGCATGACTATGCCCATTTCCCCTCCCTCTTGGTTAAATCCTATTATTAGTGTACAGTTAATTACAATTTTTCTTCTCTTCACATCCTCTGCCATTTCAAACTAATGTCATTTGCTTGTAACACAAAAAGTTGGAATACTATTTACTTTCTCAGCTTATGCTATTAGTGAGAATCTACACACATGTTTTTTTTTATTATTATTATTTTTTTTTTTTGTTAAGCAGGACCCAATATTTTAGAGACCCTAAGTGCATGTACCAATTTATTGCATCTGGCTCCAGAATGACAAACAGCTGATAGCTTGGGTATCTTTACAGTGGGTTTCACAGCCATTACAGTTGGTATACACACATCAGTTGTTTAAGAGGTAGAGTCCAACAGCTGCAGAACAATCTGATGATGCACCGAGGAATTCAGCATTGCAGGCACTAAAAATCTCCAAATACCTGAACTTGTGCCACTAAAAGCTGCAAGACAGCTTGAATTTTCCTGCTAAACTATTTGAATGATCAAAAATGTAACATTCAATTTCCAGTGGACGTTACAGACATTTCTTTACACTCTGCTTTCCAATCCAGTTAGGTGCACTAAAAGTACTCTCACCAAATCAGACCTTTTAAAAGATAGTGAAGACCCTGTACCCCTTAAATTCCACAGCCTACTGTGATAATGACAACGCTGGTTCACATCCAGCCTCCTCCTCTTCTGGAGAATCTGAATCATAAGGAATGCAATGACACCTTCCTATATGCACATGGGAGACTTGATTGCAGTCCTTGTTACAGAGAACATTTAAGTACACATATTTTCTTAAAGTAAGGCGGACTTATTGGGGCCAAATGAAGCAATGGAGAAATAAGCTGTTTCACTGTTGACTGTTGTGGCTAACAAACCATTACAAGATGTAATTACTATCACTTCCTTCTGTACACGAGAACTACTGACCTGGCTTAAATATCAATTTCTAGAAAAGGTTGAATTGTTGTGAATTCCAGTTGGAGAGAGATACCTCATTTCTTTACAGGGTACATCTGCAACCCTATCTTTTTCCTTTACAGGTCATACTGTCTATCTTAGATGGCTGGCAGAAGAAGTAGATGGCATTTTCAGATCTTAATGATGTATAGTAGCTGAGATGAAAAGGTAATCTAGTGTCAGGCTTTGCTAGAACCTCTTTAAAGCCTGAGCTTTTCATCAGTCTAAGCCATATGTGAAGTTCTGGAAAGGTATTATAGATTTCTCACATTTCAGTGAACTGCAGACAAGTATACTTAATTCGCGTAGGACATGTTTATGTTACAGTGGGGATAAGGAGATGATGTATGGACTTATGTGGCTGAATTATGTTTACCATTTGAAGGCTACAGACTGAATATTTAAGGCAGTTCTTATAGCCTTTGTATCTAGCTATTTATGTCTGCATTTGTGGGGGAAAAAGAATCATAATTGAAAAGGGCTTTTCATATCTATTAATGGTAGTACCCAAGTAATTGTCATACTCAGATAACTTATATTGCAGGAGTTAAGAAAAATTAAACATGAGAGATTTTAATCCTCATTTGGATACCTGAAATACCAGTTTAAATGATTAACAACACAATTCTGAAGAAAATAAAATGATTTATTTCAGAAGTTATTTAGAGACAGAAGGAACAAAGAGAAACATGAAAAGAAGTAATGTAAGTAAATTCTGTAAGAAGCAGTAGGACACATGGACTTTTTGTAACTGAAATGGTCATGTATGGAACAAAAATTGCATTGAAAACAATATTTTATTAAAGATTTATAATTTTTAAAATGTTTTTGTTAAGTATTTATAGATGAATTTTGCATATATATATTTTTAATTAAAAACTAGACCAAAAGAGGCAGTACAACTACAAACCCTTGTTCAGACTATCACTGATAAATTATGTGAAATTAATAGAGTACTGTAGATTATTTTAGTCAAAGTACTTACCTTTAGCAAGGGTAATGTGCTAGTATTTTCCCATCGTAGTGTTTTCTATAAAAATAATGAGACTAGAAGTATACTTTGTAGAAGGTGTTTAAAGATTTCCACATTCAGACAATGAGATTACGATCTTTTTTAGAAAAAGAACATACCATTTTAGCCCTTCCTTTTTCTTGACATTCCTGCAGTTTTCTTTCCAGATTTTTAATTATGGTCTCCTTCTCACGCAGTTTGTTACGTAAAAGCCTCAAAAGCTTTCCTGGTGAACATTCTGTGTCTTCTATATTTATGTTGTAATACTTCTATTACAAGAAGAGATTCTTGAATGACAGTCTTGCATAAACCACACAGACTTTTTTTTTTTTAACTCTATAGATTATTATTATTATTCGTAATTTAAATAAATCACGGGACATATTTTACATTCCAGAGTTCTGTTATGGTACTGAAAATAAAATTTTACTGTATCTTACATTTCAAATATATAAGCAAGAAATACCTTATATCTAATACACAATCTATAATACCATAGAAAAATACAAAGAAAAATTGGGAAAAAAAAAGCATATCTAATATATTTAAAAACAAACAAACAAACAAAACCTCATATAATAAAATATGCAGAAAGTAGAGCATACGTACAGTGTGGCAAGATCATAAATGGTTTGGTTTGGAAGGGACCTTAAAGCTCATCCAGTTCCACTCCCTTGCCATGGGCAGGGACACCTCCCACCAGACCAGGTTGCCCAAAGCCACATCCAGCCTGGCCTTGAAAACCTCCAGGGATGGGGCATCCACAGTTTCTCTGGGCAGCCTGGGCCAGGGCCTCACCACACTCACAATAACAAATTTACCATTACCCCTCATCCCATCACTATACTCCCTGACACAGAGTCCCTCCCCAGCTTTTCTGTAGGCCCCTTGGAGGTACTGAAAGGCTGCTGTAAGGTCTCCCAGGAGCTCCAGGCTGAACATCCCCAGTTCCCTCAGCCTGTCTTCATCGGAGAAGTGCTCCAGCCCCTTGGTCATCTTCATAGCCTTCCTCTGGACCCACTCTAATAGCTCCACATCCTTCCTGTGGGCCCCAGGGCTGAATGCAGGGCTCCAAGTGGGGTCTCACAAGAGCAGAGCAGAGGGGCAGAATCCCCTCCCTCGCCCTGCTGGCCACGCTGCTTTCGATGCAGCCCAGGATCCGGCTGGCTTTCTGGGCTGCGAGCACACATTGCCAGCTTGTGTCAAGCTTCTTGTCGACCAACACCCCCAAGTCCTTCTCCACAGGGCTGCTCTCAAACTGTTCTCTGCCCAGCCTGTATTTATGTTTGGGATTACCCCAGCCCAGGTGCAGGACCTTACACTTGGCCTTGTTGAACCCCACAAGGTTCACACAGGCCCACCTCTCAGGGCCGCCCAGGTCCCTGTGGATGCCATCCCTTCCCTCCTGCATGTCGACTGCACCACACAGCTTGGTGTCATCCACAAACTTGCTGAGGGTGCAATTAAGTGAAGATAAACTATTAAAATGTTAACTTCTGAATTACTGGCATTTATTTTTGCTTCTTCTTGATTGCACTAGTACAGTTCTTAAATTGCATTAAAGCATTAAAAAATGAGCATCTTCAATGGATGATTTACTTCCTATGTAGTCAAAAAATAAAAATAAGATTTTCAAAGAAAAAATGTGCAGCCTCCCACTATACAGAAATGCGTATCCATGGTGGTATAGGGCCAACAACTGGCCATTACGAAACACTAAGCTTAGAAGTGTGTGTGAGCTCTTCCCTCATGAGTACCTAGACACCTACTTTAAGTCTTTTTCCCAGGTCAGGTGATTAAATATTTTTTAACTTTCTTAAAATATTAATATGAGCAGCAATAGCTACCTCTAGTGCAATACCTTAAGAACTGTAGCACTTACTGAGGAATTGAAAGAATTGGGGTTCGATTCTTTCCCCAGATACAGTGGAGTCAAAGTCAGTTCTTTCTCAGAGCACTCTACTTTCTGAGCTTGCATGCCTAGCATGGGGTAAATCTTTACCTGGTTGCTAAACCTGGTCTGAAAGTATCCAAGAATAATGCAAGATTTTCCAAAAGGAAAGAAAACCAAAGGGAACATCACCCTGAAATTCAGTTCCCTGCTGCTACTACACACTCCATGGAATGCAAAAGCTTTGTTTGTTTGTTTGCTTGTTTGTTTGTTTGTTTTAACCATGGAGTGATTACATGAACTGGAATTGGGAAAGAGAACTTTTCACACACAAAATAAAGCTTCCATTATTCCAGATGGTCTGTGTAGCAGTTACTTGATCACATGTAGACATGCACATTTTAGCTTTCACACTTTGCTTTTTTAATAGAAGAAGAAAGACAAAATTTAAGTTCCATACTTTTTAAGTTGGATCATTATTACTGTTCCCATTACACTCAAACCTGTTAATAAAAAAGTTTGTGGCATAGTCCCTAGAGGGCAGTAGAAAGTCACTTTGAGTGCACATGATCAGTCATCATCATCTCTATCTGGCAGCCTCAGTGTTCAATTATCAAATTTATCAAGACATTTTCAATGTTTGTTGAATGGAATTTTATGTGATCACTATGGTTCTGCTTCTGAAGAGACCCAGTTATAGACTGTCTACATTTATAGTAACATAATTACAAAAGCAGAGCACTATATTCTATATTAAGCCAACTTCATCCCCCTTTTACAGCTGCCACATCTTTACTGTGAATTCAAACAAGTTTACCTTCCCACTGGCCAGTAGTTCCAGGATATCCCTTCATTTGCTCTGGCTTTAGTATCCTCATGCAAAAATAAGCACTGACTGCCTATATGGGTCTAATCCTTTTCTTTTTTTTTTTTTTTTTTTTTTTTTTTAATATTTTGTGGTCATTTATTTTTCACTAGTCAAGAAAAGCAAAGTTGTGTAATTTTTGCTTTCTTCCACTGATGCCTACTAATATACTCCCTATGTATGAGGTAGTAACACTGTTACTTATCTAAAACTATATTCAAGAATGTTGAACTGCCCATTTTAATACTAGAGGAGGGAAAAACAGTACTTGTAAAAACAACATTTTGTGCTCATTATATTCTTTCTACTTAATATAGTTTACATGCTTAGCCTTCATGGAAAATTTAAACATATCCTTCTCCATATTTAAGGAGTGTACTGACTTATGACACATTACTACTCCAATCAGCAGTCTACTACCACGTTAGTGGTTAAAACCCACCTCAATATTTCCTCTGAGAATAGCCAATGCATCACATAACTGTTGTTGGTAGCTCTGACGAATTTGCATTTCTTTCTGCAATTTGATGAGCAATAATAGGAGGCAGACAATCACTAAATAATCAAACAAACCCAAACAAACAATAAACAAACAAACAAACAAAATAATAATAATAAAAAAACAAGAACTTGAACTGTGCCTTCTTTTTCTTTTAAGAAAATTAAATACTATTAAAACTCTTGAATTTGAAAGAAAAAATACTAAGCTTATGTCCCTTTTCTATCATTTTTTTCCCCTGACACATTCTTCAATTCCTTTTCAGCTTTTGGCTAATTAATCAAACTGTATTTCTTCCTCTATAAAAGGTAGGTTCCCAACTGCTTTAAATACAAGCACTTATGAAATAAGGGTTGTTTCAGATGTTTAAAATGGGAATTCATACCTTTACTTTTTTTTTTAACTTTTGCTTTTTTATGTTCATATCAGAAGCTTAAAAATGAGGTTGAATCTTTGCTCATACTTCTCCCTTGTAGTGAGTGCAACCTAGTTGCAACATGATTGACTACCAGCATTAATACTGCCATGGACTTTGATCCATGAGACCCTGAAGATCTCATGGAAGGTCCTAAAGATCACTGAATATATACTTTCAAAGAAATGTATGGGAACAGAACAGTAAATAATGGATGCACACAAAGTGTGCTACATTTCTTGCCTGTTACAATATTATTATGAAGAATTTTACTAGAAATAACTACACTAGAATTTAAGACATTTTCATAGCTATCATTGTTAGTATGCAGAGAGTACAACATAATCCATGTTTTGTTAATTGCAAATTTGCAAAAGACACCTTACACAGTCATTTTTTTTTAAATCTATGCTAGAATTTTACTTTATTTTCTTATTTTCAATACTTCTGTGAATTGCTTTTTATTAAGTAAAATATGATATTAAGCCACACAAGGAGGCTATATGAATGAGAACTGACATATATTGAAAGTTAACATAGAAGTGACCAAGAATTTTTTTCTTTACCCGTTTATGAAAAGACTCAATGTCTGTCAGTCTATCCTTTATATATTTACAGAGATTTGAAGCCTGCTCTTCAATTTTTTTTTCATATTGCGCTTGAATGGTGCTTTTGTAGATGAACAAATCTTGCTGGAGGGACTGAGCGAGCTAAAAATCAAAATTCTGCTATTATTTATTTTTATATACAAAGTAAGATAAACAAATAAAAGTTTAACCATTCCATTACTGTGTTCAAGACTATCATCATTCACAGGTGGCATCATTCATTCACCTAAACACAAGTATCTAATGCATTTCTATGCCCTGTTATATGTAAAGATATTTAGCTTTCTCAAAATAAAGCATTTTAGGAATACAAAAATCTGCCAAATGGTAACTACTCAGATTTTGCAGAACAGATCCATACACGTGTATCAATACAGACATCAAAATGAAAACCTAGAAGTGTTCAAAACCTGTTCATAAAATTTAAGTTAGTACTCTGCAAAGTATTTTACAGGAACAGCACAAAAATATCTGCATTTTTGCAAAAAGTGACAGAGGAAGTGTTGTAGGAAATGCACTCTGTTTTTCACTGACTTAGATGAGCAAAACAGAAATCTTCCAGGGAAATGAAGTAGAAAGCGATATTGCTTCTACAAATAGTACCAAAAGCACTGAATTTTAATTCTTGTGTATATTTACGCACCATTTGAAAATTGGAATGTGTTTTTTTTTTTTTTTTCCTAGGAAATTAACATTTTGCACACATAATTATTTTATATCCTGAACCACCTTCTTTTGCAATTTCTAACACAGTTAAGGGACAGACAGAAATGTCTCATTTTGATGGAATGGATCTCCCTCCACAGGTCTCCAGAGGCACCAGTCTTCCTTCACAAATTGTTAAAGCATTTATGTTAAGCAGGCTGCAATGTTTCTCATTATGGACTGCGTTCTTCCTCCAAAATCTAAGCATTAAATTTCAGTGAGACACTGTTTAGGTTACATATATACAATATACATATACAATAGCAGATATACAATACATATATACAACAGCAGATAATACCACTTGGACCTTCCTTCTAACTTACTCTGTATATGATTCGTACAAAGCGGAAGCACTGGAGTATTTTATTAAATCTCCTTAAATGTATGTTTTAGGTCACCTTATAGGTGGGTATTTATTATTATATATAGGTGGGTCACCTTGTAGGTAGGTATCAATGGAATGGATAGGCCCACATTCAATTCCAGATTTATAGCCCCTATCAAACAAGATTAAGTCTTCAAAATTTATCATTTTCAGCATTAAACAATGGTAATCCCTACATAATCTTCTCTGATGCAACAGTGTGCTATTCTATTTTGAAAACAAAAATTTATGTAATTCGTCTGAAATAGGTATATGAAGACAGAAAAAAAGTCAAAACAGATCGCTTAAATATTACACAAAATAGAGATGACTGACAAAAGTATGTATACCACGAGAAAAACTAATACTTTCCTAATTTACCTTGATTAAAGCTTGCGTAGCAGTTGCTAGCTCATTTAATTCTGGTATGTCTTTGATATCTGTTTGCGTTGCATGATCTCTGCTGCCATATCCTATTTTTAAATCATCTGAAATGCAAGACCTGCAAAAACGGACAGATTTGGAAAACAAAACAAACCAAAACAAAACCATACTTTAAATAGTATAGTAGTTGCTTTAATAAAGTTAATCAGTCTATTAATAATGGATATTCAGAGATAAAGTGCCTATAATTTATTTTTTCATTTCATTTGTATGGCTTTTGTAAGATAAAGTGTAACAAACACATTAGTAGCTTCTTTCTGTATTTTTGTTTCATGAAGACAAATGTTTTCAATGAAATACTGAATAACAACTAAAATTCAAGCAATACTACCATTATAAAAGAAAATGCTAAAGAAGTGTTTGCATTCTAAGAGAAAATAGATATTTTTCAGTGTTCTTTAGAAAAATGCATCAGACCAAAAAGTGGACTGTAGACTTATTTAGGAGCTTGATCTTCTATTTCACTGAAAAAAAATATTATTTGTGTATTACTAATTTTATCAAAATGACACTTAATGCCATTACATTCTTAATAAAACATTAGATCATTGGATTGTTAAATATTTAGGATTTTTGGCGCTGTCAGAATTCTGTTATAAATGGATAGCGTCAGACATTTCTTGCCCAGGTCTACCTAATTTGTAAGTGAACAAAACTGGACAAATTGACTCAAAATTTTAATGGCGCTCAGTCAGAGGTGTTCCAAGGACCCCTTTATTCTGTGAACATTCAGGCACATTCCCAGTATTATTACTGTCGAATCTGAGCGGCTGTGATGCTGTATCAATCCCCAAATCTCAGCGTTTTAGGATGGGATGCGTGAAACTTCTCACCGATTGGAGATTACACTGTGAGAAGCACAACCAAAAGGAAAGAATGACTGTGGACTACATTCACTTTAACTCTGCGTGCAGGGAGGCTCCTTTCAATTTAAGCACAAGGAGATTCCCCACGACCGGCCTCACCGGTGCTGGGGCTGGTGCTGGGGCCGGGGGTGGTGCTGGGGCCGGGGCAGGCGGCAGGGCAGCGCCAGCAGCTCCAGCGTCGCCGGGGCGAGGTAGCGGGCCCATGGCTGCGGGCAGGCGGCGGCCGCCCCCGCCTCACGGCCGCTCATGGCCGGGCTTGGCTGGGCCGGGCCGGGGCCGCCGCGCCGCACCCATGGCAACCAGCGCCCGCCCCGGCAGGCGGAGCGGAGCGGGGACGCTTCCGTTCGGGAAGGGGAAGCGGCTGCTGTCACAGGGGGCCCGCGGCCCCCCTGGGGCGGGTGGGGTGCGTTTCGTCTGCTCGCAGCCCCCTCTGCCTTCCAGGTAATCTGTGTGTGGTTAGGAGCAGCTGGCTGCCCGTGGGAGCTGCTGGATTGAAATGTAAATGGTTAGGCCCTCTTGGGTTTGCACTGAGCGGGACCTGAGGAGAGCTGGTGCACTGTGCCTAAATTACTGACAGGTAAAGAAAATCCCCCCTCACCATCATGGCATGTTGCAGAGAAATTTTTTAATTGTTTTAGGTGATTATCGGGCACCCAAGCACGACCTTGGTCATCCTGGATGTGGAGTTAGGCGCTGGAGGTGGAAGAAAGCCAAATTTCTTTCTGGTTATGACTGCAAGCTAGAAAAGGGTGATGTCAAACACTTACCAGCTACTCATAACAACTTATTTGCTTTCAGTGTAATAACAAAGGTAGGTTTTTATTTTTATTTTTATTTTTTTTTTAATGTTTGAGATACCCGTATGATGACCAGAAGCTACTCAGAATGTTCTTGTAATTCTCCCTGGATAGAAGTCCATCAGAGAGTATGGGCTAGCTGGAAAAAAATACTTAGTTATTAGTCTGTGTTTCAATGCACTGATCTGCAGTGCTCTGAAATCAGTAATCAGCATTTGCACTAAAAATCACTTCAGTTTTGTCTGAACTCAAGTTGCACATAGAGAGAAAGCACCTGTTTAAGAACAAACCACATCAATACAGCCCGGTCCTATAAACAGAGAAGCAAAATAATGGCTTATCTAACAAATTGTAGGGATTTTTAAATGGGATGAATTCTAATCTTTCTAGGATTATCACCTATGTCTGTTCAACGTGATATACAATATTTATGGAACAGAAGTTATTACAAACTATGTTTACATAATAAATCATCATTTATGATATTTGGAGTTGTTAGCATGGCTAAAATCTTGCCAATTGCTGTGAAGGTGTAAAGGATTTGTATGGCTTATAGAAAAAGTGTGCCTTAAATTTTGAGAATTATAACAATTTTATTAATTGTGCCTCTTTTTTGCAATCTCTGGGCACCATTTCACTTTGTCCGCAGAAGAAATATGGAAAGAGATAGAAACTAATGTGAAATTTAAATTGCTAGGTTTTTTCTCTTTCTTGAGTTGAAGCTGAAAAAGATGTAAGCAACAATCTTTTTATATCAGAGAAATGTAATTGGTAAGAAACAAGCAGATGTCATCACTATTTAAACAAATGTTACTAAAGTTAATATAAATAGGGTGATATCATTATGAAGTCATGTGCTGAGTAATATGTGCTTGTAACTCAGGTGTTCTCAGACATTTTCTCTCAGTTTAGCAAAAATGATAAAGGCAATTGAGTGAAAAGCAAAGATTGTTACTTGGCTTACAAATACCATTTGTAAAACTTGCCTTACTTTTAGGATGCCTTCCAGCAATAATAATGTATAGAGGAGTTCATTTTGTTTGGGGAAGAAGTGTAATTTTCCATTGGAAACAGAAATGTTTTATTAACATAGGCTGTAGCGTGATACATGGAAAAACTGCCCCCAAATTACATCTGTGTTCCACTGATATACAGGAATCAGATTAAAGGTTAAGAAAACTGTTTTTCATAATCCCATATATTGCTTGGATACATGTGAGAGGAACAGTGCGGTACTGACCTAATAATTCACATTTATTTATAAACAGAAAAATTGACACTTTGCTGATGACGTGTTTTATCTTGTCATAGTTGTTTTCTTACTTTTGATTACAGCCTGGTCTTACTATTGTAACTACTACGTTTATGTTAAGTAGCTTGATGCTTCACGCCTTAATTACTGCAGTCATTACCTTGTTTATTTAGAAACATTGTTGCTGTCTAGTCTATACAAGGTCAGCTACTGAATCTTCTGAGATAATAATCAAAAGTTATTTATTTATTGTCTTTGTTCATCAAATTCCCTGAAAAGGATTTTATGTTATTTTAACCTAGTTAGGAGCTGTTGAAAATGGATTTGGAACGGTGCTGGTGCCAAATCTTAAATAATAGCACTTATGACATAATAAAATATTGGCTTTAATTTTACAAAATGAGGTTGGTTGTCTCTCCAGGACAGCTGCTCTTTCACTAGTGGGTTGGGTTTTCTCTTTCCTGTGGTTCCACAAGTGGGAGATGAGGCTTCTGCATCAGCACCACCCCTCACCATGGCTTCTTGCTCAGCTTAGATGAAGTCGTCTTCTAGGGAACTGATGTTTACAGTTGAACATAACATCTTTTTTAAAACTAGATGCTCTTTTATTACTTAACTAAAACACAGTATTTGGTGTCCGTTATGTCAGAATAGAACAAGAAAGCTTTTGTATATATGTAATATGCCCGTTTGTCTCTTTAGCTTGGAAACGTCCGGATTCAACAACACAAGGGAATTGGCAAAACACAATAAAGCTCCTGTCCCATTCAGCTACCTCAGATTTTGCTTCAGAGTCTAATTGTGATCATTTTACACATCCTGCCTCCTTTGACTGACAGTCATCAAGAGTCAAGGGTCAGATTGTCTTAGTCCTATATTTCAGAGAAACAGAGTAGGTTGCAACACAAGTATGACAACTCAAACAATGCATGTATTTCGTATTTTTTTCCTGATTATCGGAGGCATTTTTGACCCAAGAGAAATACAGTAAGTCTGTTTTATTCTCACTGTCTGTGTTGGAACAAGTGAACAGGTCTTTAGGTATATAGTTTGTTTTGAAGGCCATTAAAGCAGCAGCAAACTTCAAACAAGATGTAAGACAGTTGCTCTTTGTTCAGACTAATGACATAAATCCCTCAAACAATTTGTAAAAAAAATAAAAAATAAAAGTGAAGTAGCACTTTCAGAAGATGGATGTATTTGCAGGAGGAGAGAATGACAGATCACAAACCCCTTGGGAAACAGAAATAAATGGAACGAAGTAGCGGGATGAGGTTTTACTGCACATACAGATTAAAGTCGTTACCAAGCTATTGCCATGCTGATATCATTAAACCAAAATGGTCCTTGCATTCACAGGCCATCCTGTTTTCAACATACTGCTACCAGTATTTTGTTACCAGGATCCTTCCATGAAATTATTTGCAATTATGTCATATCTGAAAGCCAAGGCTGTGAGTCAAGACTAAATTTATTCATTGCCAGGTTGTATCCATTTCAGTTTGGCCAGCACTGTCCTTTAACTTAATCAGCTCTTCTTGCTCCCTAGTATTTCATCTGTGAGGTATTTATAGACAGCCCTTTTCAATCTTCTTTAGATAACGTAAGCCAAGAATGTTTGGTCTCCTCTTGTTAGGGTGTCACCAGTGCTGTGGTCATTTTAATTCCCCCTTGCTTATGTTCCAGTCAAAATTTAACATCCTTAAGCAATGTTGACCAGAAATAGATATGATATTCCAAATGAGAAGGGATAACGATGAAGCTATTTCACTATTGCATACCATGTGTTGATTTTTCTTCTCTCCTGATGATATCCCACAGCTGATATTCTGCTAATAGCAGAAATACTTACCTGTCACCAGGTGGATGATCTTCCATTTGCAGTGCTGAATTTCATCTATCCACATAGGCAACTCCATTCCCAGTCTCCAAATGTTTCCAGTATGATATTTCAAAAATCATTACAGTAACAATGTTGCTCAGCTCTACAGCCATTAGTGAAAGTCAATAGCACACCATGTGCCAGAGTAATTAATGAAAATATTAAACAAAGTCAGTCCCAGGACTAATCTTTAAAGAACTCCACTGGCAAGTTTCTTTCAGCATAATGATTCCTTTAAATTATCTGCAGCTTTCTCTCCTCTAATGAGTCCCACAGCCGCCTTGTAGTTCTTGTTCTAATACCCATTTTCATTGGTTTAATAATATTTCACACTGTGCAGTATCAGAAACTTTATTTAGATCCAGCAAGATTAGATACACTAAATTTCCTCTAGTAATTTTATACCAAATTCAGAGGGGCATGCACAAAGCCCTCCGTTCATCAGGAAGGCCCAGGTCTGATACAGTAAGTTAATTTTAGTTGGGATTCTCACACTGAATTACTAAATGAGTACGGTTTAAGTTTTATAAAATTGTACTTGCATAGAAATCACAATTAGAAAAATGTTTATATTTTCATGTATGGATAATACATGAGAATTAACTTGTAATTAGTACTTTTTTATAACAATTGTAATGTTTCAAACGTACTTGAATAAGTACAGAAATTGACATTGCTGAAATCTAATTCTTAAAATTCTATAGATGATCACTCATAACTAGAAACACTACTTTGTTTTTCAGGATGACTAAATTGAGTTAAGATTCTATCTTGTTGGTAGTTACTGGTATAAATTGACTAATTGGAGTGTAGTTGTTCCCAGCTTCTTCCAGTGAAAAAGACATTGGACTTGGGCTCACTGTTACACTCTTTTCCATTACCTCTCGCTATATTGGAACTTTAAAATTTTGAATCAGAAAAATAATAGTGTATTCTGCATTTAGCCATGAAAAACTAGGTTAAGAAAGGTTTGCCTGTTTACAGGGTAAGATGTTAATAAGGATTAATTGATGTCATCCCTCCTCTCTAATGGCTCTACCTGCCTTATTTTTTCTCATTAGACAGTGGAGTTAAGTAGCTGTGATCTGACCTTGCCGTAACAGTTAGCTCTACGCGATGTAGGTGGAAACAAAGCAGGTTTGTAATTGCGATGAGGTACGTTCTTTCCGTAAATTTCATCAGGGCTAGAACATTACTTGTTGAGCTGGTTATACCGTGCGTAACCACAGTCCTTTCCCACAGGATGGACCAAGCAGTGGAGTAACAAAGGTATTTTATGTAATTATATGTTATTCCATGACTATGAAAACATTAACTATGTAGTGTGGTTTTCTGCTACAATCCTTGTCTGTGTGAAGTGATGGTACCTCCTTTGGCTGTTTCCTGGTGGAGAAAAAAAAGGTAAGGAAAGCTCTGCATTGCAGGGTTTTGGAGGACAGAGCAGATGAGACTGCCATTTGAATCAGTCTCCAAAGCCTTTCTGTTGCAAGGCCACCCATGGAAATGTTGGGTGCTTATTGCCTCATTGAAGCATGTTTTAGCTTCAGGAGTAGGCAGTACTGCAATTTCTTTTCTACCACAGTTTTTTTTTACATTTACTTTTTTTTTTTTTTTTTTTTTAAATCAAGATTAATCTATTAATGATATTTCCTGTAATTGTACATGACGATTTCCTGCTTCTGTTATTTCTGTACTGCAAACTTCCTCTACTAGCTTCACGGTCTGTTCTTGTCAGAACTCTGTTCTGCTCTTGGTATGAACCAGAATATCCACTTGCCTCAACTCTAAATTTGCCATTGACCAACATGAAAGGAAAAAAAGTTATCTGATACAGGAAATCAAATAGTTAATAAAATATAGACATAGCAAACACTTCTATATCATTTGAGGTTTATTAAGATCTAAGCCTTTCTAAATTCCATACACATTTTGAAGCTTGTTTACATCACATTATTACTTTTTTTTTTTCCTCAGAGAAAATAGCATTGTTGATCCCTTTATTTTTCTGATAGCATCTTAAGGCTGTATTCACAATGACCACCACAAATGCCATCTACACTTCTGAGTAGAAATGAGAGACTTGATCTGCGTCATAGCTCACATTTAGAGGCTCGCTTATCAAGTGGGATATGACTATGAGACCCTGAGATATGAGTGAATGTCTAAATTTATCACCAACAGTCCTTTTTCCACAGTCTTGCCACATGATGTCACACTGTCGGTTACATCTCTAATGACTAGTGCACCCATACAATGAGTATGATTTTAACATGACAGTATAATAGAAGCTAAACAACAAATTGTGAGGCAACTCCCTAAGATACATCCCTTGTTTTATGCAGCATATTTATACTTCAAAAGTAAGTGTTGATATGCTTACTCTACATTTTATGTTAGTGGTATGTTAAGGGTTGAAGGAAGTAGATACTATACAGAGTACAGGGTCATCATAAGGCCATCACAAAGAAGATGGCGTCAAGAGAAGAAAAAAGAGACTGGGAATGGAAAGAGCTGAATTGGTTCTTGTGGCAGTGCTGTTAGTTCATGACGTCTTCACAAGTTCATCTAACTATACGCTGAATAACTTACCTGTAAGTTGGTAACTTTATGAAAGGAATGATGTGATCACCTGCAGCAACAAAGGATAAAATGAATGATTCGGGATGTTCTTTCTAGTTCCAGCTCATATGTATTTCTTCCCTGTCTTGGAGGATCCTTGGTGTATATCCATAGTATGTATATATTTTTCTATTATTTTTTAACTTTGTCCTTGATATACTACTTTAAATTATTAATAAAAAATAAACATCTCATTGTCCAATTATGTACAGAGAGCTATGAATTCATGAAATACTTCAGCCAGAAATATCTTTGGCTGAAGGACTGTTACGTTACCAAGAAGAAAAAAAAAAGGCTCTGGAAATGCTTATTCAGTGTCATTCAATACATCATTTAAGCTAACTTCTCTCCCCTTCTTCACTAATAAACGATCCTGCTGATGTAATTAATTTGTCTCTTCTGTGTCAATCATTTAAAGTAGTTCCACTCTCAGGAACTTCAGTTTTACGTCACTGAATGCCGCCGTTTTTCCACAGCTGTTTTTATATTGTGGTCTGCCTTCTAAACAATCTGAACAATTCCTGGAATGTACAGCATAACCAGGGATAACGATTATGTCAGGAGAAACTTTAACCTCAAGAGATATTTACACTTTATTACTACAGAGATTGCTTTAAGATCTATTCTCTATTAGGAAGGGAATCAGAAAGCTGTGAACAGTAATTTATGGAAGACAGTCAAAGGTATCTCCATGTTGTGTTCTGCTTGCTTTACAAAGCCTTCTAGTGCCTGTGTGGCCACATTATGCAGGCAAAAGTGACAGAAGCTGAAAACGTCAGAATATGCTGGAAGCAGTCAATCTGTGCATCATGTTTTATCCAGGCCACTCTGAAAAGCAGAGTTTAATTTTTCTGCAACAGTTGTTGTACATCCAGCTCAGAGAAACAGCAAAAATGCATCTTCTGGTAGTAAAAGGTACCAAAGGCATAACCATGTGCCCTGTCCTTTTATTGTCCTTCCCTTGCATTGAAGAAGTTTAAATTCTTTGAAATTTAATTCTCACAGGGACTGTATTCATAGCACCTGATCATTCCTCTTTGTTGTCACCCTTTTCTTCAGCATGGGACCCTTGAGCAAAAATGGATTAAGAGGTAATTGTTAAAAACAGAAGTCAGATATTTAGAAAATGACCTTTCAGGTATGTGCTGACTTCTTGGTACCTCCTTCTATGAAAGCTGAGAACTAGCCATGAAAGGCTTGTGCTGCAGAGGCTCAATGGGATTTTTGTCGTTGTTTTCACGAGAGATTGGATTCCACCCGAGCCAAATGCATATGACTAATTCTAGGTGCTCAGTCGTGGAAAATGTTGGCCACATTGCACTGTCAGTGTTTAATAACAGGTAAAAAGCATCAAGGTGAACTTCTCTTTCTATTTACTTTGCATGGGAGATAATTAGTATGTTGAAAGCAATATACTATTAACACTAATACAGCAGTATAAATGTTTGTTTTGTCACTAGTTACCTAGTAACAGATTTTGATTGTATTTTAACATTATTAGGAAGCTGACTACATGCATTTTAACTGAAAACAGGAATGGCATTATTTACACCTGTTTATAGATGAAAAGAGAATAAAAGAATGATGCATCTGATAACATTACAAAAACTGCTGGCATATTTAGCATCTGTTTCAGGGTGCTTCTTGGATTTTTGTTCAGCTATAAATAACCTTTTTGTCCAGAATATGCTGTAGAAGAGCATCAGAATTTTTGGCAGGAAGTAACCAAATGAGGTTTAACAAGAACAAGCGTAGAGTCCTGCACCTGGGAAGGAACAACCACATGTATCAGTACAGGCGGGAGGATGACCTGCTGGAGAGGAGCTCTGCGGAGGAAGACCTGGGGGGCCTGGTGGATGACAGGTTGACCATGAGCCAGCAGTATGCCCTGGTGGCCAAGAAGGCCAGTGGGATAAGTGTGGGAGACAGAGGGATTTGGCCAACCTCCTTTCACTGGTTTGTGGGGACAGGACAAGGGGCAATGGTCAAAAAATGGATCACAGGAAGTTCTGCACCAACATGCAAAAGGACTTCTTCATGGTGAGGGTGATGGAGCACTGGGACAGGCTGCCCAGGGAGGTTGTGGAGTCTCCTTCTCTGGAGATATTCAAGGCCCATCTGGATGCCTACCTGTGCAGCCTGCTCTAGGGAACCTGCTTTGGCAGGGGGGTTGGACGTGATGATCTCTGGAGGTCCCTTCCAGCCCCTACAATTCGGTGATTCTGTGATCAGAATACTAACACGATGGAGATTTGGGCATACATAATGAATCTGGTTCTTTCCTCAAAGGAAGCACCACAAATGTTGTACCTCATTGTAACTAACAATCAGAATAAAACAGCTGCCCATCAGTTACTGTACCACTGTTCCAAATAACCTATGGTTTTGGACAGGTGGAACAGTCATTATTGGGAGTTTCTGTAACATCCTAGGAGACAGAAAACGGCAGTACTGCGTATTCAAACTGCAGCACTCATTTTTAACAGAAGTTATTCTCCTGCATCCATTTAGTGCTCTCTAACAGAAAGAGCTGCCTCTCTCTGTGCCTCCCCCCTCCCCCCAACTCATTTACCATACTATTTAAGACCTTAAACCCACCACCCTGAAGTCACCTCTGGCATTCACCTGTGGGCAGAACGATTCACTAAGCAAAAATGTAGACATACGTTTTTTAAAGTAAAATATGTGGGCAGAAGAGCTGGTGAGCATTAAGTAATGTACATCTTTATTACAGTAACAACGCAAAAACCCCACAGTGAACAGCTATTGGCACATTTAAAACCCTCTGGGAAGGGACAACTTCCAGTGATTTTACATTAGATCACCTCTGAATATATTAGAATTCATTTTAGCTTGGGAATATACCCTGTAAAATTTTGATTAAGAAGCAAAACTACGCAGGAATCTTTCTTTTGCTCCAGGCCTTCGTTTTAAGGAGGTAAGCACTTCAATTTACTACCACTTGGCTTGTTTGTTTCCTCTCAGAGCCATTTGTCATCCAGAAATACAGATTCACTGGCTGATCTCACATGCTATATTTAAGGCAGAGTGCTGAACATTCAGAAATACAGGAGTCACTCTGTAATTTCAGAGCAGCTGTAATACCTTATCGCCCCGTAAGCAGCTGCCAGAAGTGCTCCTGGCTGATGCCCATTGCCATTTGTCCAGAAGTGTCAGCTTGCTGGCTGGGGCAGGGAAATCAGGGATTTGATTCAGATCTGATACACCTCTTACACTTCAGAGGCAAGGATTTTGGGTACGTGTTGACTAAATTTTTAGGAAAAGGCTCCCCGTAGTGCATGGGATCGGATGCTGTGTTTTAGCCAAAACAAAAAGGGAAAGCAGATCTGAGGACTGTGCCCTTAAGCACCCCCAGTTTTTAGCATCGAGGATTTTGGCGTTTTTCACTCTGTGTGAAAGGTGAGGAGATCATAAAATATTTTCTGAACAAAAATGAAATGATGTGTGGTGTTGGGGGTATCACTGGACGTGCGTTCAAACGACACCTAAGGCTCCAAGGAAGCAGTTATTTTTGACACTGTGGTCACGAGTGATTCTCTTAGTTAAGACTTTTTTTTTATTATTTAATGAAGATAGGAACAAGGAAAATTCCCCGTGATCTTTTTAAGCTACGTTTTCAACCTTCCCCCCTGTGCTACTCGCCCACCGCCCCCAACTGCGTTATGGACGCCTTAAGGCAGCTCGGGGGGGGGGCGTGGCCTCACGAAGCCCCGCCCCCGGCATTCCAACGTGCCCAGGCCCTGAGGTAAACACAGCGGCGGCCCCGCCCCCCCCCGGGCCCGGCCTCCAGCAGCTTCCAGAAGGGCCCGGGCCCGCCGCGCGCGTGCCCGCGGAGAGGGGAGGGGGGGGGCGGGAGCGCGCGGCGCTTGTGGCGCAGGCGGAATTGGGGGCGGCGGAGGCGGGGAGGGGCAGGGCCGGGCCGGGCCGGGCCGGGCTGTGAGGGGAGGGGAGGGCCGGGCGGGCAGGGGGTGATGCCCGCGTTTATTTTTACCCCCGCCGCTCCCCGCTCCCCGCCCCGGCTGCGGCAGCGCCGCCTATAAAGCGGCGGGGGGGCGGCGAGGATGCAGCTGTACAGCTCGGTCATCACCCACTACCCGCCGGGCGCCGCTCCCCCGGCCACCGCCACCGCCGTCTTCAAGGTCTCGCTGCCGCCGGGACCCCCCCCCTCGGCTGAGGCGCCCAAGAGCGGAGCCGCGGGGCCCGGCCCGGCCGCGGGGAGCCCGGCGAAGGACGGCTCCGGGATCGCCTCCGCAACCAGCACCAGCAGCAGCAGCAGCAGCGCCGGGAGCGGCAGCGCCATGCCCGCCTTCTCCTCCTGCCTGCAGGTGATGCCGGCGGCCAGCCCCGCCGGCCCGCACTACAGCTCCTGCGCCCACATCGCCGTGGCCGCCCGGCGCCGCCGCCCGCTGGAGCGGGTCGTGCCCGTACGGGGCGTGCAGCGGGGCGAGGCCCGCACGGAGCCGCCGCACGGCCCGGCCTGGCTGGAGGGAGTCCTGGAGGCCGTGCGGCAGCCCCCGGGGGAAGCAGAAGCCTCGGTCGCTGTCGCCACCGCCGCCGTCCCCAGGCCCGCCGAGGAGCCCAGCAACCGCAGCCTGCGCCTCAGCGAGCACCGCCAGGCGCTGCAGGCCGCCGCCGGCAGGCCCCGGAGCCGTGAGGGAGAGGAGAAGGAGGAGGAGGAGGAGGAAGAAGGCGGCCGTGTGGCCCCCTGCCCTCCCCGGGGGCTGTGCGGGCGAGCGGAGCGCAGCGAGAAGCTGGCGCTGTACCTGGCCGAGGTGGAGAAGCAGGACGGGTACCTGCGGCAGAAGGGCCGGTTCCGCTTCCACATCATCCCCGACGGCAACTGCCTGTACCGAGCCGTTTGCAAGGCGCTGTACGGCGACCAGCGGCTGCATGGCGAGCTCCGCGAGCAGACGGTGCACTACATCGCCGACCACCTGGACCACTTCAGCCCCATCATCGAGGGCGACGTGGGAGAGTTCCTCATCGCCGCCGCGCAGGACGGAGCCTGGGCCGGCTACCCGGAGCTGCTGGCCATGGGGCAGATGCTCAACGTGAACATCCACCTGACGACAGGCGGCCGGCCCGAGAGCCCCACCGTGTCCACCATGGTTCACTACCTGGGGCCCGAGGACCCGACGCGGCCCAGCATCTGGCTGAGCTGGCTCAGCAACGGGCACTACGATGCCGTGCTGGACCGCCTGTGCCCCAACCCGGAGTACGAGGCGTGGTGCAGACAGACTCAGGTGCAGCGCAGGCGGGACGAGGAGCTGGCCAAGTCCATGGCAGTGTCCCTGTCCAAGATGTACATCGAGCAGAACGCCTGCTCGTGAGACCACCCGGCCCGTGGGCTGATGGACTGGCGGAAGGTGCGCTGGCTGTGATGGTGATGCCTTAATCCTTAATGAAGCAGCAGCACCCCAGATTGTGAGAAGAGCCACAGGTTGTGGGGGATAAATCCAAACGTATTTGTAATATTCTGTTGTAAAAAGAACCTTAGCCTCGGATTATTTGCCAGCAGATTCTCCGTGTATGTGTTTTCCCTCCCCACTGTTTCTCTATTTTCTATAAGAATGTATTTTTTGCACAATATTTTTAAACTGTTACCTCCATCTTCTACATCTCGTGTTAGTATCTGGCTTTGAGCTGTACAGCCAAAAACATTTGTAAACAGTTTTTGTAGATAAGGCTTATGATGTAACAGCTATTTTTTGCTGTGTTTTTTTTTTTTTTTTTTTTTTAAACCCATAAACCTTATATTTCTACCAAATGAAGTTAGTGTCAAACAACTCTCCCTAACTGGTGAAAGCTTTGTGGGTGTTTCTTGCAAAACAATAGTTTCTCTAGAAGTGCGGCAAAGTCTGAAAAGATTGCTTTTCAAAACAGTTGCTTTCTCTGCCTCCAGCACAGAACAGGTCCTTTGAGCCGGTTGGAATGCAGCTCACATGAACAGTACAGGGAGCAATTGACTCTTCTGTATTTAATTACTGTTTTGAGTAAACTGGCCTCTTGTTGCCTGGTTGGCTTACCCTCTGCTCCATTTATGTTATTTATCTGTAATAACAGAACATTAACTTGCAATAGAATGTTGTGACTAGATAATAGCCTCCCGCTTCGGCAATAATTGCCTTGGCTGCACCTCAGTGTTTGTGTCTGGTTTCTGGGGTTATAGTGTCTTTTGTACAAGCCCTGCTTCTTTTTTGGCACTTCTGTTGCACCAACAAATCATTATCTGATCACAACATTTTATTCATTTAACTTTATTTTCTAATCAAGAAATCAGGAGCGGTGTTCTGCATTTAAAAAGTATTTAAATTGAGATTTGTATGGTTTGCTGGGTCAAACATTTAAATGTTTCTGATCTGAATTCTGTTTCTTCTACTTTCTGATTAACTTGTTAGATATATTTATTAAGTAATGCAGTTTGTACTTTTTTATTTTGTAATATATTGTGATTTTGGAATTTATACTGTATTTGTATAATAGGAGTATTCTCAGCTAAAATGGAATGAATAAAGAATATAATTTTACGTGTGCTCTTTCTTGCACCCTTTGAATTCCTGGTGTGGTGAAAATCTGCAAGTTGATTCCCAAGGACTTTTATGTAGTTTCTCTGTCCTAGTTTCCCCAGTTAATAGGCAGGAGGCAGGGACATGATACTTGACAAATATGAACAACTGATAATTCTGGTGCCTGTGAATGCATGAAAGAAATGCAAACATGCAATGATAGAATTCTGTTGTGAATGAAAGAGATCTTAGCATTTATCTTTGCCAATGAGAAACATTTTTGTACGTTATGTCTTAGAAGAGGGGTTCCCAAACGTGGTACCTGCAGTGGTGATAATATTGGTTGTGATGAGCCAGCTCCCTGGTGGGCCCATGCAGACTTGCACTTGGACCTCGGTGGTTGAGGAGCCTCTGCTCTGCAGCCAGTCCCAGACATTTTAGATTAGCCCCGTCACTATAGATACCTCTTAATGCTTTTCCTGTTACTAGGATGGAGGTAATAAAAGGAAATACAAATTTTTTCCTTCCTTTAGAATAGTGAAATGC
The DNA here is from genome assembly GCF_964035555.1 of Netta rufina. NCBI lineage: Eukaryota > Metazoa > Chordata > Aves > Anseriformes > Anatidae > Netta > Netta rufina. The sequence continues at coordinate 18,907,745 of NC_140124.1, read as the reverse complement.
CTTGCAAGCTGTTAAGCAGGACTGTGTGTGCGTGTGTATTTACAGCTATCTTTCCTCTAAAAATACTAGGTCATCCTTAAACAACAGGAGAGGACTGGCTTAAAATTAGGATTAAAGATGAACTAAGCAGCTGAAATGCTGCAGTCTTAATTTAGCACACGTGTTCTGATAATGAGCTGCAGGGCTGATCATGTGTATATTTGGTACTCTTATACATTGCAAAGAGGAAGTGTAATAAATTTGTATAATTTCCAAAAAATTGAAGTGTTACATGCTGAGTATATTCCCCTCTTCCCCCCTCACAGCTTTTTTTTTTTTTTTTTTTTTTTTTTTTAAATACGTGCAATCATACTCTTCCTTTAAAGGCCTAATGATGGTGGGAAGAGCAGTCTTGCTAGCCCATTATTGCCTAACTTGACTGAATCTCTGGAAAGCTGAGTTATGGGGTGAGAACAAGGCAAAGGTGGGAACATGGGTGTGTTAATGTGAAACAGATAGCTGATGAGGAAGACAGCTACTCAGGTGACTGAGCACAAAATTGTCACTAAGCACAAAAATGATACACAGCGTCACTGTGTATCAAGGATGTGTTTGATGTCAAAAACATTGTTTCCAGACTTTAGGTTTTGGGGCTGGTTGGCCAAAGTTGTCAATATCCCAAACTTATTTAAAGAAACTCATTTTATTTTAGGTCTTTTAAAATTACCAGTTTCAGCTATATCATAAACCGAACAAACCTTAGAAACACTCATGGAGTAAGCTAAGCAAAGAAGGATTGGTATTGCCTGGTGTTCACTCTCTGAGAAAGAAAAAATCTCTTAAGCGAGCAACAAAAAAGTAGCAGTAAAATGAACATCGCAGAACTCTGGGATAAGTTCCCAGAGGGTTCCTTAGTAGTTCTGATGCCATTGCATGGTTGAATGGCATACATATAACTTTAAGGAATTAAAAAATAAATAAATATTACTTGCTGAAATAATTTGCAGAGCTGTTAGGGATGTTTTGCTGAAGCATATAACAAGGTACTTTGTTTTGTGGCTCACCTTACATACTGTGTCAACTTTAAATGGAAACATGGCATGGTAGGTACTTAAGGCATGTGGAAAGTGAATTTTTCTTTCTAACACCGTTGTTTAAACTTCAGCTGAGACACTGAGTTCAGCTGCAAGCTAGTGGCAGCTTGCCTGAGCAGTAGTATTGCACAGTGGCAGGGATCCTACCTTGGACAAACATGTATTTGAACCTATTTGAAATTACTTTACAAGCAAAAGCACGAGTCGATCCCTTACTGATGCCTGTTACTGATTGCAGTAACTAAGGAAGAACAAATGTTGCCCTTGCTCATAATTTCAGTACCAGATTATTTTAACCTTGGGTAATCACTTGTATAGCCCAGCTAATCCTTAGACCTGTCTGGGGACTTTGGTCAACAGACTCATTATGGGCAATAAGTGAGAAGGAGAGCTTCGAGTATTTAGTTCTGTGGTTGTTTAAGCGGGGTAGAAAATGGTTTAATTCTCAACTGAGCAAACGTGAATTGGAGTCTGCTCCAGCAGGCTCCAAGTCAACATAAAATTTTGTGATGCCATCTTCTCCTGTATCCTCTAATAGAATTGGGAGCTAGATGGTACGTCGAATACTTCATGACAGGTGCTTCTTAGGTTGCAAGGCCATGTCATTTTGTCTATTAATGTACAATGAGTATACTATAATCCTTATGTGTCTTGATCAGGAACTGGTACACAAAACAGGGTTTGTAAGAATGGAACTGGTTTCTATGTAAAATGAACACATTCCAAAATGGAAGTGGAGAAGTGCGAGTGGAAAAGGAAAAAAATGTTCAAGTGTCATTGTTCTCCATCTCAGTCAATGGTTTTCTTCTTGGAAAGTTCAGCGGATGATTGTTTGTGCTTAGTAACTCAGTAGGATGTATAAATTTGCCTAATGCCAGCTACTGGGCTTAGTTCTTCTGTTGTAATTTACTAGTACACCACACGTGTAAAAGATAAATCTGTTACATTCATGTCAGTTGTTAATAAAGGTGCATTCCAGTACCCCTTGTATATGTACCATCTGCATCCAAATGTTTCTTCTGTCTGCTTTTGCTCTTACTATGCTGGAATTGGTTGATAGGATTCTCGAGGATAAAAATTTAATTTTTGTTTTGTGGTGTGCCAGAGTGCACATCTGAATCTGACTAGAAAATTACCATAGGTATCCAGTAATAGGGACAAGTATCTGGCATTCATTTTTGCTTAAGATATTAAGATATTAATTTTGCTTGTATTTTTCAATCATAGTTAACAATTTATTGATATGATTAATAAGCATAGGTAATTATAATACAAAACAAAACAACCTCAGCTTTGATGTTAAAAGATTCTCCCATTTTTTAATGGTATGGTTATATGAGAGTATGCAGCATGCAGAAAGGCTTTGAGTAATAGTTTGAAAGAACATCAGCTCTGTCAGACGCAATTCTGTAGTCATGATGACTTCTTAAAAGAAGCAGAAAAGTTTTAACTTTGACCTTTTTAGTAATATACAGGCTGCTTTATAACGTATATATGCATTTTAGTTTTAAAAAAGTGGCTTTTGTATTTAATGTTCAGTTTTATTTTATATTCTCTTTTTTTGAAACAAGTTTATAGTATTAATGACATAAAAAAGCAGTAGGATATTGTCCTTGATGTATATTAATAATAATATACTTAAATATCTTTTCCAGATTTAGGATTTAAATTCTTTTATATATATATATATAAATATATATATACATACAAGGAAACCCATTCGTGATGCTCAGACTGTAAATTTACAGAATTAAAACACTGGCATATTCCAGGTTTCAGGCTGCACGAGTGGTTATTATCCTGCCTCCTCATGTATTTATCCTCACTGCTGAACAAGATGAGGCTTCTCTGGAGAAAAAGTTTGTGTGCAATCGTAGTAGCATGATGCATGCACACAAGTAGAGCTCATTTAAAAATTGGCATTTCCTTCATTTTTAGTGCCTATTTTTAAACCACTATGCTTTCAATGAGGATTTTATTTCCTATAGTTTATAATGGGAGTTGTAGAAAATAGGCAGTTGTGTCCTTCTTACAAGGCATGGTTGGTAGCGTTTGAACCTTCAGCACTGCAGCACAGTTTAGCTGTGTAACGAGTGGCATTTGCAGTAAGGAATGATGAATTTGGATGGGAACGTGGATGAGGGTGAACGCTGGAGATGTGGAGATGGTTGTGAAGGTGCCCAGGTTGTCTCCTGTCCTTCACCTCCTGTGTTCACCTCCAACCACAGCTCCCTGTGACGTGGGGTGGCTCTGGGCTGTCTTCTGGTGGCAGCACGCATCTGCCTCATTGCTGCTGCTTCTTGGTGCTTAGCTGCTGATTTCTTCTCCTGCCAAGCTTTTTGGGGCTGTAGATAAAAGATGATAAAAGATAAGAGATGCAGCACTGTATCTCAGAAAAAATAAAAATCAGAATTTCACAAACAAAGCCAGAGCATTTTGCTTGCCTGTGAACTCTGAGTTGCTACATGCTAGTGACTTAAAGCGTGGGCCACTAGCAAAATGCTTTACAAGAACCAATGTAATTTTAAAAATCAAATAAGGCACATGTTAGCAGATTTTTGAGACAGCAAAAACATTTGAAATACTTTTTTTTTTTTTTTTTAATTGATCCAAAATGCCATTATTTAGACCATATTCTCTTCACATGTTCAAGGGTCCAGCATTATTCCTGCACATAACTTCTGCTTTTTTCTGGACATAAACCTTCATTTTTTTTTTCAGCTCTTCAACTAGCTGACATTACTGAGCAAGAAAGCACATGTTTTTGGATCTCTGGCTAAAGTTTGGAACTTAGAGAGCACTGTTACTTTAACCTAATATGGCTAAGAGCAATACTTCGGATGCTCTGCTCAAGTTTAGAAATAACATGAGCTTTGGAACTCCAACAGAGCTTCTTTTGATATTTTTTTTTCAGAGAGATGGTGATTAAAATGTACTCCTTTTGTAAATAAATAATACAATACATTTTCTATTTCTCTGTTTTCCATACAACTTAGAAGTTGAGCTTTGACTAAACAATTGACTAAACTGTTTATATCATTTGTTTGCCTTCCTGCCAAACTTCAGCTCCACCGGATTAGGTTGCTCTCAGAGGCTGACCTTGCCTTAAGGTAGGAGTGATGACAAAATTGTTTGTCCTGATTACCCACAGTATTGCTCCTGCAAACCCTACCTACAGTCTTTTCATTCCTTTTAATTTCATTTTCTATTGATTGATGATTTTTTACCCTTTTATATTTGATCCCAGAAACTAGTTATGCTGTACAATAAAGCCTAATTAGGTCAGACATGTGAGTGAGTTTAGGAGTTGACAGCTGTTTTGCTGCTTGTGTATAATTGGAGGGAAAGGTGGTTCCTGAAATGAAGCAGTTGTGAAAGGACTTGTTTTGCTCTGGAAGGTGGTTATGTCAGCTTGTGTAGCATTGTGACCACTGATCTGAAAGCTTTAATGCACTTGCATTTATTATCAATGTTAGCTCACGAGTTATGTTTTTACTCAGCTGAGGATGGAAACACGCGAGAATAATATTGGTAGATTAAAAATGAAAATAATGTTCTGCTATTAGGAGCCAGGAAGAAATGTTGTTGTTGTTGTTTTTCATTTATTTCCCATCATGTCTACTAACCAGGGAAAAAAATCTTAACTTTATGTAAGGAATATTTGTGCATATGGCTAGTATTCTTCCCAAACTGATAGGTTGAATATGTTTAGAATAAGACCTTTGACTCCAGATTTATACCCACAGAAGGGAACTTTCCTTGGCTAATAGACTATCTTTTATACTGTAGACCATTTAGACCAACAAAGCTGCAGTTTTGTCTGGGACTTACATGATAAGCAGTGCTGCTGGCAGCTACTGAGAGCATACGCTTTGCCGAGAACTGGAAACATCATCTCTCTCTCTTTTTTTTTTTTTTTTTGGTATGCAGCTTATCTTGCCTATCAGGAAGTAAATATTTATGGATGCTTTCTCAATTAAGTAGCTGTCCTTTTGTATAAACTTACAACAATTCATGTGAATATGATTCATAGCAGATTTCCAATTTTCAGCTAGTGGTTCACAGCAGCTGCACCAAAGAGGCCCTGTAACATATGAAATTGCTAGTAAATGGGAGCAAACCACAGGTATTTGATTGAGTATTTGAAAGGATTTGTGTAGTTGTTTTTCTCCCCTTGTAGAGGAGCTTGATATAGTTCTCTCCAGAGAAACAAACATGTTTCAGAATGGGGTATAGGCAAATCTGGGCACTGTTAGCTAAGTGAATTAATATCTTAAAGGGAAATAGTTATTCTGGAAAGCTTCACATTATCACAGAGGGGGCTGTTGGGATAGCCTAGGATATATGTTCTTCCAAACACTTTATTTCCACTGTCTTTTCAACAAAAACCAAAAGAATGTCAAATTTTACAACTAAACTAAGCATAAAATGATTGGGCAGAATTGCAATAATTCTCTACCAGCTTTATCTTATGTGACAATGTAATAATAAATGTAAATGTGTAAATGTAAATAACAAGTAGTTTTAACACTTTATCTTTGGCAGGCCTGGTGCGTGGTTAGTTAGGTTGAGAAGTTAAGGGGCAATATGATTCCTGAAGTGAGCAGCACTAGTTTGTCCATACATCAGCTTTCTCTGTCTAACAATAACCACACATTCTGCATTAACCAGTGCCCAAAAGTTCATTCATTGACATGTAGTTTTATGTACAGGTCACAAAAGTCCCTGTAATTTCAAATAAGAGGCTTAGCAGAGATGCATGACCAGACCATAGCAACACCTAACTGATGCAGATTGTACACTGCGTTGAATATTATTTGTATACTCAAACCTGAAGTTACAGGATGTACCTGAAATACACTTTGGTTGCATGTGAGATCCACCACCAGCCAACTACAGCATGCGGCTGGGCAGCTGTGAATGCTGGATGGCCTCCCATTCCTTGGGGCTGGCTTTGCCCAGGTTTTCTCAAACCCACTCTTCACATTCTCCTTTGAAACTCTAATTTCTATGACGTTATTTGGTGGGTAAATATCTGCTTGTAACAGAGAACTTCAGACTTTTTGTTATTGTCTGGAAGCTTACGTGATGTATGGCACTAGATAGACTCAGGTGACAAAAGAGAAATTGCTCCAGGTATGTTGCATTTGAAAGAAACCAGGCCTTTCCAGGGACAGCTAATACAAGAGAAATTTTGGCAGTGGCAATCATTCTGCCAACCAGACCTTTAGCCCATGAGACCAAGTAAGTAGATGCTCTACTTCAGTCAAGGGATTGAGTTAATCTCTGCTAAGACTTTTTGTGCTTCCTCAAGCCTTTGTGCTTTATCACAGTGCTCCCTGGATTGGGCTGTAGCCAACCAGCAGCTATATCAAATCTGCAGTCGCTTGATGTTGATAGAGGAGGTAGACATGAAGCAGGTGCTGTTACTGTGCAGAGAAACTCATGCTCCAATGTGTCTCATTGATCCTTCCACCGGTGTCTTATATCACCCTTGTCTAGGATGATGTGTGAGGAAAAAGGTTTTATATACTACAGAAACATCGAATCAGGCCCTCTCAGAATTCCATTAAAATCTCTCAGATAAAAATCTTCAAATCTGCTCCAAGCCTGCTATACCTTTTTTTTTTTTTTTTTTTTCCTACAGACTCTAACTATATCACCAGTCCTTTATAGCTAGCCATAGAGGCATTTTACAACCCCGAAAATGCCACAGATGTTTGATCACCTCGAGATCTTCAGCAGAATTAAATATTTTCTTTTTTTTTTTTCTTCACCAAATTCAACCCTCAATTCAGATTTATATTCTGTTCAGATATTTGTTTCAGTCTATTTACTGCCACCATTATATGTTTAATCCCCTCATAAACTTTTATGTGTTTTATTGTGTAGGGAGAAAATGTCGGGTTCTGTTTCCAGTGATGGTGAATACTATCAAAACTGGAAGGAAGGAGGAGAGAGGAATATCTTGTGGTATGGAATGATACATGGGTGCTTTAAAACAGCAAAAAACAAACAACAACAAGTTATTGACATGGTCATTTAACTTTCAGTCTTCTTTTTCCTTTTTTTTTTTCCTTTTTTTTTTTTTAAGTGAAGTTGTGATATGAGGCCAGATCTTATGTCTAGGTCCCTTTTCCATGCAGGCATCTGTAGTGATTGCAGATGAGGAAGAACAATTGTGTGAAAACACAATTTAAGAAAAAGACATGAAATTTTATATATATACCAGAAAGATTAGGAACAGATTTCTGTCCTCTTACTACAAAAAGGCTGGCTCTTGGAAAAAAATCTTTTCAGACTGGAAGCCTTCTCTAGAGAGCCTTTATTCTTTCTAAATATTCCTTATACTAACTGTGCATGCTTACACAATTCCTAAGTGCCATGAAGAGAGAATTAGTGCTGTGTGAACAAAAATGAAAGCAAGGTGTCTATCTCTGAGATTCAAGTGTAGCAAGTGAATGTGTAGTGTTTTTGAATGGCTTGACCAGCAGGCTTTACATGCCAGTTATAACTTGACTTTAATTTGCATGGCATAAAAATGTTTTTCTAACTTTTTTTGCAAAGTGCTGCCTTTTCCCACCCAGAGATTACATATGAATAGAAATCTTAGTTTTTGGGAGTCAAGTCACACAATCCCAGAGTCATAGTTTGGGTTGGAAAGGACCTTAAAGCCCATCTAGTTCCAACCCCCTGCCATGGGCAGGGACACCTCCCACCAGCCCAGGTTGCCCAAAGCCCCATCCAGCCTGGCCTTGAACACCTCCAGGGATGGGACATCCACAGCTTCTCTGGGCAGCCTGGGCCAGGGCCTCACCACCCTCTGAGTAAAGAATTTCTTCCTAATATCTAATCTAAACCTACCCTCTTTCAGTTTAAAACCATTGTTCCTTGTCCTATCACTACACCCACCGACAAAATACAAGTCCAAAGTCCAAAACACATTTTAGAAATTTTACATCTGATAAGATTTGATTTATGTGTTGTTTTCAATTTCACAAAATTTATGGTGTAATTCAAGCACACAGCTGGGACTCTATGAAAAGTAAGTTTCTAAAGAAGTATTAATTCCACCATTACAGCCTTTTAAAGTAAGTGTTTACAGCTGTGTTAAGGTTAATAAGCAGTAAGGGAATTCTCAACAGGAAATATTACATGAATAGGACATTATAAAAATCTGATATTTCTTACGTTCTTTGTTGTAAATTTTCAGCTTGGATTTGTTAGGGGAAGGAAAGAATTTGGAACGAAGCTTGTTTGGGCTCTTTGCTGCCATAGTGGTGGGGAGCTCGTCCCAGCAAAGCCCCATGCCCAGTTCCCTTCCTGAAGAAGCAACCTTCATGGCTGCTTAGTGCAAATGTGCAGAGCCTGTTGAGACAGACTGAACTTAAAGGAAATCTTTGCAAGATGGAAAGTAATGGCCACGGCTGCATGGACAGTCAGCATCATTACCTGTGCATCATCTGAAATGTCATTTCATGTCCTTTCTTCTCTCTGTGCTGGCCAGTGTGGTGAAGGATGAAAATTACTTAGCCTTAGTTTTGTGTGTCTGCAAAACCCAGTGCTGTGCAGGCACCCATCCTGCTCAGCAGGGAGGCAGCACTACAGGGCCCGCACGGTGCATGCTGTGTGGAAGGAAGCAGTGGTTTGCTGAAGGAGGTGATTGGGATCCTGAGCCACACGCAGGGCTGCTTTGTGGTCTCTCCCTGAGCACAGGGCACGCTGGTGAGGTTTGGTGTCAGCACCCAGGGGCACAGGTCTTTTTGGAGAGGGCTTTAACCCCTGGAACTAGATTTCAAGGAGTCCTTATGCAACAGTCTTACAATACAAAGCTGCAATGATTGCATGAGGAATTTGTAGCCCCAGGAGAGCATTGCAGGCGCTATGTTACAGACCTATAAAAATCTCATATATAACTAAATTGCTATTTAATAGGAAACAGTGGTGACTGTAAGCAGGAAAGTGGTATAACAGTTATAAATAACTCACTTACCAGCAATTCTTTTGGAGGGAAAAGAGGGAATTAATTACATGACAGCAGCTCAAGTCAGCCCCTAGCTAAAACAAATTAGCTGCTTTGCCAATCCTTGGGACTCAGGGGTCTGAACTGCCCCCACCTACAAACTGCTATGCTAGAGCTGCAGAGCTCAGAAGGTTGGCCTAGAATAGCAAGGTGGTCTACAGCAACACTGCTGTGAAACATTGACACTTGTGTTTTGATTTGTTTTCTGAAGGTTTAGGAGGAAGTTGTCTGTTCTTAGATCATGTGCAAGCTTTAAAGGTCAAAATTCAGCTTCTGATACACATGCCAAACAGAGTTTCTTTGCTCTGGCTACTGGAGAAATATGGCTTTCACCCTCTGTTATTCCAGACAGGGCTGTCTCTGTCCCACCAGCATGTATTCCTATCACTGTTTCCTGCATCACTTTCAGCCCTGCTCCGACCCACTCAGCCTATTCTTCTGCTGACCTACGGCCATGCTCTGCTCCAGATTCTGCATCCCTCTCCCTTTTACTAAAACTTTTTAGTTTGAAATAACCTCAGTTCACTGCCATGAGCAGCTGCCCAGAGCTGTAACAGAGGCTGTTGTACCATGGTTTTCTGCTTCTCCTGCATTGCTGGAGAGATCAGAGTGGCAGGCAGCCCAAGGAAGGGTCACCAGCTATCCCCATGGACCACAGCCTGAGTGCAGATGAGCAAAGCAACCAAAAAAGCAGAGTAGTTGATTAGACTGATAATGTGTTGCTATTTCTGCCTATAATCACACAAGTCTGCCAGGTTGTGGTACCTGTTACCTCTTCACCCTTGGAAAACCTTATGTTTTGTGATGTCTGTATTATTTTACATTTTTTTAAAGTCATGTTAGCATATTCTTCTGCTTTTGGGACATCTTGTATTCTACATAGCACACTGTAAACCTGTCAACCCGACTGGGAACTGTAAGTTAAAGACCCTGAAATAGCACAGCTTCTCCCAGAGCTTCACCAGGGAGCTGGCCCGTGGCTGTGACAAGCCATTTGCCTGCTCTTACTCAACTTCTGCACATCAGAGGAGCAAGTAATAGCTTTATCACAGCATTAATGTGCCATGTACTACAGCTAACATGCTTTATAAACAGAAGAAAGTACAATGAGCTACTATGAGTCATGGCAGGTTTGGTACACGCACTTTATTTTTCCTATTTTTCTGTGCTTGTAAATTGCTAATTCATGATAGATGCAATTGAAACATTTGACATTTCTAGTTTTCTATTCTGTTAGGCTCCTTTTGCTGTTTTCCTTTAGGCTGTAACTCTTTTCTGGCAAACTTACTTTGCATTTGATTGTGGGAAGCTAGGTGTGCATGTGACCATTTATATACCAAAATATAGCATTTACCCTAAAGATTTCAGTAAGAGAGAAAAATAGCATTTACTGGTAAAAATGTAAGTATTTACAGGTTGAACAGAAAACTTACACAACAGATCTAGCTACTAACTGTTCTGCTGTAAGCAGTCTTTATAAAAGCCAACAGAAGTATCTTATGTTCAAATATGTAATAATTAAAATCCCTTAATGAGCATAATGTTGCAATGCTCTAATTTGAACAGAATGATATCTCAGATACAATTAGCATCTTTAAAAATAAGTACTTCCATATAGTTACCATGAAAAACACATTTCTTTCAGTGAAGTTCACAATGTTAAAAAAAAACAGAGACGTGCTACACTTTTATTTGTATGTATTTTGGCCAAGGACTCCATGCCAGCTCTTTTATTAATAATGATTTGGGAAATAAGTTTCCTCCTCTCAGGCTATTTCGTATCATTAATTTGTTTTCATTTACTATATAAAAGATTTCATCTCTATCTCAAACAAAATCAGGGATAGAAACATGTTCCCTAAGCTTTTTGTTCCTGAACACGAATTGTTTATAGTAGTATCTCTTCACTGCTTTTAGAAAACATAAGGAGGTTAAAAACCTCAGTATGTTATATTACACTGACAGATGAGATTGAAGCTTTTTTTACCTTGCATAAGTGGATAAACAATTCTGCAGGAAAATAGCATTATCATCGTATGTTATTCTCTCAAGCAGTATGTGCATAAATAATCTTCAAAAGAAATGCCTTTAAAAAGTGAAAAGGAGAAGTGAGATTTGCTGAATATCTTTGGGTTTCAGTTCTACCAGTACAGATATATATCGAGATAATGCGACACCTTACTATTTCTACCCCGCAGAAAAATTGGTCCCGTGTAAATAAGTATCACGTATGTGGCCACATATTGCTGTAATGATAATTTGTGATTACTTACACAGTGTTCAGAACTCCTGGTACTCACAGTGCTGAACCGGTAAATAAGTGAATCAGACACCTGAATAATGGGAATAAGAATAGCAGTTATGCTGTTCGTGATGTTTCTCCTGTTTCATTACTCTTTGCAGTTTCTCACAGGTTTTAGTCTTGCTCAGGTTTAAAAGTCAGTGTGAGCTAAATGTGCTTTTGGCTAACCTTCAACATTACCTTCCTTTTTCATTGCTTTCAGTTAGCATGCCAGAAAAGTTCATCAATCTTGAAAAGAGACACCATCTTAATTTGTTACATATGTCACTACAAACAGATGCTTATGATGGGGGAATTCAGTAACTTCTTAAAGAGATCAACAGATTACATTACAGTTTGAAGGGAGCATTACTAGAAGATTAGAAGCCTCTTTTAATGACTGAGATTAAAAGCACTGAAAATCTAAGCTGTTACATTGCTCGATTTGCAAAGATAGGCATGTGGGTGTGCGCTTTCTAACCTGAATAATGAGTAGATGTGGTTATGGCTGGTGTGGAAGGCCAGAACTGGTGCCAGAATTCCTAAACATACCCAGAACACCTATTGTAAACATACTATGAGCACCTACTCCAGTTGTTAGAGAAGAGGATAATCAAAGCTTACCTTTAGAGCACATTGGGAAAAAAAAAAAAAAAAAAGCTGATGTGGTGAAGTATTCTTAGGTACAATATTTCAACAAAGAATGGAATATGCATGGAAAATATTTTGAAGTTATTTTCAATTGCATTTTAATTAAATAATTCAATAGACTTTTACTCAACAGTATGCTGTTAGTGCCATATGTATGTTGTGATTCTTAAAAGCCAGGAGTTTGCTAAAAGCTATATGAGAGTGTGTGTCTACTTGTAAAGTAATGTTTTTAAACTTTTCATATATATAATTAAGACCAAGCAACTGCATTCCTCTAATGATGTATAATTGGATGGATAATGGCTATCATTGTAGCACTGCATGCAAAATAATTACTTTAGTCCTCTAAAACAGCAAGCACTTGGAACAAATCTAACACATTTGCAATATACAGCTGGGCCCTTGGACCCAAGTGGGTGGTATCTGAGTTCAACATTTTAAATATTCAGTTCTACAGTCTAAAAAAAGTTTTTACCCAGTAACAATGATCACCTAAAATGCTTGTATTTGTCAGAGCTTTAGTTTTGTTACATAACTATGCCCCTAACTTTTGTACACTCTTGGTAGCCTGGAACCAGTTCAGAAAATAACTTGATGGTTATATACTATCAAAAATAAATAATTTTCAGATAGTTTTCCAGTCTTTCCAGGGATTGCCTTTGTCTTTGAATAACCCTGTATCACTTAACTCACTGTTAGACAAAAGAAATACCTTCACTGAATGAATCCAGTCTGACTGTGTCTCAGTGGGGAAAAAAAAAAAAAAAAAAAAAAAAAAAAAAAAAAAAAAAGAAGATAATCTCTAAAGCTGTGACAGCCCAGATCTTACTCTTGCCTTTTGCGGAACAATATAAGAGTCACTGTACTGTGCTGGTTCAGATCGAGGGGTCAGGAGTGCCTGGCATTTTCTCTCTCCTGTAGTAGCTACAAGCAGTTGCCTGGAGGGAAGACTAAGAACAGGCTCAGCACATGGGATATTCCCTGCTAAATTTTTCCCAACTCATGACTCTTCATTGCAAAGGGAATTATCTGTTGGGGTTGGTCTCCTTAGTTACTCCTTCTCTTGCAAGCATTCCCCAAGTAATGGGGACAAACCCAGTCTCCCCTGAGCTCCCTTGCTTCTACAACTTTGGCCACACATGGCATCCATCCTTTGAATGCCTTACACCTTAACCCATGCTCCACGCATCCTTTAGAACACTGCCAGGGTAAAGCTGAACAGCTCCTGCACCCAGACCTGGTGGTGCTGACAGAAAGCAGCCTCAGGGCTGGGCAAGAAAATGCCTTAAAAAGATGAAGCTGAACCTTCTGAAGATGAATTAAAACTGTCAGTGTCAATAGAGAAACAGGCTTATCTTCAAACCCATGAGCAATAAATGATGTCTCGCCCCTGTTTTCCTCCAGGAGAAACATATCTTACCATGTTGTTTTGATGCTAGTCTGTCCTAGAGACTCCAGTTATCTTTTCTCTCTGATCATGGAATCATAGAATCATAGAACTGTTTGGACTGGAGGGGATCTTAATGATCACCCAGTTTCAACCCCACCAGACCAGGCTGCCCAAGGCCTCATCCAACCTGGTCTTGAACACTTCCAGGGATGGGGCATCCACAGCTTCTCTGGGCAACCTGTTCCTGTGCCTCATCACCCTCCAAGTGAAGAATTTCTTCCTAATATTTTTCTAAACCCACCCACTTCTAGTTTAAAACCATTACCCTTAGATGCTCAAACTCAGCATACCTAACTAAACTCAGAGGAATAACTTCAGCTTGTGTTTTTCTTTGGATGTTGTTGCCCTGTTTGGGAGATGAAGAAAGGCCTGCAAGCTTATTCCCTTCTATATCAGTTGGTCTATAGAAGATCTTCCTCTTCCCTCAAACCCTTTCTCATGCCCTTGGACACTGGTGATGGTTAAAAACTATTGCCAAAACAACCAACCAACTAAAAATGGCTATGAAAGGAATGGCATTGTTTAAATGACTGCTCTTCCCTTGTTTTATTTTTAGGTTGTGTTTAGTGTCAGTAACAAAGACTTAAGCTTTACTAGCACTGAATCCCAAGTGCAGCGGAAGTCAAGGCTACGAGGTTAGGATAATTGGGTAAGTAGGCCAATAAGTAATTATGATAAGAAGGTTAGAATAATTAGTAGCAGCAATAAATGGCTAGAGTTATCCTACTTGAGTTCTTTGTTCTACATTTTGTCAGCAATCATTTTCTTAAAACTAGTTGCCAGAAGCTGCAGTAGGTTGTTAAACACTCTTACACTCATAGAAGTGGAAATTAAATTATAGCAATGAAGGACAACTGTGATGTTTGATGTGAAAAGGATTATGTAACTGGTGTTAGTAAAGTGGAATATTTTATGTTGAGTGATACTCATTTACTGAGCAATTTCAGTCCAAAACAGAAGTTAATGCAAATAGAAATATAAGAAAGATTTAACCAGTGACACATTCAAAGCCAAACAGGACCTGCAGCTGATGTGTTTAAAGGGTGTCATGTGGTTAACATTTTGGTGCATCTATGATTGATTTTTGCACACAGACTATATTCAGCACTAAAGAAGTAAAATTCCATGTGAAATGTAGAGCTCAGCTTTATTTCAATCTCTTTTCTTCTATGATTACTAGGGTTTATGTCCATTGCACCTAGGCTTTTAATTCTTACTCTTCTTAGTGTTGGAAGTCTGAAGGACTTTAGGCCTAGGCCAGTATATGTAAAGCAGACTATACACTTCCAAATAAGATGCAAGTCAAATCATTCAAGGGCTAATACTTCTTCTGTCTCAAAGTGAAAAGAAATTCTTCAGTAACTGTCCCTGTTGCCTTGTAGAGCACGTGGGTGCAAAGAATCACAGACACATGTGGGTTGAAAGTGAAATGATGAATACTCAAAGAAAGATACAGCTTTGCCATGAAGTTTCACAGATGAAATGCCAAGGGAAATCTTCAGAGAATGCATCACAGCTGCATGTTCTGCTTTCTTGCTACTGCTGATGTTTTACTCTTCTGTTCACAGTATGCTAGAAATTAAAGTCAGAATCAAAGACTCCCATCTGAAAAACCCACAGGTTAAATAATCAGTCTCATAGCCTGGTCACAGTATGCCAGTTTTTGTTCTTATCTATGATAGTAGAAGTTACCAGGCAAGGATTATACTCTAATGTTTTCTTAAAAGAACAGGAAGAAAATGATCAGTGACCGTGTTACTACATAAACGAGGTCTTTCTGAAAAGTTTATTGTAGAAAAACTCTAACAACGGTTCACCTGCAGTGGGGAGGAAAAGACCACAGGAGAGAGTATGATTATAACTTGTCCCTGAGCATCTTTTGCAGTGCAGTGCCCACTCCAAGTAATAACAGGAGAAATAACAGGAGAAAGGATGTGCACCACTGTCCTCCATGTCTCCACAGGGGCTGCGTCCAGGCTCTGCTCTGCAAATCTGCTCTGGACACTTCCAAACGTGGCTCAAAGTGGTCAGGCAAAGATCCCCTAAGCAAGTGCACATGTCCTTTAGGAAACATAACAATCAACTTCACAGACAGATCTACATGTAAAGATGGCAGTTTGCCTGTGATAATTCACCCCTTTTCCTGCTGCATTACTTGGGCTGCAGGGACTCCTTTGATTTTGAACTTCCCCTTTCCAAAACCATTTTGTTACAAAAGGTTACATTCCTACATGTAATTTCATTAGCCTTCAGTGGCAAGAGAAATTCTGAAGAAGTCCCAGAAAAAAGAAATAGGAAAACACAATCACTCTCTGTCCTGGAGGAAAATGAAAGGGAAAAGAGTATCATAGCTGTTGATGGTACTTTTTGGAAAGGAAGATAGCAAAGTATTTTCTTATAACATAAATATAACGAGGCTTTAACCTCACAGTTACGCTTATGCTGATTTGATTTAAGTTAAGGATATATAGAACATAGAATGAAACTGTGGGATTCATCCAGTTCTTAGAGGGGTAGTATTTCCAGAAAGAAATTATTCAAACCACTGTTCTTTCTGGATTTCTTATACTTTGCAAGTGTATCTTTCTATTTGAGAACAAAAATGCAAATTTTACAGGGGCGTCAGATCTACCAGAGAAGGTGCAGGCCTGATCTGAATGGTGGATGTCTACATGGAAACAGTTTTCCATAGTTACAGTTTAGCCATGGTTAGGGTCCATCAAGACCTACAGGGATGTATAGGTGTATGACTAGACATGACCTCAAATAAATCAGTTTACATGCCTATAAATACCAGGTACAGTACTAATGTATAGGAGATCCTAACACAGATTGTAATAAACACTGTGTAAACAAGTAACAAAGCCACTCTGTGCTTCAGAGAGCTTGCACAAATGAAAAACAAGTTGTAGCAGATGAGTGAAATAACCCAAATGATTCTTCTGTGTTCTGAAAAGATCAGAATAATGAAATGAATAGTTTAGTCAGAGTACCAGCCTACTGCTTGGGGATACGCTTTGTAGTTGATGTTGTGGCAACCACTCTTTTGAAAACAAAGCCTGTAAGTAATAGGCATCCTAAAACATTTATCCAGTACAAATGCATCTATGCATGCACACTCTGTTGCTTAACATAGGTCAAAATACATTTCTGACAGTGATTACAGGTTCAGAAATAACATTAAATTCCTTCAACTTAATAGAACCATAAACAAAATAAAATACAAGCTTTAAATGATCTTTTTTTTTACCCGGACCTGGTATTTTTCTGAAGTTTCACCTTAAAAATTCTTTATCATCTGCTGCTTTGTCATGAATTAAAATGTACCTTGCATGACTATTAAGGAGTGATTCACTTGAATTTTTCATACCCTATGGAGTATAAAGGATTTAGCACTGAAGTGTATTTTATCCAGGTAACCATCATCTCTGAAGCTCAGCCAGAGGAGGGTGGGTTTCCAGCAGGGGTTGTAAATTTGCAACAGAAATCTGAATTATTGTGCAAACAAAAGGTTTCTTAGGGCCTGTTTTCTCTGTGCTGTCTTTGCTTCAAAAGTTGAGGTTGGGACCCTTGGCTTTTGTGCAGAAAGCTTCTCTAATGTTCCCATTTGGAGCTTTCTCAGCTAAAAAATAACAGTTTCTTCTCCCTTTACAATTAAAAAAAAAAAAAAAAGAAAAAAAAAAAGAAAAAAAAAGACCAGGAATGCTTAATAAAATTACATGTATTAAACGCTGTCATTTCTTTATATAAAAAACAGGAAGCATAATGGTCATCCTATAGAGGCTAGATGAGGTTTCCTAGATGATTTGAGACTGCTTGGGAGGTAAGGGAGGGTAAGGTATTTAATAAACATAAGTACTGATGCTATTGCTTGGACAAACTCTGTTTCTTACCAGGTGGCTCTGCATATCACTATGGAAATAAGTTGCTATAGTGGGAGTCTTGTTTACTCTTTGGATGATTCTTCTCTCTGTGACTTGTAATTGCTAAGTGGTGGGATGCTTCACTCTAACACAGGAGAAGCACACAGGGCAAATGAAAGAATGACAGTAGGCAGAAAAATTCAGTTTGTAATGTTTTCATCTTGCAAAAAGCACATTTAAAGTCAGTATTTCCATGGTTGAATGGAAGCAAAGTAACATGATTTAATATTTTAGATTTCCTAAACTGAGAAAAAAATGGACAGGGTTTTGGTCTTCTTAGCATTATGTAAGAAAACTAATTATAATATCTTGCTTAGCTTTATGGGAAAACTAACATGGATTCTGATCCTGAGAAAAGAAGAAAAGGATCAGATTACTAGAACAGTAACTAAAGATAAACTACTTAATGGTAAATAACTTATGCTTATTTTGAAATAAATATTTATGTGTTGCTTCTGGAGGATATTTATTTAAAAACTGCTGGCACAGAATGGGATGAGATGAAGGTAATGTGGCATACTAATTGAAGGATAAGATGGCAATGATGATGTAATTGTTAAAGTTACTGTGAATTTTAAACTCAAGCATTCAGAACAGAGAAATTACACCTAGTACTGTAATACTTTCCTAATGTAATATAATGTCAGTCTTGTTTTAAACTTAAGCCTGACCCTGCTGACTCTGCTAGTACAGTCAATACTTTTAACCATGTTACCAGTACACGTTCTGGGGTTTCAAAGTCATTATCATATGGCTTTGAAAAGTTTAGGCTATGTCTGTATGTATTTTAAGTCATTCTTTGTGTGATTCTTCCCACATACACAGATAAGGTTCCTGTATTACAGTGGAGGAAGATAGGAAGATATGTTTGAGTATTGTATGGATAGTTATTAGGAAATTAAACCTTGAGGAAAAAAAAAAAAAAAGAAAAAAAAAGAAAAAAAAAAGAAAAAAAAAAAGGAAGTAAAAATTCCTCAGGGAAAGACAGTAAAATGGCTGGTATGTAAGGTAGGAAGCCATTTGTCACTTGGAGAAATCCAAAGCAGGTGACTGAGTGGAGTCAATTAAAGGCTGTCTAGGCAGCTGGACGCATCTGCATCTGCAGGAGAAGGAGTTGACTCCAGCTGTGTGTGGACTGCAAACAAATACAGACAGTTTGTTGAACAGAAGCAAAACTTTGACATCAAGCATATGTGGGAATTCATGCAAATGATAAATTTGATCCCAGTTTTTTTTTTTTTTTCCCTTTGGACCTGGGAAGTTCTACTCTAAGACAAAGACCATGCTATTCTGAATTCAGCAGAAGTAAGCTGGTGCAGTGCAATTATTCTTAACAGAGGTTGAAATCAGCCGTTGACAGGGGTAGGTTGCAAATTGGGATCCCTTCTGGCTTGGTGACACTGGTAGTCCTGCAGCCCATCATCAACTTCCCATCACTAACCCATATTGACAACAGCGTCCTCTAGCTGTTGTCTAGCTGTCCCACACCCTCTTGTTGCCACCCCATTCCATGTTATCCTTGCCTTTCCCATCCATTTTGAGCATATTCTGAGATATTGCCCATGGGGTGTCCAGAAAACGCTTGTATATGACGGGTTATTTTCATTGTGGAAGGTGAGAATTCACAAGCCTGTATAGCTGCATTGTGTAAACTTTCTGATAAAGATGGCTCTAAGATACCTATTTTAATCTTGCAATTATGATAAGTATTACAAAATATTTAAAAAATATAGCTGTCCTTATTGTGTTGGATAGATTTTGTAGGTCTTTAAGACTATACTTGCAATCTAATTAATACCAGGCTAATAGCCAGATTGTTAGCTCAGTTCCTGTCATGGTTTTGGCATGTGCCAATTAGCACATTCCCCAGAAATGCTTGGATCCCATCCAGAGCTCAGCTTCTGTGGGGCACTGCTCCTGGGTGGCAGGACCATCTCCTCTCTTGGAAGACTGAGAAAGTTTATCTGTAGGGATACAAGCCAGACCAGGTTCCTTGGTCTCAAGGTCAGAGGACAAGCCTTGACTTCTATTTGCTAGTAGTAGCCTAATATTTCTAATTTGGCTTCCAATGGAAAATGTCAATACCCACCTTTCAAGATAGAATAGCTCAGTATTGCCTCCATAGAGCAAGTACAGCAATGGGACAAGATCCATCTTTGAGGGACAAAATGAAGCATATATACTGTTATATAAAATAAGGTCTCCCTTCATGCAACCAAAGCTTAATATGGGACTGTGCGAAGAATTAATGACAGAGAAAACATTCAGAGTACTATGGAGTAGCTGGGAGAAATACCTGTGGAAAGTATTCCCTGGCTGGGCCCATGTCACCACAGATGGGCAGCACTGCAGCTGAGAGGAGTGAGGTGAAAGAAAGAAGAGTAGCAGCAAAACAAGGGAAAATGATACCGCCTCTTTTGTCCTTTTGCCGCTCTCTTCCAATTCTATGATTGATATCTCTGCTGGGAAACCTGTAAATGAATGAAGCCATTTGTTGGACTGAGCAAATCAGCAACGATCAACAGCTGGACACAGTGGAACGGAAATGTAATAAAGACTTCTTTGTGAATTGAACTTGCTTCTTTGCAAGTTTTTTCTTGATGCTGCCTGAAGTGATCCAATGAATCATGATGTTTGTCACCAAAGAAAATGTCAAGCCAATAACTAACCATAAAAAAAAAATCTTTATTTTGTTTATTGAATGTACATAAGAGAGACTAATCCTGATGGGATAAGTGAGTTTTTGGCATGTGTGTTCAATTTAGAGGACTTGAATTAAGCCCTGTGCATATTTGCAGATTGAACTAGGAGGAAATACTAATCTGGTAATAAATTGTCTTATTCTAATATGTACACAACAGTCATAAGGTAGGTCTGGTGACAGAAAGTAAAAAGTTGAGATAATATGATTTAAAAAACGAAGAAATGGGTTGTTGTGTTTACTGGATTTTGAACAGAAAATGGAAAATACACAAAGAATATTTTGAATAAAATTTAATTTGGCGGAGAATGGCCAAATGTATTTCCACATTTGTGGCACTGCTAACTACTAAAGGTATCATTTGGCATTTAAAGTAAATGAGTGTATGAGTGCATCATAGAAGAGCATATCCATGCAAAACATTTTGATAATCAGCAATACTACATGAAGAAAATTATATGCATAACAACATAATTTGATTTTTGGTAACCCAATTACATTTTTAAAGTTAACATAGTTCACTGAGAGCTCTGTAGTCTGTCTCTGCTCAAAAGGTTGTTCAAGTCATTATCATCACAATTTTTTGAGTAATAACAATAAAACATTTGTCTTCTACATACAAAGTGCTGGTGAAAATTGCTGTTGCTACCAAGTGTATATGGAAATGAGATTCATTTGGTTTTATGTGGTTATGCACAAATATAAACAAAAATGTAGAACCATAAACATCTGCATTAACCTCTAGCTTGAAGGTCTCTCTCAGCCTGGAGGGAATGTTGGATAAAAGAAAGAAAATTGAAATTGAAATAAAATGTAATTTTTAAAATGTAATATAATTTTAGACACTACCAAAACCATGCAAATAAATTAATATCCACATTAAAGCTCTCTCTAACTAAGCTTTATAAGCAGAAGGACACCATAAACACATGGAAATGCTGCAAAATGGATTAGTGCTAAGAAAATGAAGTCCGTCTTTCAGATTTAAGTTGCTTCCCCTTAAAACAGGAACATGAAATGAGAACAATGAAAATAAAAATAAAGCATTAAATAGAGAACTCAAATTTAGGAATATACAAGAAGAATCCTACTTTTTCTCCCAAAGAAACAATTCCATCTTCAAGAGAATGTAAATCCTACATTGTCAGCCTTGTTAATTGTTCATATTACAGAATCACAGAATTTTCTAGGTTGGAAGAGACCTCAAGGTCATCGAGTCCAACCTCCAACCTAACGCTAACAGCCCTCCACTAAACCATATCCCTAAGCTCTACATCTAAACGTCTTTTGAAGACTTCCAGGGATGGTGACTCCACCACTTCCCTGGGCAGCCTGTTCCAGTGCCTCACAACCCTTTCAGTGAAGAAGTTCTTCCTAACATCTAACCTAAAACTCCCCTGGCTCAACTTAAGCCCATTCCCCCTCGTCCTGTCACCAGGCACGTGTGAGAACAGGCCAACCCCCACCTCTCTACAGCATCCCTTGAGGTACCTAAAAAGAGCGATAAGGTCGCCCCTGAGCCTCCTCTTCTCCAGGCTGAACAAGCCCAGCTCCCTCAGCCGCTCCTCGTAGGACTTGTTCTCCAGGCCCCTCACCAGCTTCGTCGCCCTTCTCTGCACCCGCTCAAGCACCTCCATGTCCTTCTTGTAGCGAGGGGCCCAAAACTGAACACAGTACTCGAGGTGCGGCCTCACCAGAGCTGAGTACAGGGGGACGATCACCTCCCTAGCCCTGCTGGTCACGCTGTTCCTGATACAAGCCAGGATGCCGTTGGCCTTCTTGGCCACCTGAGCACACTGCTGGCTCATATTCAGCCGACTATCCACCATCACTCCCAGGTCCTTCTCTGCCTGGCAGCTCTCCAACCATTCCTCTCCCAGCCTGTAGCTCTGCTTGGGGTTATTGCGCCCCAGGTGCAGGACCCGGCACTTGGCCTTGTTAAACTTCATGCAGTTGACCTCAGCCCATCGGTGCAGCCTATCCAGATCCTCCTGCAGAGCTTTCCTACCCTCGAGCAGATCGACACACGCACCTAACTTGGTGTCATCTGCGAACTTACTGAGGGTGCACTCGATGCCCTCGTCCAGATCATCGATGAAGATATTAAAGAGGACCGGCCCCAGCACCGAGCCCTGGGGGACGCCACTAGTGACTGGCCTCCAACTGGACTTGGCTCCATTCACCACGACTCTTTGGGCCCGGCTATCCAGCCAGTTTCTAACCCAACGAAGTGTGCGCCAGTCCAAGCCAAGAGCAGCCAGTTTCTTGAGGAGAATGCTGTGGGAGACGGTGTCAAAAGCCTTGCTGAAGTCAAGGTAGACCACATCCACAGCCTTTCCCTCATCCACCCAGCGCGTCACTCTTTCATAGAAGGAGATCAGGTTCGTCAGGCATGACCTGCCTTTCATAAAGCCATGCTGACTGGGCCTGATCGCCTGCTTCCCCTGCAAGTGCTATATTTGCCATCATGCTTAAGAGTCCTGCTCCAAGAATCACTCAGCTCCTGTACAGATTTTATTTCTGGGCATTGTTAAGATGAATAAATCATTGAGCATTTTATATAAAATCCATAGAATAAAAAGTCTGCCTTTTGAGTTATTATTATTATTTTTTTAATGTAACATTCTAGGCCTATTGAATTTATGAGCTTTTAAGGTAGCATGAAATGTTCTTTAATAAGCTGCAACACATTGTGACTCCCTGGTCCCTTTATATTACTTAATGGTCTTAGGTCTTGTTGCCATTAGGCTAAATTGAACAAATCCTTGGAAACTTACTTTGGTAACTGGGAGGAAAGGGGCAAATGTCATTCATTAAACATTAATTGTTTTTTCTTTTCATATCCCACTTTGCACAATCTCTAAGGGGAACATACTGAACACTAAATATGTTTTAATTAAAACAGAGAGAGAAAGCCATAATGTCAAGCTGAAAGAGAAGAGTTTTACTTAGTTCTTCAGAGTAATGGAGCTTTAAGACCATTTGCATTAGGAGGACCATTCTAACGCTGATATTCTTAGGGCTTTCAGCTGATCAGCAGTCAGTGTGTGTGAACTACTTGCACCATATTTAATGCCAGCTTGCTTGAAACAAGGACCTTAGCATTAAAAACAAAAATACAGCAATGTCTACCAAACTTCAGAAGTTACCCTCTTTGCAGACAGAAGTGTCTTCCTTTTTTTCCCTCAGCCGATGAAATACCTGGGGCTTCCCAGGCTGCTGGAGTGGCTTTAGCTCATCACAGATGGTAGAAAACACAGTGTTTGGTAGGAAATGAATGATAGAAAATAAATCTCTGCTTGTTCTTAATAATTGTTCATTCTCCAGAGGCCTTAATTTGGCAGTTCCCCAAGTCATTGGCTATTCCTCGAGAATGCTCCCCTGCTATGCTGTGATCTGCTCTGTGGGATGGGGTGGGGTGGGATATGATGAGATGGGTTGGAGTGGATTTTCTCATCCAGGGGCTCTGGATACTGTTTGTCCTTCAGTTTCCTCAGATGACAGCTGCTTTCTACTGCTGTGAGGGGTCAACTTGTGATGTCCAGCTACATGTCCTGAGGTAAGCTGTCACACTGCCTATCAGAGCTGTCATTTATTTTGCCATGTTTCAGTCCACTGAGGAGACACTGCTAGAAAACTCGTGTAATAATCACTGCCTGAGTATTTAGGCATTGAGCCTCTAACACCTTTCCACTCCAGGAGACAGATGGATAGTCAAGTGCCAAATGTTAAAATGCATGTTTTTATTAGTGGCCACTTCCCTGAGAAATGTACAGTTTGCATTTTTTCTCAAGAAGTCCTGAGCCTGAGAATCAAGTTTAATGTTGTTTTTAATAGAAAGGTCAGTGGTGGCTGGCTGTATTTCAGAAATTCCTATGTGAAAAGATTCAGCTTGTCTCTCAACAGAACTGCTGACAAGCAATGATCCAAGCCCAAGAGAGGTCAAGTTCAGCTGCCCAGGGGATCGCGATGGCTCAGACTGTAACAGGGATTTCTAAAAAAAAAAAAAAGACCTGTGGCATTCTACAGACCAGCCAACCATGCCTGCTGTCTGAAGAAAGGGCTTTATTCAGCCTGAGATTTGGCACTGGATTTTCTCTAATACTCATTATTCTTCAGCTGCTCCTGAGCACCAGTCCCTGCACTGGTGCTCCAGCCCCACCTCTGCCCTGATGCAAGCTTTGCTGTGGTCCGGCTCTCCCTCACCCTCTGCCCACCAGCAAATTTTGATTTGATTAGCTTTGATTTGGTTACAATTCACTCTGAATTCACTGTGATGCTGTTTATACCTTCCTGTTCCAAGCAAATACCCTCAGCTCAAGCCATCACCTTGTCTTGTGGCAAATTTGTGTCACTGGAATCTGGGGATCTCCACGCAGGGATGTTTTGACACTGAAGCTCATGGCACAATTTGTAAATTACAATACTCCTCCTTTAGAGGAGTATTTTTATTCTGCTTCTTGATTGCTTTCGTTTAATAGAGGTCTTTTCCCAGCATTGCTTTTCATTTGGGGAATGGGCATCACATTCCCTCCCTCACCACAGAAGGCAGGTTTCAGACAGGTGAAATCTCCTCTGGAGAAGTCTCTGATATATTCTGCTCAGATTTATTCCACCAATCTCCCACCTTCCCTGCTGTTGCAATATCCTGTTTTGGATCCTAGGCAATAAAGGAGCTACATTAGTTTCAAATGTTTTATTCCCAGAAAGGTTCATATGAACACAAGGGCATGCAAGGTCAAGTCCTTGCGTGTGGTCCTGCCAGCAGCTGCTGGTTAAAGATGCCACACTCGCATGGGGGGAGCAGAAACCCTGTGGGTGTTTAGAGAAAAGTCTTTCCAGAAGAAAATTGGTTCTTAGAGGGTAAGCAAGTGTGATTACGCTCATCTTTCTGTGGATTATTTTCTTTTCTCCCCTCTCATTTTCCCACCATTACAGTGATTTTCTTTCTCTGATTCTTTCTCCAATTTCTCTTCTGAATTTCCAATTTCTTTCCCTTGTCATGGAAAGGTATATGGCAGTGGACGATAAAGGTATTGTGCACTGAAAAGTAGCTGATACTGTATGCCAGCCAGGGAGATGTTCTGCAGCACTGGTTTGTCCTATTGGATTTGACCCAGGGACACTTGAGTCAATCAAGCAGCGCATTATCTTTTCAAGCTCAGGGAGAGATACCCTATTAATCTAAGTGAGCTGCAGTCAGACTTGACAGGAGGGGGACAAATCCCTAATCAATCTTTTAATCACCCACCTGGGGTGGTTTGAATGAAGTCAATTAAGGGATCTTTCATCAGCAGAAAAAGCTGTACTCATCTAGTCGTAGAAACATACGTGAGATCTTCTTTGTGAAGATGTCTTTAGAATAAAACTAGGGGTATTTTTTTTTTCTTCCCTCATTCATGTAATGGTCTGTTAGGGTATTTGTATAAAGTTTCAAAAGAGTATATTCAGAAATAAGTAATTGGAAAAAAATATCTCATTCTCCAGAAGTGCTGTAATTGATTAAGAAAACACCAAGCAGTAAAGAAACAGGAATACCTAATATTTATTTTCATTGACCTGCTAGCTGTATGCAACATCACAGTTAAATAATTTTGTGAAGTGTTAAAAGACTGCTTTTGCTATCCTAGATAATGAAGAAGTGTATGGTAAGAGAAGGTAAGGACATTTGGTAAGGATATTCATTTATCACTTGCTTTTTCCCTGTTGGCTTTTCTGATATATATCTTTACTAATATTTTGTATTCAGGACTGAGCTGGTGAAGCACAGGATGTCTATAGAAAGGAAAACTTGCTTGTAATTTCTAAACAGAGTTACTGTATTTTGACTTGTCACGGTATGCATTGAAGTCCTGAGTGTAAGGTGATTCTTTCCCATTGAGTCTTGAGCTGTGTCATTTGCTTGTTGAGACTTCATGTTTACAGATCTGTGAACACATGACCTGTTGTGCAATTGATTTGATTTTGAAAAAAAGTAAGGCCACCATGTTGTAACCTGTTTGTCATTCCTGTAGTCATGTTGATTTGAAGTACAAAAACAGCTTAATCTTAAATCTGCCTGATGGTCCTGCAGCGTGACCTGCAGCATGACCATGAAAATGTGATTAAAACTAAGAAAAATACCTTCTTAGGACATCCCTAATGGATCCTCTGTTAGTGAGGGAATCCAATTGCTGGGGAAAATTTCAGGATAAACTTGTGAAAACATCTCCTTTGCTGTGGTTGCTGGACTTCTTATGCAGCCTCACTTTAAGAGCATTGTTAGGCAGTCTGTTCCCTTCATTCTCTTTTGAAACGTGTCCTGGATGACACTGCTGTCCCTTCTGCACTGTGAGGGATCACATCTTTACACCAATTTTGTGACAGTGTTTTCTCTTCCCCAAGAGTCGTTCTAGTCATTAGGGACTTAGTGGTAAAGGTTGAATTGAGCTGACACTTAAAACATACATTTTTATTTTTATCTTCCTAGATTTTAAAATGAACAAACCTACCAGCTCCTGATAATGTTGTCTCCCACTCTTATCTCTGTAGATGTCTGAGATAAATTTCAAAAGAAACAGCCAAAACCTACTCGAGAGGGGCCTGACCCTACAAGAGGTACAGGATTACAGTGCTGTTTTCTGTAAGACACTTGGGCATGCTTTTGACATTGCCCTGTGTGGGCAGCTGAAACAACTTCCTTTTTTGTCTTTTATTGCAAAATAAAGCCCAGAACTGCAGGGATGGTTGGAAACCTGACCTGGACACCTGAAAACCATCAGTGCTGAAGCCAGTGGGTGTCATGCAGCCAGTTAGTGTCTGGCATCGCTGTGCATCCTTGGGTGCATAGCAAGGGATGGCATAAAGACAGCCAGGGAGCTGGTTGAACGCAGTGCCTGCTGTATGCACTGGCCCCATGCTACTGACAGCCCAGAGCTACTGGGCTTTAAAAAAAGAACAGACCTCTTCTGGACTGTTGAACCCACACCCTTGCCTTTGTGGCAGTTGTTCTGGTTCAGATGTTTTAATTCTAAAATAAGAGGTGGATTTGCTGGTCGCTGCACCTGGCAGTGGGGCACTACCTGCTATTCCAGATATGGTTGTCCAGCAAGCCAGCATACAGGATTTGACCCTGTTTATGTTGAAACCATAGAAAACAACAGACCACCATGAAGCACAGCTCTCTCAGAAAAATAAACATCACACCACAAAGTCCACAGGACTGCAAGGAGGAAAGGTCAATTAAGGCTTATAGAAGCAAAGTCCCTTTCCAGTTCTTCTGGCTTATCTGCTTCTACTTGCACAGGCGTTCATGTATGCAGGATTACTGGCCTGGAGGAGCCATGAAGCCACTGTGTCTCCTCTCTCAGGGCCATCTTCAGCACAAAGGCTCCCTGGGTGTCCCCAGGCTACTGGTGTGACCTTTGCTGTCCTTGCAGGGACATGCACGCCATACCTGGGATGGATCAGAGAAGTGGGCTCCTTTTGCTCTACATTGCTGGGTGACATTCCCAGGCTGTGCTGTAGCAGCACAATATTAAGCAGAGCAGCCTCAACCTACCTTTGATACTAGGCTCAGGTTAGGTCACAGCCGTACCCGGGAGTGTCTTACAGCACCTGGGACAGCCCATATGCCCTGGCATGTCCTCACTTCCCACTGATCAGAGATCAGCTGTGTGCATGCCCTCTGTAATATCTGGGTCTCCAAGGGAAGGAGATGGAGCCTGTGGACCAAAGGGGACCTGCATGACAGCTCCGTCCCTTTCCTTTACCTGGGACACCAGGGCATGGGAGTCCAGATACAGCCTCCCTCCCTCGCTGTCTCCAGACTCAGGAAAGATTGTCTTTTACCTTTTACAGGTGCAGTTCTTACAGTCAGAACCCTGACAGACAAAGCTGGACACCTGTATGATTCATACGCATCTGTAGGATGTTGCTGCCCTCCATTTGTACAATGGCCCACATGGCAGCTGCCTTTGTACAGGTTGGAAGAGTCACTGGAGTGAACGAGTGCCCTGATTAAACTCTTCTTCTCTTCCAGTCCCCAGCAAATCTTTGAATTCTGAGGAGATGATAATTAATGCAGCACTTTAAATAGCTTTTCAGAGAAGCAATTCAGGTTGCATGTAGTAGACACAACGTTTATAAGTATATGGAAAACAGATTTACTCTTTAGAAGAAAGTTAAATTTCAGTCTTAATTACAAATGTCTCTTTTTTTTGTACAATTTTTAAATTATAACTCCCTGAAGAATAAATATTCCATAAGACTGGATAACAAGGCTAAGTCTAATTTATGCCATTTAGATGAAAATGATCGTTCTAGTGTATAAATGCCCCAAATCAAGTGGAAGGTAAGCAGACACTGAGGGCACAAAAAAGCAATACGGAAAATCTTATTTTTTGATTAAGGTACAAGTTTCAAGGGTTCAGATCCTCAAAGCCCTTTCTCATGCTAGTCCATTGACTTCACTACAATCCTCTCATGAGAGCCCATGTCAGTGGGGTCATTCCCATGAGAAGACTGTGTTTTGAATTAGTGTAGCTTTTCTATTCTTAAGCAACAAAAATCTGAGATGATATGTGCAGCTGACTTTGGATTTTTTGGAAAGTAGAACTGCAATAAATCAGACGGTATAAAGGAAATCAGAAGATTAAATAAAGCAGCAAGATGTTTATTGGCAGCATGGAGTCTGCTTCAGAAGACTATTTTAGAAGTGTGGAGTAGATGTATACCACCTACCAGACAAGTTTTTAAAAGACTGAAAGGAAAACAAAATGCTGTCATGGTCAAACATCAAGGCAGTAGAAATCACTAAATGGCATTAAAGGCATCTTTTAAAAAGTGGAAGTCTTATCTGAACAAGGAAAAATAGAAGAGAGCATAACCTCTAGCAAGTTGAGTGTTGACCTCTAATCAAGAAGGGCAGTGAAGATTTAGAAAGGAAACCTAGTAAAATTATGAAGGCCTTGATAAGTATAAAACCTTCCTCAAAAACATCAGGGCAGCAAGCTGACCAGAAAGTCAATAGGGCCAATATGTGATGAAGGTGTAGAAAAAGCACTCCATGAAGACAAGACCTTGCAGCAGAAATAAACGATGTGTTTCTATTAGTGCTGGTCACAAAAGAGGTCACTGACTCCCAGTGGCGTCATTCATTGAAGGAGATGGATGTGAGAAAGTGATTGAAGCGTCCACAGGAAGGGTTTGGAATATGTCAGTAAACTGAACCTAACTAGTTCCCAGGACAAGAACAAATACATGCAGGAGATACAAGAGTATTCTGGTGCAAAATTGGAGAATGGGAACTGTCCCATTAGAGTTACTACATAAACGAACTTAATTAAAACACCATAAAAAAAAAGGAGGGGGGGTGGGGAAGGAGGGGGGTGGAGACACACACCAGTCTTTACATAGGTATTGAGGAATAATCAAAAAAACTATGGACTATTAAGTCTGCAATCCATACCAAACAGTCCAGTAGAAGCTATTGTAATTGCTAGTTGTAAGGAAGCTCTTTCTATGGGTCTTGGTCTGTATCATTGGCCAAAGATGTCAAAACAGGGGTGTGATACCAAAGAAACAATGTCCCTTAGCACAGAGATGTAGGGACAGCCAGACTGAAGTTTCACAGCCCACAGGAAAGCCTTTATTGCAGGTATGATACACGATGAGGAAGAGCATGTAGGGCTGAAAGACTTTCAGAGTTCTCTTTGTGTTCAAATACTTCATGAATGTGTACGTAAGAGCAAAATCCCAACATGCCTTGATCTCCATCCAGTGTGCAACCAGGTTTTGCTGGCAGGAGTCCCTTAGCAGTGAAGGGGCTGCCATTGGTGCGGTGTGAGCAGGGCAGGTAGAAGGTACAACACCATAAAGATGCACTCTGAGGAAATAAGACTTTCAGGCTTTGAGAAAGACAAAAAACAAACAAAAAAAAAAAAAACAAACAAAAAAAAAAAAGAGAGAGAGAGAGAGAAACCCCTCTGATGAAAGGAAGAAGTGTTTGGACAAAACAGAAGGTGCGTGGCTTGTAACTATGCCATTTAATACATTCATAAAGGATGGGGAAAGAAGAGGTGAATAATGAAATGGTTGATGGTAATGCAGATAAAAAAAACAGAACAGTTTCTCAGAATGGTCTTTTCTTAAGTTAGATGTGAAGAGTTGCAGAATTTACTGATTAATAAAATGCCAAATAAAAATAAATGTCAATAATTATAGGGCAACACATACAAAGAAAAAAAACACCTCTAAATACAAACATACATAGTAAAGGATTTGGAGAGGGACTTTTTAACAGGGAGTGTAGTTATAGGATAAGGAGTAATTATTTTAAACTAAAAGAGGCTAGATTTAGATTAGATGTTAGGAAGAAACTATTTACAGTGAGGGTGGAAGTGCCTTAACTACGAGGCACTGGAACAAACGAGAGTGCATGGCCATGCTGCAGTGCAAAACCATGATGTGTCTGCATGTCAGCACTGTGGATGAGGCCCTAGGACTGCAGGCTGCCTCTGAGGAAAGGACTTACAAGTTTGATTTTGCATTTATGTCATTGGGGTTTTGTATTAAACGGTGCATATATGCAAATTTCTAACAGCTTTGTAAATTTTTTGGAGCTGATATGTCAAAAAAAGTCTGAGGCTCTGTCCCAGGAGCAATGCTGTATGCAGGGTCCTATGGTCAGCTTAATTGTAGGTGCTGCCATCCTTGGCCTCTATATAGAGACAACCCCTGCTCTAAACTGAGAGCTCAGCTACGCACTCACCATGGTCAAGCCTTTTATTTGTAGTTGCTGCTGAGGCCTGAGGGTGTGTGTTTTGGGGGAAACCTTTCCTCAGGATGTGGCCTTCTGATTTCATCATGGGATGAAATTTTTTTCATTGTCTGTCTTGCCTTGGAGAAAGAGCGAGGAGAGGGCAATCCTGGAGTGTGCTCATTTCCTCCTCCATCAGGGTTACAGTCCGGAGGTGTTTGACCTCTGTCAAGAAGGACGAGCTGGACTCTCAAGTCCAAGTTAGCAGTGACACTTGGGCTTTTCTCTCACAGACTGCCTGCAGCAAAAATGTGCGCTCTTTTTATTCTGCTGTTGAGTGCATACCTTTCTCTCTGCCTCTATATAAATATAATGACCTCTAGAGCAAACATTTCTCTGATTACTATTACACAGAATACAGACAAACTGCAGTAAGTCTTTGCTCCAAGTCCAATCTAATGTCAGAGTTTTTTTATTTTATTTTGACTAGATTATTTTACTTAATCTAAAGGGTTGACTGATTGCACTTAGTTTTTCTCTAAGTATCAATGGTAAACTCTTGCAAAGGAGCAGTAAATATAGAAATGTTATCTGGCTAATAGCCCTAATGGATTAGCTAGGTGAATGCAATAAAGTTGCCACAGTAAGGCAAAAGTGCTTTGTGGCTTCTTACACAGTGCTGCTTTGCCATTAGTGGTTTGTTGTCTGGTGCTGTGATTTGCACAGAGATGGAGGCTTAGTTAGGTTCTGCTGGGCAAAAACGTAGATTTAAAAAATGAAAAAGAACAATTATATTACAAGTGAAGACAAACTACATGTATTTTCTCTACCAATAACAAACCAGACAGTTTCATCACTTGGTTTGTCCATCAATACTCTAAAATTGTTGCTTATATTAAGTTGCAGCAGGTTTGAATTTTGCAAGCCAGGGACTTTTGTTGAGTTCTTCATCTTCAAAAAGTGCCCTTGAGCTGAGCTCTCAGCTAATCTTTGTTGAAACTCAGCTTCAATTACATTTTGAGAGATTAGGAGCTGTTTGTGGTGCCTTTAGAAATGACAACACCAGGCTGCAGTGAGTGTGTAAGTGTGCTGTTCTCAAGTCTCCTGCTGTCTCCTCACCAATTGTTCTGTAGGCCTTGAATTTGTATAAGAGCTGCAGGAACACAGACCTTTGCCATCCCACTGAAGTGAGCAGAGCTGCTCACAGGAGTAAGGACTGCACAGCCTGGCTTAGCAGCCCTGCAAAAATGAGATTTGGGGATGACATATTTCCATTCATTAGGTCTATATTTATCACTATCACCTTCCTGTTAACCTGTAGGCAAGAATGCATTCATTCTCCATAAAAATGTTAATAAATTCCTCTTGCATTCATTTAAGCATCAGTGAAATAACTTTATGTTCCACAGTGACACTTAACATTCCAGGGTAATTATTTTACTGTGGCGTATTTGCTATACTCTGAGCAATCAGGTTTGCCCTGTACTTGTCATTTGCTCAGCATTTTGCTATGCTGAATGAACAGGACGTCAGTGAGAAACTTGGGAACCTTCAGAGTGTTTAAAAGGATTTAGGTGGGGGAGCTTAAACTCACCTTTGTATCTTTTGGGATCTGCTTGTTCTAGCTTTTTGCCCTGGAGCACCCACATTCATACTTTATTTACAGATCTCGACAGGCTTTGCCTTGTCAAATATTTTGAATTCCCTAACGAGGTGTGTAATGTGTGTTATATAAGCTCTGCATCTTGCCTTACTAGGATGCCTTGCTGTTTTGTGCTGAAATGGATTTGCCTGTGCTCACTTTAATCATTTCACTTTTTACTGAAGGACGAAGAAATTTAACATTTAGCTTCTCCTCTTGCACCATGCCCTAACCAAAGGAAAAAAATGTCCCAAGCAATTGCCCTGCTTCAGATCATCAGTTTCATTGTCTGAAAATAATATCAGATATTACTTTTTATTATTATTATTTCTTATTTTTAAAGGAAATAGAGCAGTGGGGCCAGAAACTGTTCATCGGAAAATGGACTATGAGCAAATCAGGTCACATAAGCTGTCAGTCAGGCACTATGTAACAGGAACTCTTTCACTTACTCTATTGAGAAGAAATGGAGGTCAGAAATGTGCAAACCTATAAGGTACTATTGAAAGAAAGAAACACAGCTCATTGAAGAGTGCTCACTTGTCCTGGATGAAATCTTCATTAACGCTGTAATGGACTAGATATACCATCTGAGCAATTTCTGTTTATGGACTTGATGTCCAGTTCATGTTTTATGAGTTTTCTCCCAGGCGGAGCTGCTCTGGTTGGTTTATTAGTGTCTTGTCAGAAAAACAATTGAGAGGATATTAATCTGCAGCTCAAATACCATGTCAGTTGGCAGGCGGGGGCTTTGTGCCGTGGAATGCAGAATGTACTTGGTGGAAGAAATGCAAAGAAGCCTTTTATCAATGAGGAGGTCTTAAAGCCATAGATATCAACACTTCAGTCCCCTTTCTAAATATGATCTTAAAATAGTTTACAACAGATGCCATCTGTGAATGACACTTGGTTAAGCTCATGCTGTAGATAAATGTGTTAGAACAAAACTTTACTGTCAGGGCAAATATGATTTAAAGAGGCAAATGAAGAGAAAGGTGACTCCTCTGGAAGCTGATGACAGTGAAGCATTTTTTAGGAGCCCCACCCTGAGCATGGAACACATTGCTTGGTAGCAATACACTGTGGGAGAACCCTGTTTTATTGGCATGCAAGAGTTATCGTGTTTTTGGCATGCAAAAAATCATAACTTTTGCATGTGATCATCAGAAGAATCTGTGTGAGCTCATTTCCTTTCACCACAGTGCGATAAAACAGCACGCTCAGGAAGCTGTGACGAGGATCTAAATCAGAGTATTACGGATGAGTGTGGTGGGGCCTTCATGTCTGCTGCCTCGGCTCTCGCTGCTGCAAGGAAACTCTGCTGCTGCTCCAGCAGCATGGGCCGTGCTTGGTGGAAGTGGTTCCACTTCCAGGTGCAGTTTCTGAATGCTCCATATTAAAATAAATCGTTCATGTTTCAGTCCATTTGCAGAAGCTGGCGTTGATGCAATTGCATTAAGGTTTGAACTAACAGTGCCACAAACTTTTTTCAACCACTTATGCCGGATAATATAGGCATAAAAATAGTAAATAGGAGTTGCAGCGTGTCACATTCACTTTGTAGGTTCAGAGCTATGCTTGCTTCAAGGCAGGAGGCAACTAAGACAATAACTTCTTATCTAGAAAAAAAGAGCTACATGAGGTTTGAGATGATGGTCTTGCTGCCTGTGTGTGCTGCTGTCTCAGGTTGCTCCCAGGGGCTGAGCTGGGAAGGCATTGCAAGCTGGGGCTCACGTTCAACTTTCAGGCCCTTACCATACTTCCCAAATGCCCTAGGAGTGGCCACACAAAGCAGCACCATGTGCCCTTGGGATCTCCTACCCTACAGCACTTTCAGCACTATTAGTAAGATCCTCTGGGGGAGAAATGCTTTCTGCATGACCTGCCATGTAGCTCTACCTAAGTGGCCCTACTTGACTCTATTCATGATTGACAGTGTGTAATTACAAGAACCAAAGAAGGGAAAGAGCTTTTCTTTTGCTCACCTGGACTTTGCCTAGACCTCCAGAGCCCCAGGCAGTCCCATTGCGTCCCAAGAGTTTGCCTGAGTTTGAACTAGCTCTGAGCAGAGCTCCAGCAGCTGAGCCTCTGCTGGGACCCCTGCACCTTGCCTCTCGTGCTTGTCTTGGGCTCAGTCTCTCCCTGGACCTTTGTCCCAGAGGAGGTCCCATGCACCCTCACTGTTAGCACATGCTCCCCAGGAGATGGGGAAGTTGAGACCATTCCAATCTGGGTGCTGCAACTAGATTTCTACAACTTCCTCGTGGAACTGAGTCATGAGTGAGAACGTACATTGTAGAGCAATAAACATTTTGGGCAGGACTCCAACTGGGACACCTGACATTAGTCATCTAATGTATGTGTAGATGAGGTTTCTCAGCTCCCATTGCATCTGGTGAAGTCCTGGTCCACAAATCTCAGGGGATATATGCCAAGCATGGGCAATGGGGTCTGGAGATTGAGCCTGCCCATGGTGAGGAAGACACCAAGAAGCTCCATTCGATTGTCCCCTTACTAGCACTGATAACTGTACTTTTGAGATGCCTGAGGCTACTTAATGCCTGAGGCTATCTGCCCTTGTGTCGCTTGCAGATGTGACACGGGACCTAGAGGACACCTTAGCTCCTCTGCAGCAGCAGCTGGAGGCCATCCAGAAAACACCAGGACATCTCAGTGGCACTAGGCATCAATACTTTGGCATCTGAATAACAGCTTGGATGTCTACTGATTGCAATAGGAACTGAGATGCCCAGCTGACAAACAAAGGTGAGCTTGCAAACAAAGAACTGCCCAAAGCATGGGGATAGAGACTGCTTACTCCTCATCCTCCTTGGAATGCTCCACAACTCCAGTCTGAAGCAAAGACTGTATGAAGGATGGGCAGCTTCAAAAGAAATCCAGCTGTGGCCCTTCACAAAGTTTTTGAATCAGCTGCACCCCCACAGGCCAGCATTTGGGCCTGACCAGCACCAAATGGCCAAGAAAGGGCACCTTGCATCTCCCCTCCTTCCAAGCACTGCAGGTGATAGCCCAGCCAAGGGCAGCACCTGCTCTGTAAACTCACCTGGAACATGTACCCACTGCCACCTCCTTTCCCTGCATGGGAGTGAGGGACAGACCCTCTCCACCCTCACCCTTGGTGTTGGGCTTGGGACATTTCACAGCCCCAGCCTCTGTCACCGTGTCAGTACAGGGCTGCAAGAGGACATTTGTGCTGCTCTGAGAGCTGATGGTGGTTCCCTGCATCACTCCAGGGAACGCACAGGCTCTGGCAATGTCCTTCACCAGGCACCGAGTCTCCCAGTGAGGATCTGCCATGAGGTCTACCTGTGAGGTGGGTACTTCCCTTCCTGTGGCCTTTCAGAGCTCATATTGTCACTGCCAGCCGTGGTCTTCGATGCAATCATCACACCAGTGACCATACACCATCACCTTCAGTGCCCAGGGACAAGACCCTGTGAGCACAGCACAAGTGCTGATATGAATGTGCCTGCAGTGCTGAAACTTAAAAATAAATAAATAAATAAAAATAAAAATCTGTTGTCTGAGAAGTTACTGAATATATTTTTGGCAATGTGGTGTAGAAAAGAGCATGACACAAGATTTATATACTTATTCTTCATCCTGGAAATGTCAGCGAGGTATTTCTTTGACTTAAAAATAGCTATCAGTTACATTTCCTCATACAAAAAATAGCTCTGATTGCAGAAAAGAATAATAACATATTTCATATTCCTTGTGGGTTCTGTTTATATTTCTTAACAAAACAATTACTGTAGCTGCACTGATTTATCCGGGTATAAAATTTACTAGTATAGAGAATAAAGCCATTCAGTGGAGTGTCAAGCTGCACATAATCTCTCTAGTGTAACCATTGACATTTTATATTTGTCATAATTGGATGATAACTTTATTGTTTGATCCTCCAGGAGAATAAAATATATTTATTATTGTTTATGTTGAGTTTTATTATTACAACAGCCATTCAGATCCATATCTCATATACAGCATACACTGACACCTACCAGACTTCTTTGGCAAAATACTTCTTCATAATACCTCATTTAAAAGTACCCATCCCTACTCCTACTTCTCCTTCTCAGCAAATAGCTGATTGCCTCATCAGCTAAGAATGTACTCGTATGCAACAGAGACAAATGACACTGTTGAGAAATTTTCAAGTACTGCCTCTTGGATCTGAAGAGTGTTGTGTTTTAGAGATGCAAGCTACTATCAAAAAGAAACGCACAGCAATGCTTCTATTTGGGCCTTCATTAAGAGAAAAAGTTCAGGAAATGAAACAGGGTAAAATTGAGACAATATGCAAGAAAAAACTGAAGGTGGCACTGTAGGAACGGACTTTCCCCTTCTCAGAAAACAGATGGTAAATGTGTGCTTGAGAGAAAGGAAGAATATTGTAAGACATGAACCATGTTTGTCCCTACCTTCTCACTTTTCATTAGTGATACATATTCAGCCACTCTCTTCAGAGGAGGAGGGCTTTGAGGAACTCATCCATGCACTCCATGTCCTTTCCTGCAGAAGAGATGCACTTCCACACACAGCTGTGCTTAGGCTGCTGGTCCCCCAGCGCAGCTGGGTGGTGTGGAGCTGCAACCAGGGGGGCTAACTGAGCTGCTCAAATACCACTGGTATGTCCTCTGCAAATCACTTTCCAGAAGCCAAGGCAGAAGCCATAGCTACAGCCTGTACATAGCTGTGTATCTTAAATATATTTTAACAGAGAGCCTAAAATACAAATTTTTATATATCCTATGAGGTTGTAAATTATGCTTGATAATCTAACTCCAAATATACCTTTTTACTCCGGAATGGATGGTCAAAATTCCACAGTCAAAGAGCGTGATCAGGTGGCCCCATGACAAAATGGAGGGCAGGCAGGCAGAGCCATTCCTGTACTCACCTGCACTGGGGCTTGATATCTCTTGATGCCAGGCCTAGGAGTTGTTCATTGTGGCACTTTTCTTTCCCAGATACGTCAGGATATTTACTCTTCATGGATCTATCCATAATGTTAACTAGAATGACACAAAGAGAAGCTTATCAGGAACACATCTGAACCAACTAGCCTTTATACAAAATGTTAAGGGTTATGATTCACCACTGCAACTCTTCATTCCCGTCAAGTTTTCAAACTATGTTTGCCTAAACTCCATCCTGTCCTTTGCCACTTTGAACCCATCCAGCTCTAGATTTTGGCCACTCTGGGCTGCAGGCAGGAGTGCTTTCCAAATTCTTTCTTTCTGCAAGGAATTTTGTCTGTTTGGCACAGTGGTTTGGGGTTTCAGAAACTATGGACTAAAGCTTTAAAAGTGTCCAGCAACCTCTCTGAGCCATGAGACAAGAACAAAATCCTCAACTATTGCACAATCTATATAACCAATTTGATCACAGAATAAATGCCTAGACTGGGAAAAGTTTCAGGCCAGATACACAAATCTCAGAAGAAAAATGTGGATTATAGGCAGCATGTAGTATCTATCCCAGTGCTGTTTTGTAGTATTAGACAGCATTTTAAGACAGAGGTCTGACTTCTGTCTCAGTTGCAAGAACTGGACTCATGTGCAGGGAAGCGTGTCCTGCTCTGGGAGTCAGCTTGGGCAGTGGGAATGCAAAAGCATGTTTCATATTTAATTTGCATTTGGTGTGGTTCGAGGATGCTTTTACTTTGTTTTGGACTTATTTTGGCTTTTCTGAAGGTTTGGTCTTTTCTAGGCACAGTCTGCTCCTATTGATCAACAGTATAATATGTTGTTTATTTTTCACAAGAAAGATAAAGTCATTTCAATTTTAGACAAATTGTTTACTACTACAGGCAGAAGAAGACATGGAGGGCTTTGAAAAATGTGAATGTGACAATGAACTGTACTCTGCACTGGGAACCAAAAAGTGTAGCAAACCTCTGTGTGTGTGTGTGCATGCATGTAACACAATGGAAGTTTAAGGCAGCAATATCACACAGACATGAACAGCATATGTGATTCATTATCAAGGTACTAGTAAAGAGATGAGAGTATTCGGATGTATATGTTGGAAAATAAACAACAAAAAAGGTAGCCATTGCAAAAGTAGCCCAGGAAGCCACATGTTTATCTCTGTAAGCCCAGGGACAAGCAGCGATATCCCCATCAAGGAGTGTGGCAAAGGCTTCACAAGTGCATGAGAAATGTGTGAGACATTCAAGCATTAGTAAAAACAAATACCTAGGGAAACTTGTTACTTGTCGTAGCAAGTTGCTACATCTTGTAGCTCTGTGCCTGTTGTAACAGGTTCACAGAAAGTTTGCCTTCACCTTCTGTGAGGTTGCTGTACAGTTTGTACCACAGAGGTTAAGGTGCACTGCATTTTGATGGTGCCAAATTTCACTCTTAAGGAAAAAAGCTAAAGAAAGAGGAGTTTTCTCCTTCCAAGGCTGAAGGTGTGATAGCATGTGGCCTCCTTGTTCAAGGAAATGCTCAGCTGAGGTTCTGCAGCCAGGCACGGATTCAGGGCACTCGGCTTCATTTCTGTCTGTCACCACAGCACCCTATGTCTGAGCATGGGCTGTTGGACAGGAATGGCAACCAAAACAAGCACGTGCTGTGTTTTTTCTAGAGATGCCAAGGAAGGCTGTGTAGGTGTGGATCTGGAATCAGCCTGGATATTGTCCCCTAGGAGACTTCTCTCTGTAACTCTCAGTTATGGCCATGATGAGCACATGCGGATAACAAAATCTTCATCTGTGAGGCACCATATAAAAACATGCCTATTGCTCAGGTATATTTTAACTGCCCAGACTTAACTGCTTCTGTGAAAGTGTTTTATTTGCATGTGAAAAGCGAGGACCACTGTGAGGAGGTAGGTACTCCATGTGGCTAATACCTCCTCTTGTTTTGTGTAAGCAATGGTAGATTTGCACACAACACTTATGGCATTTGAATTATGAGAAAATTGAAATCCTTCTTATGTCTCTTTCTCGCTGTCTTTGACATCTTCCTGTTCAACAAGTCCCAGTCCTCAACAGGAGGCAATTCATATGTCAGTGGTAGGATAACGGCTGACTGCAAGGTAGCAGATAACATAATCTGCCTCTTAAAGTTCTCCAGAAACCGTCCTTTCTATTTATTTTACTTGACCTGGAAAGAGCAAAGTGCTGTAAGCCAGCAGGTTTGATTGATTGCAGATATAAATCTATCCCCAGGAGTCTCGCCTATCAGTAAGTTACTCTCAGCTAAGGATGGGTTTGATTTGCAAGCTTTGTCCTTAATCTAAAGCAATATGTAATAGAAAGTTAGACCTCGAGTCATAAACTGTTAACAGTTATAAATAAAGGTAATCACTATGAACCAAAACAAGTTACTCATTCAGATGATTTGTTAAAATAAATTAAAATATAATGTGGTGCTAGGGCTGCTCTTTAGAGGAATTTAAGCATTCTCCATTGATCTCTGTCAGCTGATGACTTCACTTGGTAGCAATTGATTTTAAGAAGGAGAAAAATACAAATTATTCATTTGGATGTTATTCTCCCACATATTCACAAGTGATGTCTATCTTTAAGAACTATAATGCTGCTGAGGCTATGACAGCTCTGCTCTCTCAAGGGAGTATTTACCATTAACCTAGGGAACTTTGTGATTTATAGAAAATTTTGAAGCACGACAATTATGAGACAGCATGTAAGAATCTTTTAACTGTGTTTATTCTGATCACTGATGGAGCAGTTGTGTATTCTGCTCCTTGATTGTGAGCCACCTAGTGGTAACGTAAATGGAATTTCTTTGCCTAAGAGCTGTGAACCTTTCTTAGCAATTACATACAGTTTAATGGGAATAAACTCAGAAAGCTGAATTGAAAACTCTACACTGTATAAAGATCCTATGCTAGTATTTAACCTTTTTTTTTTTTTGATAAAGATTTATTATTTATGTGTGTAAAAGTATTGATTTCAACTGTCTGTCTCCTTTCCAAAATCATTTTTCCCCTCTATAAATACATTAAAATGTCAATGTTACCTAACAACACAGCTTTAAATCATTCCTTCACATTGATCCTGTCAGTGGACTGCTCTAGGTCTCTGCTGAGGCTTCAAGCACACTTTCCCTCTAGGTGCAATTTTTTGGAGACTTCCCAACTTGTCAGCTGTTGACATGGCGCTTGGCAGAAGTAGCAGCAGGGGTACACCTAATATGCCCATCACCTCAGCCCAGTGCATGCTTTCCATGGAGAGTCAGGCAGCCCTGGGTCATATTGCTTCTTGGCCCTTAGGTAGAGATGGTTTGAGAAGATTCCCCAAAATATCCTTGCATTGGAATCAGGAGGGAACTAGTGTGAATGAAAAAGCCTGGCTCTCATCCTGGGCTTTGACATGTGTGTCCTCAGCACTTGCTGTGAGATTTCATTCCCCAGATCATTTTTATCCACCGGTTAAATGATCTTAAAAATAGTATTTTCAAAAATTGAGCAATTCATCCAAATATTGCACCATGTAACTGAGATAGAATTAGCAGGGAGCATTATATACCCATATATCCATGACAGAGCTGCTTTTGTAGGCCTGTTGTCTGGATGATAATCCATCACATGTCCTTTTGCACTCAAAGAAGCAAAGTTAATTACAGACATGCTCAGTGGTCTATGAGATATACTCAGCACCTCAGATATACTGTAGCTAATTTTAGGGTTTTCTAAATGGGAACTGTAGATCAAAGTATGCTTCATTTTGTCCATGTTCTCATATAACAGTCTCATGAGCATCCAGATCACTAAATCTTTATTGCTAATCTTGCAGGTTAGAAGCCACAGCAATCTTTTTTCTGTGTTGAATTCTTGAAGCCTTTCTAGTCATTGGCCATTACCATCTATGCCATGTTCTGTAAATTTTCTTCTACATTCAAATATCTCTCAGTTCCCTAAATATATCTTCCCCAAAGTATTACATGCCATATTCTCAGTTGGGTTTGCCAAAATATGCTTTCAGAGCAATCTTCAAAAAAAATTAAAAGGGGAAATGCTCTGGCTTTAACACACACAGTCCAGAAAAGCAGGGCTCTTCTCTAGAGAGGAGAAAAAAACAAACACCTTGAATGTAGCTTCCTGAAGGTTAAGATGTTCAAATGATCCCCAGAGCCTTAGTGAGGAGAATATGCCTTGCTTTCAGCTGCAGACTTCCCTTCCTATTTAGCATTTGTGATTTTTGTGTGATACCTCAAGCTTCTGAATTGTCATGTTTCTATTTCATTTTTTCCCCCAAAATTTGGTACTGGAAGCACTGGACCTATTAAACTGAAAGATAGTTACAGGCAGCATATGGAGACAGGTGCTCGTTAATCCTTGTTAATTCTGAAAAATGTGTAGGGGGGATTATAGGAATTCCTTGCAAAGTGAGAGAGGAAGGAAATGTCAGCTGGGATAGGGAGACTGCAGGCATGGCCCAGATGGGGAGAGAAGTTTAGCCAGATGTTTGTTATCATGTCTGAAGGCAAGGAAGCCAAACACCAGGCTAGGATAAGTTTGGCCAAGGAGAGGGATTTTCTCCCTTCCGCTGAAGGGATGGATCCAGAAAAAGATGTGTCATTTCCATATTACTGCCTGTGTGGTCTGAAAGGAAGCTGAGTGCTCACCGTGCTGCCTGTTTGCAGGGATGGAGTGGGACAGACATGGGGAGAGGTGGTCGTGGTACTCTTCTGAAAGAGTGGTGGAGCCCAGCCCCTCTTACAGTCAATATGGGAGTACTGAGTGTGACGTAGCAGACCCCAAAATCACCAGCAGTTGCATCCAGAGAAGGATTTAGGAGTACTGTTCAGACAAAATTCCTGAGAGTAAGCTAGACTGAGGAGGACAAGCCCCCTCAAATTCTTGTGATTGTAAGGCACTGTAGCTGTTCTTTAAAGCCTAGCTGTGTCTCATGCCAGGGATTGTTTGCTCAGAGGAGATGGTGAAATTCCTTAGCAGGTCCTAGGGGCAGGCAGTGTGATGGAAACACTCTCTGCCTGGGCAGGAAGGTGTGGAGCTGCAATTGTCCCAGGTCTCATGGCAGTGGCAGTTCCACCTGGCACAGCTTTGGGGCAAAACCTACCATTTTCTTAATCAGAGAACATGAGAGCATTGGTTTAGTTCATGCAGTGACCTTGGGCAGCCAGTTACCAATGCAGTGGGGGCAGATGGATTTGGGAGTCTGCTACCTGCCTTATTTACATGAGGAAGGTGCACACAGACCCTGAGCCAGGCCTTTCACCAGGGACCTCCTGATTTCCCTCTGGGGTATTTCACGAGAGGGCTGGCTTTGAAGTAAGCCCTGTCCAGGAGTAGCACTGAAGCCTCTGGGGGTCCCCCTCCCCTGGCCGCCTCTTCTCCAGTGTCCCAGTGTCCTGGTGTCCCCTGCTGCCCTGCCCTGTTGGCACCTCACCACAGGGTGTGACTTTGGCTCACAATAGGCAGCTGAGGGGCACCAAAATTTAGCAGGCAAAGCTAGCAAAGAGGAATTGCTGACATACAAGAGTAGAAATTACCAGACTGGGTCTGCCTATATGCAAAAAACACACACTGAGAAGCTGTGCAGCAAGGAATGGTCTTTGAAAGGCAAACACACCCAAGAGGCCTACAGAGATCTGGAGGTAGTTTAACTGTATTTGCCCACAACCAAGCCCAGTTTGTGGCAGAATTGTTATTTTTGTGCCAGACTGGTGGCTGTCCACTTTTTGGACTCATGATGGACTGTGCACTACCCCAGCTTTGTCAGCTTTCCAATTTCAGGTGTCCTTCAGCCCCATCCATACTGCTTTGCAGGATGCAGAAAGGTCATCGCAAGCTTGGGGGCTCATGATATTTGTCATGCAGGACATATGCTCCAACCTTTTAAATGCGGCAAAACTGCTGTGCTTTAGCCACCAAGTGCCTTCTGTCTGGTCATGGGGCGAGGTGCACTCACCCTCCAA
Source organism: Netta rufina (assembly GCF_964035555.1). NCBI lineage: Eukaryota > Metazoa > Chordata > Aves > Anseriformes > Anatidae > Netta > Netta rufina. The sequence continues at coordinate 18,864,326 of NC_140124.1, read as the reverse complement.
ACAGGTCTAGACGAGGAATAAAGTTTATATCCTGGCAAAGACTTATACAGACTCATAAAAAATCACAGTAACACTTCAGATGACAGTATATCCCTGGGAGCTCATGTTCAATCTGTTATCCACAATGTCCCCAGTGGAGCAATTGTTTTCCAGAGCATATTACTGCATAATACAAGCCGCCTTATTATTATTATTTATTATTATTATTAATTACTATTATTACTATTATTTCTAGACATATTATCTTGCTTTGTTCATATTCAAACTGTTTGTTACCTGACATCACCTGCATTATAAATTGATCCACCTCACTCGGTTTATATTACGGATCTGTCCTCATTATTAACGCTCATCAACTTCTCTCAGCTACAAGATAAACTTTATGTTTTCTTCCTATTCAGTGATGATAGTGTACAGCAGCTTCTTGAACAGAAGAATAAGCAGTCACGCCAGCCTAACAGATCACTGTTTTTAAGCTGCAGCAGCCAAAAGGCCGTGTAGTTGTACAGAGGGTGCCTGGCCTTCCCTGCAGTCATTCTGTAGCATCACCCACTGTATTTTTTTCTCAAACACTTCGCTTTTCTTGCAGATCATTGATAATGATGCTTCAATTCACAATCTCTTCCCTAAAAAAGTAAGCATGAAGAAAAATAGGAAGTACAATTATTTAAAGAGAGGCTGGTTTCATAAAGGGAGTCCATAATTTTCTGAACTGCATTCAAAAACAAAGAGAAAGAGACAAAATAATGTGCAGCTAGTTAAGAAATAGCATTCAGACTCTATTTGGTTGTGTAATGTTTTAATGTTGCTCATCATAGTTAGACAATAGGGGCATGACCTGAACATCCTAGGAAAATGCCAGCTGCTCTGAAAGAAAAAAAAAATTAAAACCATATGGTGAAACTGGTAATGCTGAGGCTTTTAACTTGACAAATTTCACAGAAGTTAATTCCGGTGGTAATGCAGTTTCTTCCTGGAACATTTATCTATTCACACTCTGTTTTCCAAGAGAGGCACATCCTGTTTTTTTTTTTTCTTTTTTTTTTTTTTTTTTCCCCTGAGGTTCACTGTCTCTGGGGAATTTAATTCAAATCTAATGTTGCTTAGACTGGTCTTCAAGCACACGGCTCAAACAATGCCTTGAACAGCACAGTTGCCTCTCTCTTCAACCAAGCCCCCTCTCCTCTTTTCACTACCTTACTTTCAACCTTACTCTTAAAGCTTACTAATTCTGGGAAGGATCTTCCTCTTACCTTAACACTTTTTTTTTTTTTTTTTTGGGTGTGTGTGTGTGTGTGTGTCTTTTTTCTTCACAATTAGATGCTTACTTTCCTTAAATCAGTCTTCTACTTCTTTCTCCAGGAAGATATCCTGAGTCAGCTTTGACACAGTCTGCTTTTCTTTCAGCTTTGTCAGATGGGCTGCCAGTAGCTCTCCCAGACTTGCACCAGCTGTTGAAATCCATAATCATGTCCCAGACACCACATCTTGACTATTGCAATTTTCACTTATGGTTCTCCTAAATCCTTGGTATCTAAGTTCTGAGGTTTCTGGGATGCGTCAGTGCCCTTAGAGCTGATACTGGTGTGTCTCAGGTCAGAGCTCCGCTTCTTGTGACCTGTCCTAGCTGAAGTCTCTCAGCCATGCAGCTCCAACAGCACAGGCAATTCCCTTCTTCTGAGAACAGAACAAAACCTGCATTGCAAACCCCCGTCTTGCTGTCCCTGCGTGGAAATTGCACATGCTCATCTGCATGAGAAACTACTTATCTTTAACAGGTTGATACACATTTCTCTATATATTAGCCCAGCATAGGAATGTGTTTTTCCTCCTTGGTATAAGGACACATTGACTGCCTTTCAAATTTCTGAATTCCATTATTGAGATTCTGTCTCCATCTGTAACTATGATTTTTTTTTGGCTTCTCTCCGGTCAAAATTTCACAGATAATCTTCATATTCCTTTGCTGCCAAATGCATTATTAAATTACAGAAAAAGAAGACAGAAACTAGGGTTCTATGAGCAAGAAAGATGACATAGATCAATATTTGTGTGCAGTATGTAAAAAGACGCCAGTATACAGAGAAGAGCAGAAGTATTGTAACAGAATTTTCTCCATTGAAGTTTTTTTTTATTATTATTTTATTTTTTTTTATTTTTAAATCTCTTTTCCATATTAAGTAGTCCAAAACTGAAGGCATGAGGGAATGCAACATGAGAAGAAACATATCAGACAGGCAGGAACATAGGCTGGAGAGGCAAAGATGTGTGATGCAGTGGTACATTTGAGGATGGAGGGTGGCTCTTCATCCCTCCTGGCTTGCTCAGCCCCTGAGATATGGGTGTGATGGAGCAGGGGGATGCAGGCCAACCCCAAAACTTGGGTGTGGCTAAAACACAGGGCTGTTACAGGCCTCAGGGGTTTCTGAATGAAAACAAGAAGTTTAGCAAACGTCTACCATAAACCTCTTTTAATCTCAAACTGTTTCTTCAGCATATGGAGTGCATTAAAAGAATATAAAACTATTCTCAGTGGAGGTTTACTGTGTATTATACAAAAATTGAATTGTTGTAATAGCAACTGCAGCTGACTACCACCTCTAAAGATGCGGCATAAATCTAAGTTTTAGTGCCCCATATAGTAAATGTTTAGTGGCTAACTTTGCAGTCTGCACAAACGATAGTATGGAGCAGTGCCTCTGTACCAAAAGAAACACACAGCCACTAATCTGCATTAGAAAATAAGGAGGCCACACAAAATTACCAAAAATATATATTAAACAAAGCAGACCGTTATTAGACACATAAATCTAAGTTGTTGTGAGATGTTTAGCAATAGCAGGATCATAAAATGATCCTAATAGCCTATAGAGCCATTTGGCTTGATATAAAAAGGCACATATTCCTTTGACATATATAGGAGTGGTATATTGTTACAGTAATTACCTTAATCTCACAATTGCCATAAATATTTCTGCTTTTCTAGGACTCGAGGATGCTCTGGGTAGTTACTACTCTTACTATAGTATTTTTCTAGTTGCACAAGATAATTATTTAGCATTTGAATGTGACTAATGTCTTCCATGTAAATGTATTTAAATGTATATAAATTATTAACTGTAACTAAGAGGAGAAATAATAGAAAAAATCAGGACCCAACACAGAATTGTGGTAATGTCTCATGCATATATTTTTCTGATTTTCCAGATTTTATGTCCTTTCCCACATTAATCACACAATACCCCTGTTCTTCTTCTGCTTGTCAATGTGTTTTGAACTTGTGATTTCCGCTGAAAATATACATAAAATGAATTGTTCAGATATCTTTAAATTCACAAGCAAAGACCAATGGAGACAAAAGTTTTTTCTTAAGTCTGATGAATTAAAAGAGAAAATATCAATGAACAGTAAAAAAGTTAATACACACAACCAATCTTTTAATCTAGCAAGAGCTATAAATTTCATGAATAGAATAAGGCAAAATAAATACAAAATGTCACAGGGAGGAAATGCCTTAATATCAGGAAGAATCTTTGTGTCCCATCTCTGCAATATTAGAAACATTCTGATGTGTATGTACAGTGATTCTGCAGAATATAAAAACTGTGATTCCTCTGTCATTTATAATCCATAAGCAATAAAGTGAGGTCTTTCTCATTTCCCAGGTGAGAAGGGTTGTTTGCATTCGGAGAAGCAATATGCAATATTTTGGTATTTCAATACTTGAAATCATGACTCATGGAAAAAGCAGAGGAGCATTATGAGTGCTGAGCTCACGAGGAAAGGCCTGAATGCATGAGTTCAGAGTTCGCACAAATGAATAGATGAGGATCTTCTAAGTGTGGACCAAAGGCAAGGGTAGGAAGATTCAATCTACAAAGATAAAAATGAACATCACAATTGTTTACGATACTTACAATGACTTTAGACAATATTAGAAATACTAGAAGACATAATAACAAATAATCCATTTACTACCCCAAGGGTGGCACCATTCTGGGGTTGTGCAGCACACCACCAACATAGTATGCTCTTCCATTCTAATAGCTGCAAGAAGCTTCTGAGGATGCTCAATCTGAAATAGTTTTTAAGAGCCTAAGCAGAGCTGTGCCAAACTGAGCCAAATCAACACATGGAATTGCTTTGCTTCTAAAACATACCATACTTTAAAAATAAACCATAAAAATAACATCCCCACTAAGCATGAGGAATGGGAAACAACTAGTTGACTGCAGTGCAATATAAAATCTTGTCTGAATTCACCAAATGTGTCCAGGACAGTTCCTGAACATGGGGCAGCTGCCATGAAGTGGCCTAGGTCTGTCCTGAATTCCCCCAGCCCCTGGGACAAGGTGTCATATCTATCCTGTTTGATGGGAATGAAACCAGACTGTGCTAACTTCCCAAATCTGTCTAACGATGATTTCAGAGAGGAGGAGCTCTGACAGCTCTAGTGCCTGGGATCACGCCCACAAAGTGTTGACACAACTAGGATTGACACAACAAAAGGAGCTATAGTCAAACAATAGCTGAGTGTGTGTATGCATGAGAAATGTAGCCATGAAAAACCCTTGAAGTCTAACATATTTTAAAATCTTTCTAAATACATGCTCTTGATTCTTGCAGTTGGTCCCTTCAACCACAGTCACTAAGAACCTGGTCCTGCATCTGGGGAGAGTGAAGGTCTGGTCAGCAAGAAGGCAATATTTGCAGGGAGTGTTGGCAGGACTGATGCCCAGGCACCTCTGCTCACCGTGCCAGCATACCAGCATTTAATACAGTCTAGTGTCCCTGGAGCAAGACTCCAACAGTCAAGCAACAGAATGCAGACAGCTCAGCACTGCTGCGTCTCTCTCATGCCAAAGCTGACCCAAGTCTCACCGCTGCCTGCATCCTGCCTGCCAGCCCTGCTTCTGCTTCCCTGCCCTCGTTTGGAGGCAGTGCCTCCACCCTCCTGCATTCCCCAGGCCCATCCAGAAGCCAGTTGTGTCCCCCATCACCCACACCCTGACTCTCCAGCTGCCTCCTGCTCTCCCAGTCACAGCTCCACCACCCTCACCCATGAGTCACATCCTTCCCCTGCACTGCTTTTGACCACACACCCCGCCTCTGTGTTCTCTCTGGCCTCAGCCCCAGTCCATTTGGAGAGCTGATAGCCTTTTCTCCACCATCAATGAACCTCAGCCTTCCCAGCATCGTTCCTCTGCTGTTTGAGTCATCTCCTCTTGAGCATGAAGCAGCTGTGGAGCCCAGGACACCCACTACAGAAAACTCTGCCTTGGCCACGTGTCCTGGCCCCGAGCCGGAGAGCCACACCATGGGGACACTGCCTTCCCCATCACTGGGGTGGCTGGAGGAAGACCAGAGGAAAGGGAATGCTTAGGAACTGTGCTGAGAAAATGGAAGGCCCCACCCAACAAAGTGCTTCCCGCTCCTGAAATTTAGAAGCTGGAAAATCTGGGCAGATTTTCACAGGGCAGAAAAAGTGCAACTTGGAAGCAGGATGCTTGTGTCAAAACACTCCAGTGCTAGGCTTGTCTCTGCTGTAATTAGGATTTTTAACACTGCTAAAACAACATATTTCTCCAAGTCTTGCTCCCTGAAATGCTAAAAATGTTTGGGCAGCAGCATTGAAAACAGGCAGCAACAGTAACAAATACCACTTGAAGCAAAAATCCAGCTCAGAAATTTCTCTTAACGGAATGGGCACAATTCTGCATGAACATGAAAAATAGGATCTATGGGACTATTAACACCCCCAGCATATAAAAGCATTCTCATAATGCAGGTAATATGGATGACCAGTGCCTACCCAGTTTAATTCTGAATGGATTAGCTGTTTCAATACTGCATTTGAAATGTTCATATGTATGCTGGGCTCTCACACAATCAAGTGATAGTGGTTGTTGCTGTTGTCTTTTTTTTTTTTTTTTTAAAGCTGATTCTCCAGTATCAATGCTGTACCGTAGCCTAAAGCAATTTAAATGATTGACTAGCAGAATGTGCTAATGACTTTGATTAGCTTCATTTATTTGCATATAATTATTTGTTAATTTCTCTGCAGTAATTAGAACTGTGGCACATTGCTGACATGACTTTTTTGAACAAGAATGCTTTTAGTAATATTCAAACCTGTTTTGTAGTTTCTAACTGATGCTTTCCAGAAAGAGAAATCAGCTTCAGGAAAGATATTTCTGAAACAAATACGTAGTTCTTGATTTTGAGCAGTCATTATACAGATATTTTCCTATGACTATGCATGTTCGAAACACAGAAGACCAAGAAATAATGGAAGTCACCCAATGTTCTGCACTTGAAGCCCCAAACAGGTTGAAAGAAACATGAACAGAAAATAGTTCAATCCTGTACGACCCTAATAAATGTATTTCAATTCATGACTGTATTTCAATTGACAACTCTATCTGTGGTTTTAAAGTATATTTACCTTTGCTTACTAATTATGCATATTGCATTTTGGTTAGCGATTTTGGGGGCTGCTTATGACTATATTACCCTTGTAAAAGTATTTAAATGCTGCTGTTGTTTTCTTTCACCATTTAAAATCACATGTCTACTGTGGATGACTGGGTGCTAACAACTGAAATATTGTGTACAGAGCTAGCCTGGATACTAGTGTCTTTTCTCTCATTAACATCAGGTTAGCATGCAATTCAGAACCCAGTTTTGTGCCTATGTCCCCACAAGACAGAAGAATAAAAGTCAGGGAAAAAAGCAACTCTGTTCTGGAAATCATGACTGGGCAAATATAAACTTTCCTGAATGCTTTGCCAGCCACCTGACAATTTTAAATAGAAGACTGAGCAGGTGAAGAAACCAAACAAAGTCAGCATTAATGATGCTGCCTAAACAGTTTAGCTGTCTTTGCTCCATTTCTCCCCCAGCTATTGCTGACTGTGACTACAGATAAGTTGAACAAGGATGGAGGTCACCAAAACAAGAAATGCCTCCATAATTAAGGGCTCAATATGTTTCACAAATACACCTTCTTCTCTATCTGCTGCCAAACAGCTGCGGATCTGTGATATCTTATAAAAATAAATTAAGAAACCTGAAAGGCTCTTCTTGTAATCTAAATGTGGAACTGGAGATGCAGAATGAGGATGAAACTCCTAATTACTCTCTCCAAGCTCATACTTGCAGCATAATCAAATCTGTCTACCGGGGCGATCTGCACTTAATCAATTGAAGTGTGATATAACCTTGCACTTCACGAGACTGTGAAGCTAGAACTAAAAAAAGCCCTGTCATTGTTATGAGCATATTTTCAAGGCACAGAATTAGCAAGCTCTGCTCTCCAAAATGAGCCCCTCAACATTTAATTAACTATAGTACACTGAGATATTTGCTATGGTTTGTGCCTAGCTAACAACTGAGCCTGCCAACACCACCAGGTCCTTCCTCTGCTGTCCTAAGAGCAGCCTGCCATTGGGATTCCTTGTTCCAGCATGCTTATTAAATGGTAAAACATTAAGTTCTCTGCTTGTTTTAATGCAAATGATGACTTATTCAGTAAGGAACCAAAGCACTTTAGAGTTTTTGCATTGCTGTATCTCAAAGTCTGAAGAAAAACCTAATTCTATAAAAGTTTTTTTTTTTTTTTTTTCTCTTTTGTAATTGAGAATATTTATGATAGCCTCACTGAAAACCTATGTATAATGTCAATAGACACTTAAATGCTGTGTTTGGACAAATAGCAGAATTTCTAAATCACAGGGCAGCTCCTCTGAATGTCACATCAGGAGTGGCAGTTTGAGGACCAGGCTTTTCCTCCATGATTCTCTTGTCTTTTAATTATGGTGATTCAAAATAGCTGGGATTTTTATGACTTCGGTTTACAGCTGAAAATGGGAAATACAGGGACACACAAAGCCAGAGAAAGATTTCAGCTTTCTGAATCCATAACTTTGGGGTTAAAAAATCGAGTAAAGATTATGTGTCCATTCTTGTTTCACTCAGACTTGTTTTTTTTTTCTGCCTTCACAACTGTTATTCCTATTCCATACCCATTTCCATGTTCCTTTCCAATCAACATTTGAAATAGAAGTATCAGGAGAAAACACTTTGGTTTTGCTTGGCATTTCTCATGGAAGGCAGAATGTGTCAGATGAGTACTCATCTGCTTTTTAGTTCGGGTAATTGCTTGCACCTGTGTGAAGTAAGGGTCCAGGCCCACGTCCTGCTGCTGTAACATGTCCTGCTCTGATGAGTGTACATCATTGTATGAAATGCATCTGGCCTTATGACTGCATTTCTGCTGAAAACAAACTCTGTCAAGTAGCAAAGACAAAATTCTGCATTGTAAAACTTTCACATTTTTTGCATCTGTTTATTGTGATGTCTGTCTCGTAAAGAAATGAAGGCCATCTTTATGCTATGGCATAAATGAGCAAACCCCGCATTTCTGTTTCCTAGTTCTAGCACAGCCTGTGCTCTCATAAAAATACTGTACCAATAAGCAAAATGGGAAAGCAAGACCCAACAGCATGGTAACTTTTCTCACTCCTATTTTGTCCTATCACCTTCTGTCAGTCTCCAGACAAGTGGAACAATCTTCATAATTTTAAAAAATAATACAATTCCCTGTGAGCCTCCTTCCATTAAACAGCAGAACATTAGAGGAGGTCATCTGTCTCCTTGAATTTGTCAGCAAAATAAGAACATCAGAATTATGAAAATGTCCAAACTCAACCAAAAGTTCATTAGCATTCTGAGGAGTCACTTCAATTAAAGAAAACTCTTCTTTTTTCCATCTTGCACTTGAAATGTGGACTAAAACTGGAATATAAATATGACTATATTTTATAATGATTTAATGTGACAATCTTTTATTTGTAAATGGTCTAGCAAAGGGCCACAAACATCAGTTCATAATATGCACATTCAAAAACATACCATAACAATTTGCAGGATGCTTTTTAATTACCTGGCAAAAGACACATGGAGATTTCTTACATGATTCATTTGTTTTGCATGTGTTGCCAGTTCTGAACTACTGGTAATTTGAATTTTTAAATTCTTCTTTGGGATGTTTGCTAAAATCTGTCAAGAAGCTCCAGCAAAGCTTCCCTTTATTTCCAAACCACTTCAGGTGGGCTGCCTTTTCCTGCTGATGGGATAAATGTGCTGAGCATTTTCAGCTGGATATCAGATGAAACTAACCAAAATCAGGTCCTTAAGGCTCAGATTTTCAGAGCACTTAACACTAATAACTGAAGCTTAATGTGGTTGAAGCTGCTGGGGCACTGTGTCCCTGAAAACTTGAAACAGCGCTGTCCTCTTGATGAGGATGGTGCTTGGTTCATCACGCCTACCCAGAGAAGAGAGGTAGGGTGATTTGGCACATATTGTAGTGGAAGGAGAGCAGTGCCAGCTCCATCACACACCATGCAGAAAGCTATAAAAGCCAAGTGAAGCCAGAGATCTCTTGCAGCTCTTGATTTCCTTTTGGGAGAAAACATTGGGAAGTAAGTGGTAGTGGTATTTTGGAGGTTGCTTCTTTTTTGTTTTTAAACTACATCTTTAATAACCATGATTTTAAAAAAAAACAAAAACAAAACAACTTTTTAGCTTTTTTACCTAGTTTTAGTGTAGCCTGGTCTATTTCACAGCAAATCCCTTGAAACTATATATATATATGTATATAGTATATATAGTATAGTGTATATATTAGTGTGTGTGTATATATACATATATATATATTTTCTTTTTTTTTTCCCCCAATGAGCCAAGAGCTTCCTTCTTCAGCTGAATGTGATGGACTGGTAGCTGAGTGTGTCTCAGCCATACCTATGAACATGAGGCCACTACAAAACCTCAGGCTTGTCCTCAGACTTACTATAGCCCTGCCATGTGATGTGCCCATTCACAAACCTTGATTGTTTCTCACAGCTGGGAGTCCAGAAAAGGAGCAGGACTCAACAACATCAGCACTATCAAGTAGTGGCACCTGAAGTCAGTGGCAGCAAAGCAAGATCCAAACTCTGACCTCTGTAACCGACAGTCTGTGGTTACTGCAAACTGATAAACTGAGGCTTAAACCACCATCTTGGTGTTCATTGTAGTTGAAACTAACTGTGCTGTGACTGATATGAACTTCATTAAATAAAGTTCATATGCATGTGCTAAATGCATGTGCTAGTGTCAACCCAGCACAACTGGCCATCATCACTTGCCATGTCATGCTACAGTTAGATTTCTGCTGAAGCACTCTCCTGTGTCAATTTGTCAATAACTTGCATTCACTTATTTTTTTTCACAGCTCCAAGCATGAAACTTCAAAGCACCACTGAAAAAATGTTATCATTTTCATAGTCTAGTGGGGCTCCTTGCTCACCATCTGTAGTGAGTTCCACACAGAATATGTTTATTTTAATAGAATAAAAAATAAAACCATTTTATTAGCTCTCAATCTTAGAATGGATTGATTAAGCACACATTAAAGGCTGTACAGGGTTAAGCTAAGCAGTCATTTGCTCCATCATCTTCTCTCTGACAGCAGCCAGTGAGAGGAGCACAAAGCCAGGGCATCTGTAAAACGCTTCCCCAGCACAATGCCCCAGCTTCAGGTAACCCGTCCCTCCTCCACTACAGATTCTGTTGCCAGATTTAATAGAGCTGGATGGATTTTTCTTACCCTGCTTTGCCTAATAACATTGTGAAGCCCAGAAAACTCTGCTGAAAGTCTCTGGAAAGACATTTCACAGCTAACTATGTATTATTTCTTCTGTTTGTTTTGAATTTGCCATCTGCTTTGTCTGAATGTTCCTGGTTCTTTTATTAGAAAACACAATGAATGCAACATCCTTATTCCTATACATTAGCGGTGTTGTAGACCTTTCTTACAGCCTCATTCAGTCATCTCTTTTCAGATTGAAAAAGCCTAATCTATTTAATCATTTCTGAGGCAGAAGCCATTTGATACCTTTGTCACCCTGATACTCCATCTCCAAATCCTTTTTTTTCAGACCTGCTTTATCGTTTGGTTATGGGTGGACCAAAACTGCCCACAGTATTCATGGTGTGGGTGCCCCACGTTTATACAGTGTGGGATGACTTTCTCTACTTTCTTCTCTTGTTCCTTCCTACTAGTTCCTAACACTTAAACAAATATTATTTTTTATTACTCCTGAGCATTGAGCTGACACTTCCATAAACTGTTTATTATATTTTCAAGTTCTTATTCCTGAATTATAATGATAATTTGAATACTGTCACTGTATACGTAAAGTTAGGAATGTTTTTCTCAGGCTTGCTACTTTACATTTATCTACTTTGAATTTCATCTGCCACTTAACCATCCAGTCAGTCTGCATCACCATGTTTTGCTGTTTTTCACCCAATTGCACTGAAAAAACTTTTTATCAACAGAAAATATTGTCATCTCCCAATTCACCTCCTTTTGCAGGTGATTTAGAAGTGTGTTGAACAGCACAGACCTATTAAGGCTCCACTGGTGCCTTGCCTGCATTGAGAAAACTGACTGTTTATTCCTATTCTTCATTTACTAAATCTTATTATCATTATTTATTTAATTATTTTTACCTTGAAATGAGTTCCTCCTTATTGTGTGGTAACATGAACTTTAAAGAACTTTGAAGAATTTTTGGTAAAGGATATTGTCAAATGCCTTTTGGGAATCCGAGGAGGTTAAATCCCAATTACTATGTGCAAAAAAGGGTGGGAATTGCTTGTTCAGTGTCTCTGCTGTATATGAACAAGGGGCCATTTAAGGGCACTGCTAGAAGCCTCACTTAGAACAAAAAGCAAAGTGATTCTTCATGCAATATGTAGGTAAGTTTCAGAATTCATTGCTGCACGTTATTAGGATAGTGTAAGGTTTTCTGGATTTAAGAAACAGACTGGGTGAGTTCACAGATGACAAATCCATTTAGGGTTACTAAATGCATAGAAGTCTGCCCAAAGAATTCCTGGAAGCCAAAACAATTGAAGGCCCCAAGAGTACTCATTGGGAACATCACTTACATACATATTTCTTGGTCTCTTCTTCCTCAGGCATTTACTTTTGGAGGCAAGACGCTGGGCCATTAGCAAATCTAGCACAGCCGTTTTATTTCATTTTTTTTTTCTGCTGCCTAGGTTCTTAGCTGGGTCTCTTCTTTGTTGCCTTCAACGATGCCTGCCTGGCTTGCAAGGCATGCCTTCCTTTTTCAAAACTGCTTCTCCAGAGTACTGTGTTTTTCCCAGCATACACTGATTTATTTTCTGCCAATTATCCCAACACAGTTGTGAAAGCTCCTAGATGGTAGCTATCCTTGCAACTTTTTAAAATTTGTCATCACATTTGCCACCCTCCACTGCTGCAGTGCCATGTCAGCTCTAAATGCCTTTGCAGCTTCCATTAGTAGGTCAGCTTTTAAATCACCTGGACCTGGCAATTTGTTACCTTAATTTTTACAATTTCTTCTACAGATTCTTCTAATGAACTCACTCTGTGATAGCTTCTCTGACATATTGCCTCTGATGTATGAAGAAGGGTTCCAGCCCAGAATTTTCTCTAAACTCCTTCAAGGCTGCAAAAAATCATTTAATTTTCCTCCTCTGCTTTATCTTCTCTGAGAGCTCCTTTTATACTTTGATCAATTAATGGGCCTACAAACTCTATAGCTTCCTGTTCCTGATGTGTTTGAAGAAATGATTAATTATGAGGTTTTTACGCCTTCTGAAAACTGTTCTTCAAACTCTTTTTTACTGGCCTGAAACCAGCAACAAAGGAGCTTTGCTAAAGGCATTCATTTTGATCTTTTTTTTTTTTTTTTTTTTGTATTTATACTTCATAAAAGAAAAGAAAATTCTTATTGATTTTCATAATCATGTACATATACAGATTTGCAACTGAATATACTTTTATACTAAATTTGTTACTCTTTTGGTCCTACATACATATTTATTACAGCAGTTACACAGCATAACCTGTTTTTCTCTGTAACGACATTTTACATTTTCTCTACCACATTAGTATACACTGAATAACCAGGTACTTTTTCCCTTGTGATTCTGCCAAGTGGCTACTGTATGGAAAGTGGATTTCAATTTAAAACACACTAAAACAGAATTTCAGCATTCTCTTTTCTTAGGCAAATAAAATGATTCAGCTTTTTATTATTTATTTCCTTTAAAGAAAAGCTGTGGATGCCTTTCCATTCATCTGCTTATGTCCAGCCAATTCACAGCTTACTTTATGCTTATGCCAGTTTTTTGCTCTGGTGTTCTTCCAAAATTTGCTTTTTCCTCCTTTACATTCTTATGTTGGCTTCTGGATGATTTTTACTGTTGAAACGTACATGCTTCTAGTTTCGTACATGCCCAGTTCCATGTGACAATTTGTGGTCATTAGTATGTCCTTTGTTTGTTCATGTGTTTCTATGTTTGTAACTTTGCAAGTCTACTCAGCTTCTGATAAAGAGGACATTGTGAATTAAAATTATTTATTGCTTTCTGTTCTCTCTTAGGACCATGTTGTGTTTGGGCATGCCTCTGTTCTGCCTCCTGATGGCAAAAATCCTATGTTGTTGCACAGCTTCATCTTTGTAGATGTTGACAGACATTTCCTATGTTGCTTTCTACTTTACCTGAACTGTTCATGTTGCCAGAAACTTCCCCTGTTTATACAGTTATTTATGCTTCTTTCTTGTTGTTCATAATGCAACTGAATTTTCCATAGTTTCTGATTTACCCTTGGTTATTCACAATCATTCCATTTTTGCTAAATTTGATCTTGTTGAGACGTTGTTTTCTCCATTGTTCCTGACTTTGGAGGTTTATCCGTACGTGCACAGAAACAGGGGGAGTGTTAAATCTTTAACAAAATGCAGCTCCTTGCATTTCAGATGTTTACTCCCAGGATCTCCATGGTGTCCCTTGCCCAGGCTGTCTCATGGGTCTCTCTATGGCCAGCCCAAGAGGCTGTGGTAATGACACGCAAACCCGATACTTCTCACTTGTTGCGCTCTTCTTTTCTCCTCCTGATTTCATGGCTAACAATATCTGCCTCCTCACCAGAGGATTATTACTCCTACCTAATTCTAACTATCTTTTGAGGTCACTTTATTCTATGAAGTGTCTCTTGAATGACTGTTATTAGAGATATTTTGCACTTCTAGGATTCTTAATGACATAACTTTTTGTTCAATGTATGATTTTCCTTCTCTGAAACCTTCTTGTTCTTAGGTACTTGTCTCTGTCTGATTTCATTCACTGTAATATCACTGACATTAACATTTTCTGGTACTGACACTAATAATAGCCTAGTTCTTATCTTTTAGATTGCCATTCATTTGGCAGCTTGACAGTAAAACCCTTTCTGACATTAGCAAAAGTAAGACATCAGGCCTGCTGGGCACTTCTAAAAATCTCACTATGCTTCCTTACTTGTAGTTGCCTAAATTTATTTATTTATTTTTTTTATTATTATTTTTAACCAATCTCATCTTCTCCCATCTGGCTTTATTTACTTCATTAGGAGAAAACAATAAACCATTTTTTAAGGCAAATACATCTAACATAAATAATGAGTACTATTTAAATAGTTATCCATGTTTACAATTAAACAATTGTATATCCACAATTAAACAAAATAAAAATCTGCGTTGGATAACAGACATGGATATGTCTTTGTGTTAGAGTCCGTGTGTTACAATGAGATTTCTAACTCTTCATAACCCCTGGCCCTCCAGATTCTGCTGAGGTTCTTGAGTCAAGGCATTTGTAAGAATAAATTTGGAGAAGTTTAAGGGTATTCACTGAAATTTCTGACAACAGAGCCCACTGAGGAGGGATTAAATATACACTGTTTACTCTTTCCCTTCTACTGCCCTTAGACATGCTGAGCAGAGCCCAGAAGACCTGTGCTTCTATGAAATGATGGAGGAAGATGGTGCCCGTAGATCACCTCAGACATTGCTCTGCATGATCTGAGAGCCTCTTAGAGGTGAGCATGTTTGCCTTTGCACCTCCAGATGTTAAGGAGTATTTTTGCTTTGCTCATTTGGTAAGCCTACCAATGCCTATGCCCAGCAGTAAAGAAAATTCAGTCCACACAGAATATCACACATGGGAATTTTCAAGTGATTAATGTTAGCTAATTCCTACAGCACGATCATTCCTGCGCTGCGGTCAAGCTTTCTTTTATTGCTTTGTTCTTCAGCATGAGCCTGGTGGCCCCAGAAGGATCAGGGTCCCATTAACCTGGTACTCATACAGGCCTTTAATGGGATGTAGTTCCTTGCTACACAGTTTGCAATCTACAAATTCCTTGTGACATACAATGAAGACCAATCTACAGAACATAGGCAAAGGAATTAATTGAATGTCATATCTGTGAAAGCCAAAGGGCAAAATCCTGGCCTCACTGGGGTCACTGGCCAGGCTCCTGTTCACTCCTGCAATGCCAGACTTTCACCAAGAGTCTTTGGGGCTCAAGCATTTGTATTCCGCTCATGTTGACCTATTTCAGGTTGAAATTCCTTTTAGTATTGTTCACTAAGCCATAGGGCTTGCCGGTAACCTTAGCATGTTTTGCCAATGCAAGCTGACAAGGGCATGACATAATTAGCCAAGTTTCACATCCCACTGACCTTGCCATCATGACTTAATCTGCCAGAGTCTGTCATCCCTAATGGTTTGATTTTAAAGTGCTTTACTGCACTTGTTTATTCACCTAGCATGGCCAAGAGTGAGTATTTGGCTTCTGTTAAGGAAATGCCGATATGCAGAAGCTGCTGTCTGTCTCCTACAACATGTGAATTATAAAGTTTGATAATATTTTAGGTAGTTTGCTGGAGTAGAAGGCTGGCAGCTCTGCTTTGTCTTGTTTTCTGATATCCAAGTTATGGATTTTTTTTTAAAGGCTGATATTGTGTGAATTGTGTCATGCTGAAATTACCAGGTTCAGGGAAAACTTGGTATTTCTACTGAGAGGGTGATTGATCATATTTTGCACATCTATCACATTTGTCTTTCAAAATTTCACACCATTTTATAGGCCTCGTTACCCTGATATTTAATTTAGAGAGAGTGAAAAATCATTTCACACTGGCAGGTCTGGCCAGGAACCATCTTCCTCACTGCTTCAGCCTCTCTGTGCCAGGAGAGGGAACTCTCAGTGCCAAATCTCCAGTAGAAGGCTGAGATACTGCAGGACTGTTATGCAGACCAAGCATACAAGGAGTGCACCTTCCTCTAGCAATGAGAAATATTAATTAAAAAAAAAAAAAAAAGTTAAAAAAAAAAAAAAGTAAGAGAAGAGAAGGATTGATACCACATAAACTAAGTGACTTCGGGGAGAAAAGAGGAAGCTTATGTACCTGTCCCTTGGGTACCCCTGTCTGAAGTGCCTTTCCATGTTCCCAAGGTCTCTCTTCTACTCCTGCCCAACAAGCTGCATCATGGCCAGGAGAGTGAGCATTTTACTACATGAAGGAAAAAGTGTATAAGCTCTACAGCTGTTTTGCTGAACTCCTTATATTGTTTTCATTAAGAATTTGTCTGTATGGGGGAGTTATTGCAGAATAAGTTTTTGAATTTAAAGTGTTACACCCAGTCTGTACTTGTGCCCAGTGCAGACTGAACTAAAGAGAGAGAGATTTTCAGTATGGATTAGGAATGTCCACACGAAGAGTTAGTATGCAATAACTATTCCAAGCTATTTCCCCAGGTAGACAAGCCTAAACATCTGATAAATAGGCCTATTGCTTTTTCTCTTAACCAATTAAGTACTTATTTTAGAAGGATAAAATGAATTATCACATAACTATTTCACTGCAATACGTCTTACTTAGTGCACTAATGTCAGAAAAGGCAAACTACTGTCCACAGACTGGAAGGAAAGGTATTAGTGTTTTTGCATGTACAGGCTTAGAGATGACTTTTGGCCTTATTATATTTTGGGTGAAGATTATGATGTATTGTTGTTTTTGCAACGTTTCACATTTATTTCACAAAATAAATCACATAATGGACTGTCATAATAGCTCCAGTAGCATGACAGAAAAAAAGAATTGGTAGAGCTACACTTCAGTGCACAGTGAAATAGCTAACAATTTGTTAAATATCCCATGAGTGGATTAAATAGGCATATGATCAGTTATGTGGCTGCCAAGCCACAGCAGGAACCAATTAGAATTCACCGAAAATAATTTAGATGAAAACTGATGAATCTATCAAAACCTAATTAAATTTATGGAAAAAAGCAAACATCTCATTGACAGATTATATAACCACCGAATTTCTCTGTAAACAGTCTGCAAAGGATGGCTACTGAAAGAAGAGCTGTTTTATTGGATCTGGTTTGCAGAGTGCTGGATCTTCTAATATTTTAATATTCTTCTGGTATCAGTTTCACATAAATTACTCCCATAGAACCAAGTTAGTCGATTTTACATGAAGCAGCATGAAGTCATCCAACAAATTGTAACTATCGTTAATAGTTATGTTAAATATTGTTAGTATTGTCACAGCCAGTCTTATGTGAAACACGGAAGAGCCTGTGGAGGGAAGACTTAAATGGAGAAGAAAGGTGCAGACAGAGACCTCTTTTAAGGATCTGATTTTTTATTTTTTTTTCCATGAACTATAAAATCTTGGAAATACAATTGTCACACCTAGAGTTCTTTATTTTTGTTTCTATTTTTCTATATCATTTTGGGGCAGGGGATTATTTTTATTGAAATATGGGATATTATTAAGCCAGCAAAAGGTGAAGCAAACCTATATGAGAATGAACTCTATATGAGAATGAATGAGAATGAACCTATATGAGAATGAATCCTATACGAGATATCGGTAACAAAATGCATGAGGCAGAAAGGCAAAATACCCCTCAGTCAGGATTTTTGGCTGAAGTAAATAGACATGCTGCCTTCACAACAAAAAGACATAGGCTTGCATAGTTATTCTCATTGAATCACTGCAAGGAATTTGCCAGAAAAAAACACTGCTGCTCATCTTACTCTAGCAATGTCAGGATAGATATTTCTACAGTTTGCCTTACACTCCAGTTGTTTCTCAGATTCCTGGACTGTTCGTTCTCCCATGAAACGCTTGCACATTGTGAACTATAAACTGAGTTTTCTCTTAACAGAAATTCAGTTTTCCCTATTCAGAAGTGAAGCTTTCAGCTTCCAAGAGAAGAAATGTTGTATGTGCTTCTCTTCTATGCCTTTGCTTCTCTTTGGTGGTGACCTGAGAAAGTGCTAGGAAAAAGTCTGATTCTTCTCTCTTGAAACAGGGAATAACTTTTTTTTGTTTGTTTGTTTTGGTCCTCTTTTCCCCCAAACTCAAGACAAGTGGAAAATCAAATCCTTCCAACACAGGTAATAAAATTCTCCCAAACTTAAGAGTCAGATTATTTACAGACTAGATACCCTTAAAAG
Source organism: Netta rufina (assembly GCF_964035555.1). Lineage (NCBI taxonomy): Eukaryota > Metazoa > Chordata > Aves > Anseriformes > Anatidae > Netta > Netta rufina. The sequence continues at coordinate 18,845,916 of NC_140124.1, read as the reverse complement.
AAAGAAAAAAAAAATCAAAATACAAAAGATAGCATATGTTCTGTCATCACCAGATGAATGCTAGTGTTATCCAGGTTCCTGCAGTGCATAAAGATGCCTGAATTATCTTGTGTAAGATACCATTACTGTCTATGAAGATATTTTCAAAGGAGCCTCTCTTAGTTCATAGATTCACTATAAGAATGTGTTTACTTTCTTTATGAAAAGGAGCAATCACATGTGCTTCATTTGTTGATTTTCCTCCACTAAAATGAAAGTTATTCTTCATACTGAGGTAAAAACAGAGTTGCACTGTAGGATCTGATGCCTTTTCATTTCTTAAATTAACTTTAAACTAAGATGATCTGAAATGGTGAAGAAATCTGAATGGGGGGAAAAAAATAAATAAAAAAAAAAATGCAAACCAAGATGAAACAGAAGATCTAATTGAATTATCCACCCTAAAAGCGAGGGATGAGTTCCTGGTCACAGCATGGGGCTCTATGAGCAGGTCTCAGCACCAAGCAGAGCAGTTTCCATGAGCCTGAGGGCTGCAGGCTGGGGGTGAGAGGATAGGATACGTGTGTTGCTGCCACATGAGTCTGTGTTTCAATACAGAAAACAGGAGAAGTGGCTCACCAAAAGATGCTTCGTGGCTTTGGGTGCAGCTCATGCTCTTGGTGGTCTCTGAGGTGATGGGGAGAAGATTTTTAGGCACGCTGGGCAGTGTGGAGGAGCAGTGGGCTGCAGAAGTGATGCGCTGGGTCACTATACAGGATGATACCCCGTGCAACTTCTCACCAGCTGTGAGCTTCTAGCAGAAAGCACACAGCAGACAAGCTGTGAACGTGTAGCACTTCCTCAGCACTTAAAAACACATCACCTCATAGCTGATACCACAAAAGGAGACTGCTACAGTCTCCTTGCTCAAAGCAGTCTCAGGCCATAAATAAGTAACTTCATACATTGCTGCTAAGTGCTGCAATGAGCTCTTCAAGGACCAGAACATATCAGATTTTGCTGAGGACATGACAAAATGTAGGAGCACAGTCTCTCCCTAGTAGATTTCCATGGATTGTTTTCAGGAGGGCTGGATCACCGCAGTTCTCACGGACTCTGTCAAGAGGTCCAGAGGTCCTCTGAGAACAGGGCTATTTGCTACTGCGATGGGTCCCTCAGGTTCCTCCTGAGCCACAGCCTGTGCCTAGCTCTGCCCTTAAAGGCTTAAAGGACAGCCTCCTTCTGTGTAGCAAGGAACCAGCCCAACGTTAATTGCTAAAAACTTGTATTTTGAGTTTCTGAATGTGTGGAACAGAAACTTCATGTATTTTCATTATCACAGCTTGATTGGATGGTAAAATATTTTTTCACAGAAATATAAACACTTTTAGAAATATGTCCTTTCCAAATACAAGGATCAGTTTTCATGTGTTGCTCCTAAATAATGTGTCTTGAGGGGAATGGAAGAAAATATGGCTGTAGATCCCTTTGAAACATGTAACCTCTTTTCCTGCTATGGCTAGTACAAGGAAGGGAAAAAGGACAAGTGATGTGAGTGCAAGTGGAACTTGCCCATGCCTTGCGGTAGGTTTTGTATCAGATGTTGCCAGTATGTCCTACATTTATCTCTGACCAAAGTTTTTGATAGCTCTTGAAAACTTTGCGTTTGTCTTGTTAGTGTTTTCTTGCTGTTCATTTTTATTTTTTAATTATACACTGGATGGATCTCAAAGTGACAGCACTGGCTATTAATAATATTCAGCCGTTGTTTATTTAAAAACAAAACAATAACAAGAAAACCAGATCACTTTACTATCTATTTGCAAAAGTAAGCAGGAACAACTTGACATGCATGATTCCTAATGTAGAAAGTTTCACAAAGTCCCCTTAACAGAGGCAGTACATTGTAAGGTCTAAGAATGTATTGCAGGGCATCCTTAAATGAGATTCAGAGTCTTGTGGAAATTGCCCATTTTTTAAAATTGCTGGATATGCTCATGATACGGAGCTTGATTCATGCCCAATAACATCAATAAAACTGTAGTCATTGGCTTCACTGAAAACAGGCTCAAACTAATTATTTGCTGCTGTTTTTACATGTGCAATTTATTTTGGACTTAATTTTCATAGGTACTAAGGCACACTCCCATAACCCATTGATTTCAAATAATGCTTTGGGTGCCTGGCACTTAAAAAAAGAATGAGGCTTCATTATCTTCAAATTCAGTCAAATTGATAATCCACATTGGAAATAACGGACTAAGCTAATGGAATCTGCAAATAATTTGGAAATGGTGAATTAGTGCCTCTCCTGACAGTCGTGGAGAGGTGCCTTATCTAACCAGCCCTATCCATTTTTTCACCTTCTCTGACAACAGGCTGCCAGGCGTAGGTTGCTCTGCACAGCAGCAGTCTTCAGCTGAGGCACTTTCTGTCACCCGAAAATATATTCAGTGCTTGAAACTAGCCTATTATTAATAAACACTGGCACATCTCAGGGGTGGTATTCATCTTAGCACTATCCTTGTAGAAATCTTTTTACTCTTTGTGTGATACATTCTCAAGATATTAATATTTTGTACGTCTGGAAATTATTATTATTAATAATAATAAAATCCCTTCGTTTCTCTCTGTGAATTCAAACCTGAAACTGGCCAGTGCAGAAACTGTATAAAATTGGATAATCTGATTACAGAAAAAGCTGGATGGGTAAAAGAGTCAGCAATGACAGTCAGCCTTTATTTAATTGGCTCAAATACATTCCAAGCCAGTAGTTTCAGAGAGGCTTTACTGACTAAAAGTTCCTTTGAAAAACCTGTGAAAAAACAGTTCATCTGTCATGTTAGGAACACCATCCAACATAGAAAAGATACCAGCACACATAACATTGGCTGGTATCTTAGAGAGACTGTCAGGATTTAAACCAGAGATGATGAAACAACAAATGGGATTTCTGGTACTTACAGAAGCCTAGGAGATCTTGTTTCAAATGCTGATTGGCCTCACTACCCTAACTAAACAAGAAGAAAGGGGAACATATGTATAGCAGGAATAACTACATTTTGTTATTTTATACAAAAGAAAAAGACAGCTAAAAACTCACACATCTTTAATAAAAGTCAAGGTTGGAATAACTATTCCTTATTTTTAATGTCATAAGCTCAAGTTTTATTTCCAGCATCTCCAGTAACCGCTGAGTATTCTCCTAAAATGAAATTTGGATGAATGATTTCTCTATGAGCTTTAAATTCTGTATTTCAAATGTATGAATCTACTGGTATAACAAAATGGAGAAACTAAACTGAAGCTTATTAAGGAAAGCTGAGCAGACATGAAGTTCAGCGTAAATCCACCTGTATTGGTTCTGCCTGTTCTATATTTTAATCCACAGGATGCTATATAAACAAAAATTAAATGGAGAGAAGTTAACAAGTAAGGACAGAGAATGGGTGACTTAAAGGGACAAAAATTGGCAAAATACAACAACTTGTGTTTTAAAGTTAAAATGAAAGCAAAATGTGTAAAATTTCCTGAAATACTATAAAGTTGTGAAGAATTTGTCTTTTTGTGTTCTTAACATTGGGAGAAAGGTGAATTAAAATAGGTTTTTAATTTCAGAGGTAAGTGTGATAAAGACATAAATCTTTTGCAATTTCTTATTGCTGTTTTGCTCATGCTGCACAGGTAAAGAAAGCAAAATCCTTTGAATATTCAGTTCTAGCTCTTCCTGTAGGCTGTTTGGCATCCTTGCAGCTGCAAGAAAATCTCACACCAGAGACAGGTAAGTCTGACTGAAGCAGATGGCTCAGCAGGAATGTCTCAGATGTTAGGACTTCTCCATTTGAGGACTTGTGAACTCATGCTTGTGCTGTGTCTGTCCCATGCACAGGGATGGAGAACATTCAGTGCTGGATTCCATGTTGTGGCATGCCCCAGGGAGTAAGAAACAGCCTTCCTGGCCTCACTGCTCCCCTGATGACACAAAGATGTGCCAGGGCTTTAGTTTCCACCAAAATCTGTGATTATGGCAATGAAAAAGTGCAGGTGTCTTAATGCCCGTTGCAATTACAGCTTCAGTACCAAAGTTCTTACACATGACATCTATTAGATCATTTTCACTTTGGTAGAACTTACCACCCATATGTAGCCATTGTTTTTCTGTTTCTAACCTGCCTCTCACCCTTAACAAAAGCTGTCTGTATTTATAAAAGTTCCTGCTGAGAAAGTCTTGTTTGGCCATGACATGAGCGATGACCTGTGCACCTGAATCTGTAGAGAATCTGCGATTGGAACAAATGCTCACCTTAGTGGCAGTTCTCCTCGGCCTGGGTACCTGAGAAGCAGCAGGGTTTTCTGATTTGTTTGTGTTTGGTAACAACATCACCTCCTATTATGTTATGTTTTTTCTTCCTTCCAATAGTAGAACAAGTGATTTTAGGGGAAAAGTCACTGTGACAACATCCAAGTTATTTAGCAGGCTCCAAAATTCTGAAGGAATGTGATATCTGCAGGATTTTTAGTAGTCCCATAAGAGTGTTTGACTGAATTTGCAATGCATGGTATTGCGATGGATATCAATCTGCATCTGGAGAGGATTTTAAAAAGCAGTGTGCTGCTGTAGACGACAGCAAGGTGAGTTTGTAATCAAAACAGTGAGGCACTGAAGTGAATTTTATCCTTCGCAAGCCACACCATAAGCCAACAGAACATAAAGAAGTAGACAAATAGTTATGTCTCTCTCTCCGTTGTATTAAGCTATGTAGTACCCCTCAGAAGGCCCTGCAGCAGAGGATGATTGATGCATGTAACAGCGAATTTCATCCTGCACCCAGAGGACACGAGTGATTGCTGTGCCTTTGCTCTTCATTTTACGCAGCACACCATACTTTTGGCTTCGTGCTTTTCAAGTCCTTGAGCATAATCAAAATAGTAATCCTGAGGTAAAGCAGACAATTTAGAAAAACATTTCAGATATTCTCTCCCTCTGATTTTTTATTTGGCCTCTGATCAGTCTGTTTTCTTATTTAGGCAGCCACCATGTTGACATTTAAAAACAAAGACGGTGCAGCTAAAGCCAGCCCCTGCAACAGGTACAGGAAAGACAACATTGTGTTCTCAGGCTGAGAAGAGTGCTTGACTGGATTGCGTCATCTTAAAAAAGTCTCTTTTGTCTGTAATAAAATATTAATTCAATATTTTGCATTAGCTGTTCTTATTTCCTTATGTGCACCATTCTTTCATACGTTTCTGGTATATTCTAATAACTCCACAGACCTAGGAGGAAAAGCATGCTTCTAAAAAGTTCTTGCTAATGGAAGAGTGAAATTACAAGTCAGTCATCTTAAAACCACTGAGTTACAGCACTTTCCTGTTTACTAAAAACATTATTTACTTTTTCCAAATGGCTTTATCTTCCTCTTAGATTTTCCATCTCAGCCTGCTCTCCAGCAGAAATAAATAACTGAATACAGTCTTCTGGTGTGGCCAAAACCTGTCTCTGCATTAGCCGCCCCTGGGAAGCCTGCACAAAATTCAGTGCTACCAGCACTCAGGTATGTCATCGTGATTTCCTTAGAGTTGAGATCCTTGGTATTTAGAGGATATCTGTCTAGGTCATGGTATTATTTATTTTTTTCATAGCAATCATTGCATTGCAAAACAAATACGAGGCTTAAAACATGGATAAAAGGCAGCTTGTGTGTCAGCAGAGCTTGCCTTGAGAAACCTAGTAATCTCTAAATTTTAAAAAGAGTGTGGCATGTATGCAGTTTTGCCACAAAAACATGTGTGTGCAATGCGGGCTAGTCCCAGTGACAGAAGATTTTACAGTCTTGGCAAAAAGACTTGGTTTTCTAGGTGATGTGGGAGCAGTGGCAAGGTAGCTGTGATCCTGAAAGTGCTGGAGTTGGTGGTGGTGGGAAAGGTTTCTGACAGCCACCATGTGCCACTGCAACCTTCAGCTGGAGAAATGGCCAGGTAAGATTTTAATCATGCAGTGAGTTTTAGTGTGGCTATTCTATGTCCTGAAATGGTGGAAAACGTGGCATTTGTTGCATGTTCATGACTGGTTTGTTGGCTGCCTTTTTATTTTATTGCTGCATTGCTGGGTGGGGGGTGACCAATCACACCCATGAAGTCTCCAAGCATGATGAAATGCTGCATTTACTGATTTCTATGAACTAAAAAACAAGGAACCCATACAAACTGCAGACCACTACAAAATACAGTATTGTTTTTCGAGCACAAGCCCTGCTACACTGTGCTGCTCCTTCAGCTCCACAGGTGAGTGCAGTTTAAGAGACATACATGTATCCTACTCAGAAGCTGCTGAGCCATGTTGGTGAGTTACTATTTGTTATGAACGTGGTCTGCATTTTCTAGCTTCAAATTATGCCATCACTGTCACTGTTCAAAGGGCAGCATGTCATCTTGTCTTTGTGTGTTGATGATGTAGAAAAATAGTTTTAGTACTTCATTTCCTACAGTAATCACATGTGGTTTTGACATACTCCATGTTTTTTTTTAGTCTCTGGGAATTAATGATCCTTATAAACCAAACAGGTCCTTTCAGTATTCATAAAATGTCTTGAAATATTTACCAGTAGTTCACCACTGAATATGTAAAATGAAGTTCATACCATTAGCCAGATTTAGTGGAGTTTATTTTTGGAATCTCCAAGTATTGGTTTCATGGTTTCACAGTCTTCCACATCTTAATATATTTGTTGCACAGAGCATTAGTTCAGTTACTCTAAAGATAAGCTGGAATACTCTATAAATCTATAAAGAAAGGCATAATCCCATCTTTTAATGCCCATTGGGTCTGTCATAGGTTTTCCTAAGTCCAAAAGACAACTGTGGTTTTAGTATTTTATCACAGGTGCTTTTACGATGTTGGAAACTGCTCAATCGTGTAGTAAGAGAAACCATTCTGGATGAGACTGAAGTCCCACTTCATTCCATATCCTTCCTCTAACAGTTACCAGTGGCAAATCACTACAGAGAAATTAAGTATAAGCAAAAATTCACAAGATTTCTGCCAGTCATTAGGGACTTCTGTGCCAAATACTGCATCCACAGCACTGTGTTCAATATTCTTGGACTTTACTTGTAGAAATCCATCCAATTGATTTTTGAAAATGTCTGTATTTCAGGCTGAGTCAGGTGTTGTCTCACTGGGTGCTTCAATTTCTTTATTTTAGACTTGAAATCGGATAATTTCAACTGTGATCTTAAGATATGAAGGAGAATAAATAATGTTTTATTATTTACTAGCTCCAGACTGTTCAAGATTTTAATACTTTAGTTACATTTTCTCAGTTACCTGTTTTCCAGAATGGGGAGTTCTGGTTTTATTGGTTCCTCTTTGCAAAGAAATTGTTCTATCACCATTCAGAAGCCGTTCTACTGGAGGCTTAAATCTCGGTGGGATCCTCTCTGTGGGATTGCTATTACAGCTCAGGCTCTAATAGGCTTCAAAATGTGTTAAGAACTATCTATAGCTTTACTTAGCACCTCTAAAATCAAGCCATTAAAAATAAGAGTTAAAAGTTATTTTATTTTCCCACTGGAAGTTACCCATGGTTAAGAAAAAAATAAAAATAAAACAAAAACACATGGTTAAAAGATATGGATCTTTTTTCCAGGAGAAAATTTGACAGCACAAATACACATTCACATGTTAGGTAATTCTGGAACTTTTTTTATCCTTGATGTAGAGGTGAGGAGAGGATGAGCTTCACTTTTTGCATTGCTCTTCATAACCTCATTCTCTATTGAGTGTTTAGGTGTCCTTCCTTCCTTGGTCACAGGCACATAAACGACAAACATGTGAAACAATTGTATGTATACACAGACTTTCTTTTCCTTCTGGCAATTTGCCTGCACTGCAGAATAGTTCCTGGTCCATTGCTGCTGCAAAACCATGGTTGGCAGTACTTCAGCAGGATGTAATGAGCCTATGTGCCAATAGCGAAGACAAGGACACGGCATTTGTCCCTTCCTCCCACTTTCCCCTTGAAGACTGATAACCAGGAACTTTCAGTGCCCTACAAAAAAGTTTGTGTGGTTGTCCAACATACTCCTCTTATTACTCTACTCCTCTTAGCTGCACGTTACGAACTCCTACTGCTCAGCAGCAGAAGGACTGCCTTAGCTGGGAACAGAACTGAGGATATTTGGTTTGCCTTCCTGTTAATGCTGGTATGTCACTGTTCATTTCCATTTTATTGAAATGTTATGACTTTCAGCATTTTAATGTAATTTCAGTGGATATAGTCCAGTACAGAGTTCAAATCCAAAACCTTTTTTTTTTTTTTTTTTCATTTGGGCTTTTATTTTCTAATATATTCTTCAGTTCAAAACCAGATGATTCCAAGGTCATCACGTTCTTGCAGCATCAGAAAACTAGTCTTCTTCCCCAGTGCATAGGAAACATGCAACTAAATTAAACTGTAAAATGAATGTAAAATGAATTGCTAGGAAAGGAAGAAAATGTCTTGCTCCACTTCAGTGCAAAAGTGGGCAGAGAAGTGAATCTTTTGGATCAAAAATAAGGCAATACTTGCAATGGGGAAAGGCAAAAAGAAGCCTTCAGTTCTTTGAGGGACCCAGAAAAGATATTTGGGGTTAAAATTAAATATTTAGTTTGGAGCTTTAGTTTGCCCAGAGAGGTTGTGGATGCCCCATCCCTGGAGGTGTTCAAGACCAGTTGGGCCCTGAGCAACCTGATCTAGTGGGTGGCATCCCTACCTGTGGCAGGGGGTCAGAACTGGATGATCTTTGAGGTCCCTTCCAACCCAAGCCATTCTATGATTCTATGACTTTTTCCCAGGAGAAAAAAAAAAAAAAAAAAAAAAAAGTAAGTGTAAATTTGGGATTAGATTTGCAAGGGTGAACCAGGACTCTGTTGCAAACACCCAAGCCAAAGGCATTGGTGATAACGGTGCTGGAACTGGAGATAATCTTCTGGCCCACCAGCTGCATGCTACCTGCGTCCCCTCTGGGGTCCCCTTCCTTCACACACCCAGATCTGGGCTCTCACAGCAGACTTGATCTCACACTTTCCACCAGTTCACAGAGAATTTATAGGAACCCGATGGCTTGGGAAAAAGCCATCACAGAGTTCCGGCATGGAGGCAGATGACCCAGATCCCACCTGTTTTGTCCCAGGTGTGGACACTCAAGCAGCTGATTTTCATAGGAATTGTAGGAATCAACTGTTTGAGAACTCTCTCTTGTTTTAAAACCTTGCTGAAATTGCCTGAGTGCTCTGACACATCGCACTACAAAACCCTATTAAAGTTTTAATACACATAAATGTTTGGTATGTATGTTTTAATATTTTCTAAAAACAAAAACTAAACAAAACATTTTTTCCCCCTGCTGTGCATTCCCTGCTTTCAGGGAGGATTGTGTGCTGCAAGAGGGTGAGAATGCTGCCAAGATGAGGAAGTTTCTTGCAGTATTCTTTTCTTCCTAAATGCAGAAACTTCTGAAGGACAGTTTTTCTGCAGAGCTCCCTGCTCAGAGATCTGAATTAAATCCAGGAAAATATAAATAAATAAAGTCTAAAGATCATCCCACAAGAAAGAAATGAAAACAAATGCATGCTATAGCCCCAGAAAATATAAAAGACTAAATTAATTCCTCATTGACGTGGATGCCAGCTCGTGTTGCAAGGGGAATGAATTTGGCTCTGAACCTGAACTGCAAGCCTGCAGCCTCCCCAGGGGTTTGGGTTTGTTGCAGTGGCTCTGTGCTGCTTTGAACGTCACTTTCTGGGAGCTGCGCCTTTATCCCCTAAGTAATTCTGCAGCATTGCAATACTGTATTTAATCAATTCAGGTATCTTAAAATATTTCCTTGCCCAGCAGGAACATCACTGCACAGACCCAGAGATCAAGCAAATGTGTACTTTGTCCCCATTCACAAAAGCCAGACATTTCCTTCTTTAGGAGAATAAAAGGTAGGGAGCAGAAGGAAGAAGGAAAGTATGAAAATATTACATCAGACTTTTCTTCCCTTTTGTAAGGTGATAAAACTTCAGGGAAGTTTGTTTTCCTGCCTTTTTTTTAATACGCCCCGTCTCTACTTGGGTTTTGGAAAACAACAGTCTCAGACATAACAGTAACTTAGTGACCTCATGTTTGTCTCAGAAAGACAATAGAGCAATAAAATCAGTGAATGCAGAAGTTTTATAGAGATCACATCAACAATTTCCTTCATTTTTCATGGTGCAATTGAGAATGAGAACTTTCTTTTAAATGGGACATACTCAGTGAAGCATAGCACATTGTCACAAGAATCCTATCACAATACCAAATATTTAAAAAATGTTGATTGTCTCAAAATGGAGCATGTCCAGCTGACTCAACACTTTGCTTTCTGCTTTCCATTTGTGAATATCTGCGTATCAGTATCTTGCTAGATAACAGCTAACAAAATTATCCTTAGATAATATACATATTATATATTATTATGCTATAATATATTATATATTATTATATATAATTAACAAAATTATCCTTAGATATTATATTATATATTGTATTAGATATTATATTATAATTATCCTAACAAAATTACCCTTAGGTGAAGACAATGTTGAAAAAAGATTCCTTTTGAAAAAATCCCACTGAACAGGGAAGGTGGTACTTTTAGCATCTCTAAGGCCCTTATTCTGCCCATAGGAATGATTACTGTTTACTTCAGTAGGAGTACCTGAAAAAATAATCCTTGTCTGCAGATGAAAATGCACTGTTTTAATGCAAGGTACTAATCTGTGAGAATTTAGTTTTGCTTGTGCAAAGGACTTTATATATACTTTCTTAAGGTCATCTTCAATTGACTAATAATAGGTTTGAATTAACCCCAGACAAGGTTTTCTTCAGTATAGCTCTGGTGTAAATAAGCTGTTGCAAGTACATGTTTATAAGGTTTTGAACCTGTTAGTCCCACAGAGAGAGACTCTTGTGCCTGTACTAAACCTGAGGGTCACCACTGGGATGTTTCTATAAAATTAGGTCATTTGTCCCACGCAGTGTAGGACTGGGACCTTCTGTCCCCATGTGACAAGGCTTGGGAAGCATCCTGTGAGAGAGCAGGAGACCTTGACTCTGATGATGCCAGTGAGAGCAGAAAGCACCCATGACCTCTCTGGATAATTAAACAGCATCCTAAACAGTGCAGTCTCCTAAATAGCAGGATCTTGACAGCAGCATCTCTTCATGAGAGCACCGCACCCTCTGTGGCACATGGGGGTGTATATATTGGTGCCTGCAGTGCAGCATCTTCCCTTCAGTCCCTCACAGCCTCCTTGATTCCTTTCTGGAAAATAAATGGTACAGATTTGGTCTCAGCTGGACTGAGATCATTTCAGCTGTCTTTGAATGAAGCCATCTGAAAAGTTTATAAATAGAAAAAGATTATTTTTTTTTCCCGTAGTTTATGCTAGCAATATTGTTAATATTATAAAATCATTCAGTTTGGCAAAGACCTGTAAGATCATCTTGTTAACTGTAAAGAAGCACACTGCTGAGAAACTTACAGCCCAAGAGGCATCACAAGTAATGACAACAAGCAAGTCCTTACCACTACTTTAAGTGAAAAATTCAAAGCTGGAAAATGCAGTTAACAGATCATGAATTAACCTACCACTACTGTAGCTGTTGTATTTTACACAAAGGCATGCAGTACATAAAGGTACATACTTTTATTTCTGGCACGTGTAGTCAAATACCGTCCAGCAATTCCTCTAACAAGTATCTTCAGTGGAGGGGCAATAATTTGCACTAAAGCTTGGGAAACCCAATCTGAATTCATTAATTTTGCAATTTAGCAAGGAATGGGCAGCTTTTGCAAGAAAGAGCAGAACTCCATTGAAATAACCTGACTAAAGTTTGGCTTCAGGACACCAGCATGAAATTGTATCAAACAACTTTTGTTACTAGTGCTTAGCAGAACAAACCCTCAATAAATTAATGCACCGTGACAACAAACACTCTTACTAAAAACACATTTTGTGTATTTGATTTTCAGGACTGTGCTCAGTTCATCATTTGAGGCAATGCTTGGCATCACTGCAACTGTTGTACAGGCTGCTGAATCAGAGACACCGGCTCTGCATCCAGCACTGCTACAGGCCTTCTGCATGGTCTTGGGCAGATTATTTCACTTCTCTGGGCTTCTGTTTCCCCTGCTGTCCCTTGCATGTCTTATCTGTTTAGATCTGTAAATTTCCAAGACAGGAATTCTCACTCAATGTGTCTGGTGAGCAGAAAGCCCAACCGAGTCCTGGTTCATCTGCAGCCCCTGTGCACAGCTATAATACGAATAACAACGCTCCCTCTTTCCGTGGGCAGAGATGCAGAGTATCACACTTAGCAAAACCAAAGGCTTTGTAATAGGATCTCTCTCTAAAGCATCTGCTCTAAAATCTCAGAGAGATGGGCAAACTGCCAATTTGTTATTTATTTAGATTAGCAAGTATGAAGTTTGGAAGATCATACATTAATGATGTTCTGTTGCTGCTCTAGGTCATGTTGGAGTGGGATTATTGTACTCCATCACTTTTTTTTTTTTTTTTTCTTTTTTCTTTTTTTTTCTATGCAGACAGAGTGATCTGCTTCAGGATAAAAGGTAAAGTTCATACTGACCACTTTCCCTGGTTGGGAACACAAGGTGTAGAAAAGCAGAAACAGAAACTGTGTTTCTAGCTGATTCCACCTTAAACATCACCTGTAAGCTAAACCCACCTCCCTTTCAAAATAAACCCAGGCAAACTCATGCTAGGGTTTTTAAGTCTCAACGTTTCTCACTGTTACCTCTAAAATTTCTTACATAAGTAAAATTTAAAAAGATGGCAGTTGTAGAAGAAATTACTGCAAGGTTGGGGAGCTCCTTGTGTGCCAGCCAGCATCACAAGTCATTTTTAAAGTGGAAAACAAGTGAGATGAATTTACTATATTCTATTCATACACTTTTGGGAGGTCTGTTTTGAGACTCACAGTTATTTTCAAACACAGATGCAGTCGTATAAAGTTTCTGCCTCATCCTCACTTTCTAGATGGACTACACAGACAACTGCATCCAAGATCAGCTCCTTATTTCAGGGCTCCCTGCGCGTTCAAATTCTCGCAGGAGATATTTTCCACAGCTCGATCCGAGCATAAAAGCCTCGGTTTTTCCGAGTGACGGTCCCACAGAAGAAAACATATTCCCGACAGCCACCACCCGTCTTGACAGGGGGCAGCACGGCTCCAGGGGCCCGGGCAGGGTCGGGGGTCCCTTAGGGCACCCCCCTGCAGCAGGGATGCCAAGGCTTCCTCCCGCTACACACGTGTAGGGCTGCGAAATAATAAAAAAGTGCTCTGCTGATGCAGCCATTAGGGTGCTTATTAAATATTTATAGCCCCTCACCGGGGAGGTGATTGGCAGCGCGGGGGCAATCCCTACCCAGCGGAGGCAGGCTGGGAGAGGAGCCCGGGGGTGCTGGGCACCCGGGGGCTCCGTCCTTCGCTCCTCCGGTCCTTCGGTCCTTCTCCCTTCCCTACAGCCCGGGGGCAGCCCCCGGCCGGGACGAGCGGCTCCCCCCGCGGGGCGGCGAGGGGAGGGCGCTGCCGCAGTGACTGCAGTCCCGGGGAGAGCTGCGGAGCCGCCCCGCCGCAGCCGGGCTGCCTGCAGGTGAACTGAAAGTCGGCGGGGGGAAGGGGAGGAAGAGGAGGAGGAGAGGAAGGAGGAGGAGGAGGAGGTGGAGGAGGAGGAGGAAGCACGCAGCCCGCCCTGCAGCCGACAGCTCCGCGCCGCTCCGCGCAGCCTCCGCCTCTCCGCAGCCCGCCGCGGGAGCGAGGGGTACCCCGAGTTTGCCCCCCTTGCCTTGGGGTGACCTTGGGCTGGCTTCCCCCCTTTCCATCCTCCAACCTGCCCGAGGCCGGCCGTGAACTTGAGGAGGGCGGAGGGGGCCCCCCGTGGTCTCCGGGGAGCCGTGGGGGGCTCCGGCAGCCCGGGCGCGGGGGTCCCGTAGCGCAGCATCCTTCGGCTGGCCCGGCTGCCCCGTGCGGAGGAAACTTACCGGTACGTCCCACTTGCGAAGTTGGTGCTTTGTGAGCGCGGAGTACCGCAAAAATGACTTTTTTTCCCAAAAATATATTTGCGGGAGGAGGGGTGTGTCGCGTGTATGGACTGATGTCGGAAGCTTTCCATCAGGGAATTGCTGCGCTCTTTGGAGGGGGGATACAGAAAATGATGTAAGAGAGTGAGATGTCGGTGGGAAGCTTTCCTTTTGAGCCCTAGGGGCAGAAATCAGCGTCCCCAAAAAAGCGTCCCCAAACCTGGAGCCGCCGCTCTGCCCGCAGGTACAGAGGGGGGATGCTCAGGGGTGTTCAGCGTGTGGCTCTGCCCTCAGGTAGGATCTGCTCGCAGCCCAGGGCCAACTTTCTGCTGCTTCTGGAGTTAAAACTAGTGTTAACTTTAAGAATTTGGCTTCTCGGTGTTTGGCAAAGTTCAGCTGCTGCATGCAGTGCTGGTGGCTGCGGTGACGTAAGTTTCTCAGCATATCAAGACATCGTGTTTAGTGCTTCGTTTCGTGCGATGCTGTTGAAAAACAGTCGTTGCCGTTCACTTTCATTTTCCTTGGACTTTCTGTGACGTGATATTTTCAAAAGAGTTGTTTGGAGCTCTGCGGATGAGCAGTGCGTACTGCCTGGGGAAATCGCCAGCTGCTCTCGGGGTGCTCAGGAGGGCTAGCCCGTGTGGACAGTAGCTGCTTCTTACAGTGACAGTGTGTTTAGAGTCTTGGGCAAAATATTGTGTAATATCAAACATTAAAACTCCCCAAGGTTACCTCTTAATAAGCTGACATTCTGCAAGTTTGAACTGAAAATGAAAACCATGTTTATTTATTTATTTTTCTTCTGACCTTGTGAACCGTGTGAAGCAAAGTGCAGTGAGGATGCAGTGCACAGGAGTCTGTATCACCTGTCTCTAAGAATTAAAATTGTATATAGTGACCGATCTAGAAGATCTCTGACTAAATATAACAACTCCCTTTTTGGTTTTTATTTTTTTATTTTTTTTTCCCTTAGCTCTATGTTTACTGAGAAATTTAACCTAATCTCAAATTCCTACTGTAGGCTTTGATAACACCCTAAGTAATGCATGCAGGAAGTCCTATGCATGTTGTTGGTCCTGGTGTTACGTACATTGTGCAGGGTTAAGTGCTAACAGAGCACAACTCCTGCAGCCAGAGAACAGCTCTGACCCCATATTGTACAGACCCCGGGCTCTGACTGACGTACATAGGCCTGAAGACTTTACATAATGTCATAGTTCAGCCTTGTGGGTTTTGGGCAGCTTTTATCCACAGATCATTGCAAAATTGGAGGAGGTTGTCTAGTACTGAGAGCTTTTAATGCTACTGTGCCTGGAACTATATACAGAGGGGTTTTGTTTGTTTTCTGCTCCTGTGCTGCAGATGAATTATTCTAAAACTGTTTTGAAAATTTACTCTAGTTTAGACCGGCTGTGTTTTCTAAAGCATTCAATGTACAACAATAAAACTGCCATTGAAGAAAACTACTGCATTTAGTTACTTTTTTTTTTTTTTTTTTTTCCACAGAATTCTTCCCCCCATCCCAGAAAGCATTGCTTTTGTATTCAGTCATCTTTTTCCTTTCCTGAAAACAGATAGATGCTCTGAATAGCTAACTGTTGTCTACCTATTTCTCTATTTGAAACAGCAATCTCCTGTTTATTGCTTTGTGATAAATTGCTGTGCTGTTAAGCTGTACGTGTAGCGTTTGGTTTAGACTACTGGAAGAGGTAGAATAACTTTAGTTGCCTTTTTCTATTCCCTCCTTAGCCCCCCCAATTCCTAAGGAAGCCACTACTTTGGAACAGCAGAATTGTTTCTTGAGAGAGTACATTCATCTCTCTTTATTGAAGGTTACAGCTTGGCAGTGCTCAAGTGTGGACACTTGTGTAATTGCTTCTGTCCGGGCGGTAGTTTTGCTGGGGCAAGGATGACGTCTAGGCTGCTGATGGTAATAGTTTGGATTTTGTAAGGTTGCCCTTAATTGAACAGCTCTCTTGTGTTTGACATTTGCCATGACCTCCTGCTGTAAGCAAAAGGAGACTATTAATGATTTTGAAGTTCATCTTTCTCTGAGTTGAAAATTAGGATGTTTAGTTCTAGTTCCCCTGTTCTAGCTCTCAGCCATGGCTGAATCTTCACTTTTTTTTTTTTTTTTTTTTTTTTTTTTTGATATTCTATTGCATACCTATAAGACTTGACTTTTACACATGTATGGAAAAATTTAGCAATGTACTGAAAACCTAAGTACTTACAGACTGTTTTATAGATACTGAAGTCTTAAAGATAAGACTTGCTTATTTTTACAATTGCTATCTGGCTTAACCAGTGTTTGCAGAGGACTACTAAAAGTTGTCACAAACAGGGAAGAAAGCAAGGAGGAGAAAATAGGCTATGGGTGGCAAACATGGCACTGAGAATGGACAGCACAGCAAAGCAAGAATCAGAGGACATTAAATGAACTGAAGGGGGAAGCTAATGAAGAAGTAAATGGGAGAGTAGAGTGGAAGTAATGCTGGCAGGCAGGGAGAGAGGAAAAAATGGGGACTTTCTTGTTCAGTTTGACTCATCACTTCTATCAAAGTGTGCTGAGTTAACAATCTGATGCAGAATGTGAGATTGTTTTTTCTTACCTTTTCTTATGCTGGTTGTCTGACTTTATTGTAGTGGGTAGAAGCTCAAGCCTGTAGAGAACTGTGTTGCAAACCCAGCTTAGTTATCTTAGCCCAGTTCTGGTCATTGACTGATTCATTTTGTGCACTACCTCAGTCCTGGGCTCTTCTGCTAAAGTAGTCCATGTGTCTGGTTTGTCCTGGTATCTCTGCATGTTTGATCCCTGGCAATGATACAGAGCTTGTCGACTCGAGCTTTCAAAGAGCCATTGGTGGTAACTGCTTTCCTTCATAAATAGCCTGGCTGGAACACAAATTGCTGACCTGGTGGTGAAGGTCTTCCCAGTCCATTACAAATATGTGGGTTTTTGGACCTCTTTCAAAACATCATTTTCCAGCAGGCATCATTGAATCTTTCATTCTTCAAAAAATAAATTGCTTTTGCTTGAATGTATTATACTGAGGTGCATAGGAGCATTCATGTGTCATACTAGACATCCAAATCCTTCAGAATGAAAAAGATGTGTTCACTACTCTTCCAGTGGAGACTCGCACAGATGCTTGACATTGTTTATCTGCAAGTCTACATAGCATTTAGTTTGTAGATATGGATTCATTGAAGATGCATGGAACTTTGTATACATAGTTTATATGTGAGAAACTGCTCCTATTATGTTTTCTTGACAGCTGAATAGTAGGGTTCCTTCCATTTTTCACCTAACATAAGCTGGAATTGGCTATATTCTTGAATGCTTTGCTTCAGAATTCATTAAATAATGGAATGGTTGTTTTCAAAGCCAGCATGAAATGAATTTATTCCAAATGTATATAAAGATTCAAGGAAAATACTGAGATTTTCATTGCTAAGACTGAGATATGCTGCCAGATCTTGGGGGTAGTAATGTTATTTGTGCCAGGATTGTGTGCAATGTCAGGAGGAGAAGCAGATTCCATGCTGTGGACAGAGTGGAATGGGACAGAGCAGTGTAAATGTTTGTGTGATGATAAAGGCTTGTTTTTTGAAGGGGATATTAAAATGATCTGTTATGCCTTTTACTGAAGCTTCTCCATTCTTCTAAAGGAAGAAACCCTCCTTCAAATTTCTGTTGAAAACTTTCTGGGAAATGCTTCACAGACCTATTGGAATATCTAGGAATTGCTTGATACACTTTGTGCAATTTAATGGTAGGTCTGTAAAAAAAAAAAAAAAAAAGTGGGCCCTGATTGTTACCCCCTCACAGACACTGTAGCTTTTGTATTTGTAACCTTATTGTTCCTCTCCTTGTATCTCTTCCTTCCTCCTGTAGTACTCTTAATCTTTTTACTCTAGGCCCCAAACTGCCCCATTTTTAAAGTGCAGATTTTTGCTTGCTTTTCATAGTATAGACTTAAATTGGTTTTCATCTATGCAGTGGAGAGAGGGGTAGATGCAGGGGAGCCTATTACTCTTCTAGGCTCCTTCTTGGAGCTTGGAGAGACATAAAATGATTTCCTCTAGAAGCAGGGAGTTTGGCTGAGAGAGGTGTTGAGGTTGTAAGGGTCCTCTGGAGATCATCTGGTCAGATTTGCATCTGCTCCAGCAGGGCCACCCAGAGCAGGCAGCCCAGGACCATGTCCAGGTGACTTTTGAGTATCTCTGAACTTCTGGTGTTTTGCATGTTGTTATGATGCTATATGATCTCTGTGTTGCCCAGACTTCCACAGGTCAGCATTTTTACTCTTCAGCTTGCCTAGCTGTTCCTTATCTCTCATCTTTCATTTAGTTTTCTTGTGATCTGTGTCCCCAAAGAGGGGTACGATGTTTCTTGTTCTCATGCTCATTTCTCTTTACAAGGATAGTGCAGGAAGCCCCTGCAGTGCTAGGTTGTATGGTGAGCAGTGTGAGATAACAAGGCTCTCCTCTCTGTAAAAGAGTAGCAAGAAAGAGCTGCAGCAAGCAGGTGTGGGTTCCAGGAGCTTGTACAAGCAATCTCTTTTGTTGTTGTTGCTTTTTGGGATGTGATGCCACAAGCAAATGAAGCATTGCTCTCTTAGTGTGCATTTGCCCTACTGAGTATAGGTTGCCTTAACTTTGGAAGAGTGTAACTTAGTTTTGTCTGATTTAGGGGTTCTGGACAACATACATCTCAACATATGTGTAGCCATTCTCCTCCTTTTCTCTGCAGGTTTAATGTTAGGGTAGTCCCAGATCATGCTTTTGTGTGCCCCCACTCTGTTCTCGTGTCTGGATGTGCAGCTCACACAGAACTCTCTCTAGGTGGAATCCCAAGTCTCAGAGGAGACCTGTTGGGGAATGAACAAAATATGTATTTACTTATTTGCAGTCTGTGATGTGTTCATAGAATTTTAGAAAACACTGCAGGTTGTAAAATTAGTTACTGCATGACTAACACTGCTATTTAATTCTGTACTTACCTTGAAATTCATTGAAACTATATTGCTTACATGAGAAGTCTTGCTGAGTAACTCAAGTATAACGTACAATGTAATATACAGGATTGCTTATAATTAGACATTTACTAATTGTTTTAGAATTGAAATGCATAGCTTTTTTTTTTTTTTTTTTTTTTTTTACATAGGAAGGTTATTCAAAGTGAAATGTAGCAGTGTCATCTTTTTCTCATCATTGACATACTATACGTTGATTTAAGAACTTGCACTAGCATATAAAATAAAAGAAGCAGTTATCCTGAGGCAGCTTCTATGAGCTTGTTGGAGTTAGCATTATGTTGCTTTTGGATATTGGGATGACAATGGGAAAATAAAACTATGGGAAAATAAAACTATGGGATTCTCTTGTGGCCACATAAACAGACCATGCACTGTCAATACAGTTAAGATTGAGTAATGCTTTAGTAAAGATGAGTCCTTCCTTGGAAACTGCATTCTGTCTGGCAAGAGTCTAAATTCTGCAGTTAGGAAATATTTTTTATCCTTTATTGCTATGGCTATATATGGAGGTAGCTTGGAAATGTTTGCTGGAGAAAGTTTTTTGGAATTACCCATCTTCACTTTGAAATCCGTAAGGATGGATTATATATGTTTGTTACTTAGTCATGGGGTATGCAATTAAGACTCTGGCCGAATATTTACTACGCATCTGGTGAGGAAATGCTTTCTGCTGTAACTTTTATTCTAATGAACAGTGTTTCAGTTTGTTGGAACAGGATTATCCATTAATTTGAACATAGATGTATAAGAAGTATTAGCTCTTCAATCTAAAGAATGGCAATGTAGTTTTAGTAGGCTACTGCAGTATCAGCAAAACAAAATTGGAGGGGAGCATGGAGTCACATATTATAAGCATGAATACAGGATTTTTGTACTTTGTCCAGTCACATTTCTAACAGTCTCATACGTGGTGATATAGTCATTATAAATACTTTAATTGGCTAAGAGCTTGCCAGCTTGCATTTGCCAACTCTGAAATCCTGGCCAAACTTTTCAAGAGTAATCTGCAGTTGGCTGAGAACAGCGGATATAAATAGATGATATGGTGCTGAATTACAATTGATTATTGAAATTCAGCTAGTATGTAATAGATAGCCATAAAAAGGCATCATTGTTTCCCTAATATGGGGCTTGAAATGAATGCAGTCTTTTTTTATTTAGCAAAGTTAATGTTTATCACAAAATCATAAAATCTAGCCTATATTTTTGTGATTTTTTGCAAACAAAAATCTTTTTCTGTTCTTAATAAGAAAAGAGTTGTGGTCTATTATCTGGTTGGTTTCCAGTAGGAACAGTTTATTATTTTATTTGATGCTATGCAAAATCTGGATGAAAACAAAGTGTATTTTATATAAAAATTGCTTTGAAGCATTTTGCTTCAGAAATCATACTGGAGAACAACTGTATCCAGCTGATTCTCTTGCCATAATTGTTTGCATTACCTCCTCCCAGTAATAAAGATTATTTGGAGCCAAATTGGAACTTAAAAAAAAAAAGGGGGGGGGAGGGGTTAAACAAAATTAAAATACAAAGTCTTATCTGTGGAAAATAAAATACAAAGTCTTATCTGTGGAATCAGGTTTTACTAATCTGTACGTAATTTCATAACATTTTTTTCAGAGACTAAAATAACATGCCATGCTATCAGACCTTGATGTTGTGTATCGTAAGGGCTCATGAGATAAACCAGACTGGAAGGGACCTCAGGAGTCCCCATCACAACCTCCTGCTCACGTCAGGGGCAGTGAGGTCAGACCAGGTTGCTCAGGGCTTGATCTGGCTGGGTTCAGAAAATCTCCAAGGATGGTGCCCACACAGCCCCTCAGGGCAGCCTGTGCTGCTGTTTCACTCCACTCACAGTGGAAAAATCTTGCTGGGTTTCTCCAACCTGTGTGGTTGTTTTGTGCTTTTGTGTTTGATCTTGCCTTTGCTGTTTGTCACCTAACAGGAGGTTTTGCAATTTGATTTCAGGAGAAGAGAGCCACATCCCTAACTTGGCTATTTCACTAAAGTGCTTGGGATGTCCCCTCTGTATGTAAGGGAAGTTCAGGGCCTCAGAGACAAGCTAAAATGCTGCTTTCTGGCACAGGAGGTGCAGCGTGGGGTTGTGTTTGATATCCCGTCTCCAGGGCACTGAGACACGTGGGGCAGTGCCAAGCAATGGGTGTGCAAGTCCAAAGTCTAGCATTTGCAAAGTGTTATGGGAGACTGAGACCAGGACTTGGTCCTGAAGCTTTGTCGCTTTGTATTGTGCAGCTGGAAAAGCCAATATTTAGTTGCTGAATTACTTCTGCTCCTTTGAAACATGGGACCTGAATACAAGCAGCTCAGGTCATTTTAGGTGAAAGACGAACAGGTTACATGGAAGCACTTTCAGTAATGTTTCAAGTTACCTTGCATATGGCTGCCCTCAAACTAGGAGTTTGTCAATAGTAGGTGTCATGGGAGTGGTGATTTAGGGAATTACTACTCTTCAGCTCCTAGTTAACACTGATGGTTTGGACAGCACAATCTGTAGTGAAAGTTTCTGCCATTTCCTCTCAGAAAGAGCAGTCAGGCATTAGAATGGGTTGCCTAGGGAAGTGGTGGAGTCACTGTCCCTGGGGGTGTTCAAAGAAAGGTTGGACCTGGTGCTTAGGAACGTAGTTTGCGGGTGACATTGGTAGTAGGGGGATGGTTGGGCCAGATGATCTTGGAGGTCTTTTCCCACCTTAATGATTCTATGATTGTTTAGTTCACTTGGCTTGAAAGTAGGAAAGAGCAATTCCTCAGCTTAGGTGGATTTAAACCCATGTCTTCTGCACCCTCGTATCCTAACTGCTAAGCTACTGAGGACTGTATATGTGCCTGCTGTTGAAACTCTGGAGCAGGAGGAAGAAACTTCAAAATTCAGGGCGGTGTGTGTGTGTGTGCAGAGAAACATAAAGACATTTCTTAGTTTAATAGCATCGGGCTGAGGAGTATGTGTCACTCAACTCAAGTTTGGTCTCTGGATGCATGGTCTCTCTGGCTTTACCTGTGTTACTATGAAGCTTCTCACTGCTGCCATTTTTGCTAATGGTATTAACAATGAATACATTAGCTGTCCGCATGCTAATAAACATCATTAACTATCCTTGAGCAGGTAAATGAAACAGCTGTTGAAAAGCCAGGGGTTGCACACTGTCTGAGCTCCTCGCTCAGCTCTAAGGGATGGAGCTCAGTGAAGGGAAATGCTAGGGCAAAAACTTGGAGGCAGATGAGTCAAGGTGTGAGATTCTTCCTTTAGATGTTTGTTTAGTGTTACCAGAGCACCAGCATGCACTGGAATTGTTTGTCTGCAGTTGCATTGTTTCGGTGGTCTAGCAACCTATGACAGCTTAATAGTTTCTTATGCTTTAGTTGATATTGTTGAAATTGCAAAACGGCATCTAAAAGCTTCCAAGTGATGCAGTGAAGAACATGATAATTCTATTTTAACTTTGTTTTAGCTTACAAAGTCTCTCCCCTACATACAGGAAGTTTCTTTTGTGTCTACCTGACATGGTCGCTGTGCCATTCTTGGTTACTGGTAGGTGCAGATTACCCAGGAGTTAACTTCTTTATTACTTTTACTGATTTCAGGGTGCTGTCTTGTTTATGCTAAACCTTTAAAAAGCATTTTTGCAACCAAGTGTCTCCATGGTTAGACATTAAGTTCCTGTTACTGTACTTCTGTAATTTCATAATGCTTGTAACCAGTTCTTTTATGGGATTCTCTTTATGGTCTCTGGCACAGAGCTGGTCTCTGGCTTGCACAATAGAGACCAGACCTTTGAATGCTTTATATCATTCACAATAAATTAGGCCATTCACTAGCATCCAGAGCAGCATCAAATTGTTTTAACTTTTTTTTCCTGCGAAAGAGCAAATCCTGCTCGCATTTTCGGGGGGATTTAGAAGAGAAGCGGCAGATGGAAAAGAAGCTGGGGCATGAGATGTACGGCCCAGGGAGGAGAGGAGTTTAGCATCTACTGCTCGAGATTTGTGCCTGAGGGATGTGAGTGGCTGAGGCTGCTGCTGCTGCTCCTCTGCAGCCACCGGAGGGAGCTCGGCGCTGGGGCGAGTTGGCTTGCGGGGTACCGGGAGGGGCCTTGGGGGGACCCGGGTGGCAGCCCCCTTCCCCTGCTGTTCCCCTTGCCCGCCTGCTCTTGGCTCAGGCTGCGCACAGAAGACAGGATTTGTCCTTTGCAGAACATCTGTGGCTTAGCTCTTATTTGCGGCGCCTTGTTTCTCGGGGTGCTGGGATCAATGCTGTTTTATGCGTCCACCAGTTTGAAAGGTTACACGAGGCATTGTGAGGGCCAGAACAAGAGCCTCTTTCTTATGCCAGCATGTACCAGATTTCTGGAGTTGCTGGCAACTTCTAATGAATGAGAAAATTTTACTTTTTCTTACTAGCTTTATTTTTATGGTTGACATTTTAAAAATTCTGAACAAATATCTGTAAAGGGCACTGAGTAAGCTGAAGATTATTAAGTTACAAAGATACGAAGTACAGTGGTGTAAATATTTAAAACACTAGTCTCATTTATCCTTTCCTTTCTCTAGTAGATAATGTCAGTCAGATGATCCTGAATGGAAGAAAGTTTTCATACACTGTTCCCCACCCCACCCCAGAAAAGGGAACCCCAGTTCTTGTGCTTGTTTAACTTTTTGTTTTGCTTTCTCCTGCAAGAGGAGTTAATTTATGTTACTCCTTTATTCTGAAAAAATGTAAAGAAGAGCAGAGACATAAACCATGTGAGTTTATAGTAGCTTCATAGCTTATCCGATTGTTGAAAACAACACTTTTTTTGACCAGATTTTTGATTCCAAGGCACCCTAGATAAATGCAGATGCTCTTGTGCACAGAAGCTAATGTACAACTTGTGTGTGAGTGTGACTTGATCATCTGCCTGCAGCACTGGGTCCCTTGGCTTACGCCTGAAAAGATGTCAAGTGTGCAGAGGTGTGCAAGGAACAGCACATGGATGCCTTCACGTATCCAAAAATCAAGTCCTTCTGCTCTACTCTTCCATTTGGAGGAATTCATTTCAAGCAGAAAGTATGCTCAGAGCTACTTCTGTTTCCAAAAGCACGCATCATTGCTGAAGAGACTTGGAAGGATTTCAGATCTGATTGTGCTTTTGCATTAAATAGATGACTTCTGGTGTTTCTGTTTCTCTGCCTTTTCTCTGCTGCTGCTGTGTGTTTCTAGATTTCCCCACATCATTGCTGCTGTTTGTCCTAGGAAAAGCCCTCGAGTGGTTGCTTTCCTGCATGGGTGGGTTAAGGCACAAACTGCATCTCCTGTGGCACCATCTCAGCCTGTCTGGAGGATGGGAGGTGAAATGGGCTCTTCCCAGTTTACAGTGAGCTGTTTAGTTCAATTAGTTAAATTTTGCATACCTTAACGTGGTGTGACTCCTCCCTCCATGGAGTCCCCTTCTCCAGCCTGCCTCTGGTGTATGCAGTGGCAGACTTTGGTATCATTTGCCCCCTCTGCAAGTTCTTGTGCTTCAGGGAAGTGGAGGGAAATAAGTATTATTATTATTATTATTATTATTATTATTATTATTATTATTAATAACAATAATAATAATAATAATAATAATAATTTTTGTCCTACTCATTGTGGTGGTGGGGATAAATCTTCTCTAGGTCCCAAATGTTAAAAGCCGGCAGCAGGCCCAAACTGAAATCCCATCCCATTGCTGGGAAGAGAAGGGCAGGAGGTGATGGCCAGGGTGCGTAGGGGCTCGGTGAGCATGCTGGGTCTCTGCCTCCCTCCTCCCTGCCATGATCCAACCTGTGCCTTCCCCGTTTCTACCTGGAGGATGGCATGCAGCCTTCTGTGAGCCTTCAGCTGAGTCCTAAAACCATGTGTGAACTGATGGGACAAGAGAGTGAAAAGCAAAACATGAAAAAGCATCTCTGAGCCAAAGAAGAGCAGGGCGGCTCATGACTTCTGAAGTGCATGAAGAAGCTTTAACAACTTGAATGTAATTTAATTTGATAATTTCTTTATTTTATCATTGTTTTTCTGACTTGTGTTAGAAAAGCAACATGATGCGAGGAAGATAAATTCTGCTTTTTTTGAACATGATTCAGAAATCTGTCAATATTTTCAATGAAGAAATCCCAATAGGTCTAAAATAAGTATATATCTATTATCCTTTGTTTTCTTGATATATCAACAAGCCAGCATCTCAGGCACACTTTAGTTTCCTAATTTTCCTATTTGAAATGAAACTTGTGTCTCTAATGTATATAGTTGTTGACCACATTAAGAAGTTCTATGATCTAAGAACCGATGAGGTTGTTAGGATCTCTGTTTCCTACCAAAGGTGTGTTAGTTGGGTAGGAGAAGCAGTATTAAAAATAGCTTGATAAATATTCAAGAGGAAAAGTTTCTGGATTCCATATGAACTTGAAGGCGAGTATTTTAGATGGGAATCAAATACACAGTGAGAGTAATAAAAATACTTGTATTATAAATTGAAAATGTGGCAATGTGTATTTTCCATATGAATAGTTTAATTTAAAAAATGCCAGTGGAGATTCAGAATACAGAATTTAACTCAGTCTTACTGTGAGGCTTATTGTCTTTGTCGTCTTGAAGCTCCAGCACAAGGAGCCATATAATATGAGAATTTTACTTGTTGAAGAAATATTTTTCTCTAATGGAGAAATCTTCAAATATGAATCATGTATTCAGTGAATGTCCCAAACCATTAGAACATGAAAAGGATCTAAATTGATATTCTGAGAAACAGTAGCCTTCCAGATAAAACTCCTTTTTCATAGGTAAAGAGATAAATTATGACTTTTTTTTAATACTCGGGATTTGTGATAATCAGTGTTCATCACATAGAAGGATGTATGCACAGTGTCAATTAATAATGCACATCTGCGATTGTCACCTGTAGTTTCACTTTAAATGTTAGGAGAGTTGTCATTTAGCCAGCCTGGGATTAAATTAAATCTATGAAATAATTAAAAAAAAAAAATGCTAGAAGAACTGCAGACTGCAGATACGGTAGGGAGCACAACATTCTACTGCGATGTAGTATACGGGAAAGCTGGGCTACTTCAGTAAATGCCCTTGAATCTTTATGTGGTATTATGTTCCTTGAAAACTTACAAGGAATGCAAGTGAAGTGTGACACAGAGTTTTGCATGAGGGCTTCACCAGAAGAACTTTCAAAGCCAGCAGAAGCATTCAGAACCACCAGGGGTGGTGCTTGGGTTGTAGCCAAGGTGTTTGTTTTGTTTCGTTTTTTTGTAGTTGTTATTCAGAACCACTTATTTAAAATACTGCTTGGTAAGAAAGTCTCCAAATCAGGGCAATAAGTGTTGGTGGCCATCCTCATAATCCCTCAATCTGACATTTTATTATTACACTTTTTCCTTTAATTTCAGAAGTGCTGTCTCAGCCAAGAAAGGAGTCTGTGATAGTTAATAAACAGAACATATATATATATGTGTGTATATGTACTCATCTCTCTACGTGTATATATGGAACTATATGATTACATACGTATTTGTATTATAATACAAAGTGAAATCATGTTGACCATTATCTACAAATTTATTTTGGATTAAGAGTATTATTTGCTTGAAGAGCATGGCTGTCAAATGTAAAGAACAAATATTTTGAAGGATCAGGAACTTTTTTAGGAACTAGGTTAACCATAGTGAGGCTCCAAAAGAATTAAACCAATTGTTCAAACTGAGTCAGTTTCCTCATATAGCTCCCCTCGAGAGCTTGTGGCCTGCAGCAGCTTCCCAGCCCCAAATTAACCTTTTTTCCCTTGTTGCGGGAAGCATGGGATCTTGGTGAAGTCACCTGGGAGGAAGTCAAGGTCCTGAAAGTCACCTTGCTGAAGGTTGCGTGCTGCTCGACCTCCCGACACCTGAGGCTGCAGGCTCCTGTGCAAATCCCACAGCAGGAAGGCAAATAGATGATTCACCTCATACAATGTACTGCTTTAAAGTTGAAACTGAGTTCATGTTTATTCCTTTCAATGTTTCATATTTAAAAATGAAGAGTAATCATCTGTAGTGGCACGCTAAATAAACTGCTTTTTTTCCTCTTCAGAAATGCTTTTCCCCTGGAGTATGCAGTGGCAATAGGGGTAAAAAGCAAGCACCATGGTTGTGTTCAGAGAATATGATTTCTTTCCTGGCCTTGCTCTTTCAATGAACTTTTATCTTGCTAAAATGAATATTTTACGATTAAGAACACTCGGTCACATCTGGTACTTCTCGAAAATGCATGCTTTTCCAAGAATAGCATGCAAACATGAAATCAGAATCACAAGCAGATGTTTGCTAATATGGCCATAGATAACCTTTCAGCTTCATGCTTAATTTTCATAAATAACCATCTGTAAAGAATGCAGATTAATGGAGAACAGAGATAATCTCTGTCAGTGTTAATATGGTAACTTTACTGTATTGCTGATATTGCACTTGTTACTATAAAATAGCATTTCCTTATTGTATAAAGTTGTCAGTTGCTATTTTCAGAAAAGTGACAGTGACACTTCCTTCCTTCCTTCTCTTCCATTTTGTCATAACATTTTCAGGTTGTAAGAAAAAGTGGTGGTTTTTTTTTTGTTTGGTTTTTTTTTTTTTTTTTTTTTTTTTTTTTTTTTTTTTTTTTTTTTAGAACACAAGGTGAATACCTGGGTCAACAAGACTGCTAATTGCAGCTTAATTCGTTAACAAATATTATTGTCCCTTCCCCCCATCCATAGCTGATTAGTCAGGATGCAGTGGAATAGGGCAAATCCCTCACTTTTCTCCTCCTTTGCCTTTGTATATTCAGTGAGCTTGGTGTGGCTCTTGCAATAGGGCTGGTGTATGTGGGGTATTGGTTCACTTGACTGCTGGCCTCGACTAAGCTCATTTATGACAACCTTAAAAAACAAACAAAAAACCAAAACCTTCCCAAACCTACAACATCCATTTATAAGGCAGGCCAGTATCTCTTGCTTCTATTCTTTCATTTTTCCCCCTATAAACTATATTTTGGTTTGGGCTGCTCAGCATACAGACCCAGGTGACAAAGGTTTTCCTTTGCTGAAACGTCTGCCCATTGCTGCTGGGCTGAGAGAGCAAGGCCTGTGCTGTGCTGTGCTCTGCATGAGCCCTTAATGACGTGTCCTTGTCATGTGAAACCTTAAGCAATAGCACAACATCATCAGATACTGTCATGGGGAAGGCATGATATGGGACATTGTTGGAAGTGTCCCTGAATAGCTGTATTTTCTGTATGCTTCAAGCATGAGGTGACTGCTGTCTGCTTTCTGCTGCAGTACCCGCTATGCCCAGGCTTTGGTGCGGTTATTGGACTTGGTTTGGGAGTTCAGAATGGGGGTAGAAATGTGTGAGTCTGAAAAACAGGAGTTAGAGATGAGTTTGGAAGGGGATGTGAGTTAGCAAATGTGCTTGTCCAAGGGAGGAGCCTTGTAGAGGAGAGACCTTAACTGCATTGGGTAGCTGGATCCTATTCTCTAGAAGCTGTGCTCACGGGGGGAGCTGCATGGCTTAGCAGGGCTGCTTGAGCTGGGCAGGTGGAGAGGAGAAAGATGGGCTAAGCACCAAAACAAGTTCAAGCAATAAAATAACAAACCCATAGGAAGTATTTAGTTAGTTAGTTTAGAAACTTCCAGGCATGTCACTTGGTGAAAATATTGACATTCTTCAGAAACAGAAATGTGTGTGGGCAGAAAAACTATATCTCAACATCCAAATTTGTAGATGATATAGAAACTGTTTGGAAAAATAGTACAGCACTGAGAATTCATTAGAGCTTTGCTCGCATTATAGTTGAAATACCTTCAAAGAGAAGCTAACAATTAAAAGAAGTTCAGCAGCAGAACAGCCTTGCAGGCATTAGGAGAGGGGTGGGTAGAGGTTTACGTGTTAATAAAATATCCCAGCTAGGATATTATTTTACATCCCCTGTTCTTTAGTTAGATCCCTTGGTAATTTACAAATGGAGAATAAATTTACAATTATAGCTGATTAGATATTATGAGTTCTCAACAAAGCATGTTTATGTTCTGCATGCAATTATTACAGAGTTGCTGGGCACAACTCTGTGGTTGAATTTGAGTTATCTTTTGTGTTCAAGCAATTCAGCCTCTTCTGTTTTGTATGAGAAGAACACAGTTCATTCTTCAAACTGGAGTAATCTTTGTATAAAGAATATTCTCTATGATTTTTATTATTATTATTATTATTTTATTTTTTATCAGTAATCTCTCTGAAACTTGCAGTGGAAAATTAACCTAATTTCTTCAAGTACAGCAAAGGATTTTGATTTTGTCAGTTGTGATTATATGGACTGCATTCACGTTTAAATAAGCAATGTTGTCATTCTCAATTTGGAAGAAATAAAACCAGCAATCTCTCTGGCTGCTATTTCTGACCCATGTGCCTTCAAGGACATCGGACCTGTGAGTTCTAGATGTGAGCCTGTGGTTTTGGTTAATGGATTGTCTGGGCTTGTTCTGAGCAATGCCACTTGTGTGTCCTGGCATAGGTGTCTGGCAATGCAGATACGTCCTCCCATTGCTGCTCCATCTTGCCGGGAAATAGAAGCAAGGAGGCTCTGGGCTTCTGCCTTTTGCTTTCTCTTTGGATAGTTGGAGTCTCGCTAATGCAGCCAGTGGTTTTCAGATGTGGCCAGCTCAGAACTGGTGATTCCCCACTGCTAAACAGTGTTCTTAAAAAAATGTTTTTGTTTTGAAGTTTTGAGAGAAAATACACTGTGATTATCAACCTGCAAAACTTTGTGAATATGGCCTATGGGAAATGTCACTTAAACCATTGTCAGATGTAAGTTAAAGGGCAAATTGCATAGTTATAACTGAGACTTTGGTAGATTCGGATTGTTTGGTGCACTCTTGAAAATGCTTGTTTTTTCAAGGTATCATCACCATGAACCTAACTTGCATTAACTACATAATTAATTGTTCAACTCATACTGTTACCAACATTTTCAGTCATTAGGCAGTATTCATTTTGGCCTTTTGATTTTAGATATAATGTCTTATTTGAAATGGATAGAAGTAACTTGCAAATGGATGAATCTTGGAAATAGATTTTGGTAAAGCAAAGATGAAAAATACTACTGCAAATGACAAAAGTTCACTGTTTCTTCAGGCATATGTTAACTCAGCCTTGTGGCCAAAAACTGAAGGACAGCTGATGCTATAACAGTCTGACCGTCTGTTTGCTAACAGCTGTTGCAGGACACCATTACGGGGTTAGAAATGTTTGGTTTTGAGACTCTTGTGATGTTTTCTGATGTGTGTAGCTGCTAAATTACTTATACTTCCAGTTTTAATTGCATTTTAACAAACAATTTTTTGGTTAGTCAACCTTGATGATATGTTGCGTGCAGCATTTAAAGCTGAGGCAATGCTGCAGCTGTCTGGAAGGATGCATCTGCTGGTTTCGAAAAGGGCTTTGGCACTTTGGCTCTCAAATTCTTTTTTTTTTTTCTTTTTTTTTTTTTTTCTTTTCTTTTTTTCCCCCTGTTTTAGGTTTTCTGAAGCCACAGTGCTGCGATGCCCCGACATGCCCCATGGCAGAGGTCCCCGGCCACCCCGCTGGAGCATGGCACTCCCTTGTAGGGAGCTGGGTAAGTGTGCCACCTTGTCCTTGGTATGGACATGTCTCTTGTGTTTGCATAGGTCTTCCTGGGAGATGGGGCAGACCCGGTAATGTGGACTGTTTTCATCAGCCTCTTTCTGTGCATTTTCCTGTGCTCTCTTGGCTTAGAGTACGTTGGGAAAAGATCTGCTGGCTGAAGATGGTTTCACATGCATTTACATTTATTTCTAATGTGCTTGAGAGGTATTCCTCTGGAGAGGTGGCTGTGGGTTGGATGAATTGGTAGGAGCTGGAGATGTTCACTAGGATGGTGAGCTGCCCCCTCCTCAAGGCATTTTTTAAAACAAAAGAAAAGCACTGGGGTAGGTAAGGAAGTGTAGAGGAAGTCCAACTGGAATGTTCTCTTGCTCCCTTCTCTTAAAAGCAATATATTTCCAGAAAATAATTGTCTTCTCTGCCATGAACAATGTTGATTTCCTTCACGCATCCTGAGTCCCATCACATCTGCCATGTGTTCCTAAAATTTCTTAGGTAATGCTACCTTTTTTGGAATAATTCCTCTCTTTTACAATATACTAGTTGAATCATTTTCCTTTTGCAAAATAAAGGTGTAGTGGGTACCTGGAACCTCCTGTTTGACCCTGTAAGAAAGGTATTTGGTCATTTTCAGTCCTTGAATTGGAATTGGGCCATTCTTTGTGGTTTTATCAGTGTATAGATCAGTACGTTTGCTAGGGAGCCTTGCTGAGCCACAGCAAACATTGCTTATGATTCTCATCGTTGTGAATAAATCTAGATATTTGTGTCTGTGGTTGTTGGTTTACGGATAGTTACCATCTGTTAGACAGAACTGTGGACTTCTGGATCCTTCTACTAATAGCCCTAGTGAGAAGCCCCCATGGGTCTGTGGGGAATCTTTAGGAATTTATCTGTCTGGGCTAAATGTCAGAGGTGAGGACAGTTAAAGTGCCAATTGGTATCTGATGGCTTGCTTTCGTTGTATATATGGGAAGGAAAGAGATGCATTTCTCAATCAAAGAAATACTATCTTTTGTTTTTATAGAGCTAAGAACAGTCCAGCTGCACTCTTGGATAGCCTGGAGCCTGAATATGCCAGGCTGAGCTGCGAAGAAATTATCCTGATTTATGTAGACAACACAGGCTGATGCTGGGTTGGTTCTTCAGACCTTTGGTTTAGGAAACTTGCAGATTACTGATGGACTGTTGCCCTTTGGATTTAATTTAGACTCCGACAAAAATGCATTTTGATTCTTTGAATTCCCTGAGGCCAAATACTTGCGTTTTCGGTCTACTACTGTACTTGCTTTAGTAAGTATCAGCTCAATTATGCAGTGATTGACAACCATTGTCAGTGTCTGACATAATGGGGAAAGATGCTGCTGATGTTGAAAAATAGTCTCATTCTTAGGAAATGACCCTCCAAAGTCATGCTGTTAACCAGTTGTTGTCCCTTCTTTTCCCATCTTCTCGGTAACAGTCATTTTAACTTCTGATTGTGTCGTATCCAGGGGATTGTGTTCAGGACCAGGGTTGCTCTCTGTGTGCCTGGAGGGACTGCACTTCTACTTGCCTCTAAGCAGTGCAGTGGCAGCAACCCCCTGTTCTTCTCACCTTCAGGCCTCACTACAGAGTTACCTTGTCACCGGGATTTTGAGGCCAAACCACTGCTGTTCGCTCAGCTGTTTGAAGTTGTTTCTGTTCTTCATGCTTTGCATTCATCAAATTGGCTGCCTATAGATAGGGTTTAAATTCACCGTAGTGGTATGACTGCAGTTCTGAGGGTCAGGATCTGAGTCTGTGCCAGACACCTTCTTTGATCCAAAGTACAATTCTTTTTAGTAGGCTTAGGACTTGCAAGTGGCCTGCTATTTAGGGGTTCGCTATTAACTCAAGCTGGGAGACAGAAAAACTTTGAAGTGGTGTCTCTCCTTTTAAATCTGGTTAGTGTCACTCCAACCTTGAATATTTTTTAAAAATATGGTTGTTTTTTTTTTTTTTCCAGAGATTAAAAAAATATATATATCTGCCTTTTAGTTGTTTTTAATGGTGCTCTTAATTGTGAGCACCTTCCAGCAGTAGTTTTTTTGGGGTCAGTTGATTCACATCCAGCTATCACTGGCATTCTCTGCAGGTTGATTCTTGCTTGTACTGTTATTTGGTTAAAACTTGCTTGGTAATATCAAACTAAAATAGACCATTTTGGGCAACCTAATAGAAAAATGGAAATGGTTATGTAGCAGGATGGAGCAGTAGCAGCACTCCCAACTTTTGCTCTATGTTCCTGGATTCCCAGTGCTGTGATGGAGTTTTCCTCCAGCTCCATTCCAGTCCAGTGGTTTTTAGGAGCTGAAATAAAGCCATTGCAGTGGCTGGGGAGCTGGGGATAAGGGACATTGAATAGCTCAAGCTTCATGACCCTGGCACTACTATGTCTCTCCCTCCCCTACACTGCTCCCAGACCAGTACTTGGAGAACCATGTGAGGATGAGGAGTTTGAAGGGAATCTTGTGGTTATTTATTGCTATTTACTGTTGTTATCATTGCTGCTATGGATAATCAGCACATGCGTCTGATTAGTTGTGTTAGATGATCATCACTTGCCAAATTTGTGTGTTCAGAAAGGTTTTTTCACATTTGCTTTTCAAATCTATTACTTTTCTTGCAGGAAATGAAAGTGCGTGTGTTCCTGGTTCTGCTTCTGAGTCCTTATCTCTGCACACCTATTTGCATCAGATGTCTGTATTACAAGTGCCCTACTTGGAAATGGGCTTTTCTTGACAGCATGCATAAGACACTTGCAACCTGCGTTTCTTTTGCTCGTGTGTCTAAGGAGAACAGAAGTACCCAATGTATGATTTTCAGTTCCCATCAGTCATTTGAATGAGTCAGAACTCTTTTGCTTTACAGAATTTGCATTTGCCAGTGTGTTGGTGTAGGGACTGCTTGCTCTCCTTGTTCTTTGTGTGCATCTGTTTCTGTGTGTAGTTTCTTCTGCTTTCACTTTTCTTTAAAGGTTAATCAAGAGGGAAAATCCTAGTTGTATGGCACTTCTGTCATCCCTTTCCTCCTTTTCATTAATTTTTATTCTTTCCTTTTGTTCATCCTTCCTTCCTGGTATGACTGAATTGGCCTATCCTGTGGTGGGATGCTTGTTTTGAAGTTGTTCACATAAGGTGATGCTATTGTGTGGGAGGAAACTGCATCCTGAGCAAATGCTCAATTTGCTGATCATTTAGCTCCACTTTGTTTAAAAAATATTAAGAAAAAAATTAAAAATGTATATGTGAACATACTTTCTTGGTCAGTCTGGACTTCATCTCAGACCTGGCAAGTCAAGGGACTTGGCACTGAGCGCATTTCCCTATCTGTGCAGCTATCTTCCTATTTTTTAATAAAATCTGCAAAATGCTTCTTCTGAACACTGCAAGGTCCTGAGAGAGGCAGATGGTCTGTACAAATGAGTACACCACGACCCTTTTTACCTTCTTCTGTGTTATTAGGAATGCCAAGATGTAGCTCTTAAAAACTCCTGGATCCTGAAATGCTGGACACAGCCTTAAAAAATGGCCACACGCTCCTCCTCACCTTTTCCATGTTGGAGCAGATCCTATAACTTACTAGAACCTCAGTTCTACTGCCCTAGTACCGTTTTTTTGGTGAGAACATCTAGATATCTATTTTAATTGGCCGCATACATTTATCTTCTGTGATATATTAGTTCCACTCCCTCCTTCCCAAGCTATAAAAATTCTGTCTTCCATCAAAATCCTGATAAAGAGAGCATCTAACTCTCTTGCTGTCCTTAGAGGCTGGGCTCAGCGCTCACCACAGACAGGGAATCACCTGGGCAATATTAATACCATAAATCTCTGATGCCTTGTGATGAGCCCCTGTGTATTAAGCTCTTCCTTAGGCAATGAATCTACATCCATTTTCAAGGTAGGTGTGCCTTTAGATAAAAGCTGCCCACCACAAGTAGCCTGAGAAGCAGGGAGGAGTCTCATCTATCTAGGTTTTGATTTGTGCCACCCTGCCAAGAGCTGCCAAGATATGTTAATTTATCCTCTTTTTCTCAGAAAGATTTACAGGAATCCCTGCGGAAGAAAGGAGCGTTGTCTTTTAATACCACCAGTTCTCTGCTGGGGTAGTGTCTTGAGGGACTGTTTGGTTTCTTCATCTCTGCTCATTATTAGCTACCAAGCTATCTCAGACTCTGACCACCTGATTGCTCCCTCCAAGCACGATGTTTACATTTGTCTAGAATAGGAGAGGAAAAATGTTGGTCCTCTGTGAACTCAAAAGGGATGATGGCTAATTCTTCCACTGAGAACTATTGAAGAACACATTTTTAGCAGTGGGGAGTGTGACTAGGGAAACATACAGGACTTTTCCATCATCTGAAGCTGAAGTCCATCCCCTTAGTCCCAGGATATGGATGCTGAATCCTGTATCAGGACAGAGAGGTTTCTCATTGCTGTGAGAATGTTTTCTCTGTTCACTCTCCACCAGTCAATTGATGATCAATTGACATTTTCTGGGGATCTACAGGGTTGAAATCTCTGAGAGTGTGTTGTCATGTCAGGAGCCCTCTGTCCACACCAGGCTGATCTGATTTTATGTAACATCACATGTCAGGTACTTGACTCTGTGACCAGTTCTTCATTTCTGCTGTTTTCTACTGAGGTGTTTTTCCCCTCTTGCCCAAGGCCATTTTCAGGGAAATAGGACACATCCAGTTCCGTACAGCCAGTCCTCTGCAGTATGTCTCTCCCTAGCAAAAGGATAAACCTCTTTTTGTTCACTCTCAAAGCTCCCTCCCAATTTTGTCTGAACACCAGCATCTCCGTGGGTTTTCTGTTTGTTTGTGTTTTTACTCCTAAGCCTTTCACCTTCCTCTGGGGCTGAAATATTCCTGCTGCTTCTTGGTTATCAGGAGGGCCCAGGAACCTGCTAGGAAGCTGCCAATGCATTTCCCATTGCTGTTGACAGCTCAGATGAGGTCAGTAGCATCACTTAACCTCTGCATATCATTGGGATTCTGTATTGCATCTCTCTTCTGGTTTCAGCCATGTACTGTGCCATTCCTGAGTTATCTAGAGATTATTTGGCCTTTGAGTTTTGGGCATGAAAACATTATTTATCAACTTCTTTCTTTAAAATGTCTGGTGAGGCACAAGGAGCAGCATGCAGCACTGCCAGTGGTGCTCAGGTCATTTAGTGGAGTCGAGTCATGAACAGACAACATAGTGCAAAATGAGGCAGGTATAGGTAACCTCAGTGGGTGTTTCCTTTTAAAATGAACCCTTGGTGTACACCAGCTTTCAAAAGAGGAAAAAGAGTTGGAGTTGGGACTTCGGTGAGAATTATAATATGGGGAAAATGTTAAAGCAGCAGTTAATTTTTTTCAAATATTTTTTCTCTGTACCATTTTTATTGCTTTTTTAATTTTAAACAAACAAACAAAACAAACTCCTGTGATGCATAATCATGGCTACTTCAGATCCTGTGTGACTTCAGGAGAAATGCCCTCAATACCAAAATTCCTTCTGGCCCACTTTTTCTCTGTTAAATTAATAAAGATTTTGAAAGAATGTGTGAAATGTAGTCAGAGCTGCAGAGCACAAAGAAGTGGATGTGAATATTGATCAACAATCACTGTGCTAGAAAATATTTCTGTAAATAGAACGGGCTTTTATCTTTTTAGGATTTTTTTTTTCCTGTTTTTGTTTTTAATAAACCTAAACCCAGGTAGTTCCAGAAGGCTTGGTCAGCAACTAGGCAGTACTCATCTTGAGGAGTAGATGATTCTCTGCTGGAGAAGAACATGGCTAGTAGGAACATTGTCCTGAAAATTATTTTTAACATGATGAAAAGCGGCTCAGCTGTCACTTTTTCCTGTCTATATTATAAAAGGAATGAAATATCACAAATCAGTAAATGAGAGGAAAAAATGGGAATCACATCAGGAAATAGATCAAGGCACACTAAACACTACTATGGGAACAGTAAATTAGAACAGCTGCTTTTGGTTTTTCTGGGAAATCAAGAAGCAACTGGAGCAAAAAAAAAAAAGATAGATTTTTCTTGGATTGCACTTCTATTTCTGCTCTCAGACCTCCTCCGCCCCTTGGACTTTCTCCTTTCCTCCGTCTCTTTTTTCTCCTTTTCTCGAAACAGTTGCTTCATTGAAAACCAAACTGAAGCCTACAAAGGCTCCACAGTGAATGAAGAATAAAGGACAGAGATTCTGAATGTTGTCGATTTGGGCTCCATTTGTTGGTAGTGCTTGTTCCTGCTTTGAGATACAGATGTGCCCCTTGGTGGTGGCGAGGCTGGCATGCTGGGAGTTGGGACATGGGACACGCACTGGTGAGCCTGGTGCCTGCAGCTGTGCCAGCAGCATTTATTTATTATTAAGAAATTAATATAAAAGTGACATGCGGTAAAATATTTTCACAGATGGACCACGTCTGTGGCATAACCTGGAGATACAAACTGGAGGATTATCCAGCATTTTGCCCAGTTATTTGTCCCTAACCTTCTCTTGTCCCTCTTTTGCTCACAGCTCAGGTTTGCTACGTTGAGGAGCTGGGGGCTCCTCTGCTGCCTGAGCATTTCTCTAATGCATCCTGTTTGAGGGCTGTTTGCATGGTTGGTTTTGCATGGTTTGCATGCCCCAATCCCTGGCCGTGGAGCAGTAAGTGAAGCAGTAAGTGGGCAGCATGGTGGTGTTGGTCTGGAGGCAGGGTGCCAACTCAAGGCAGCCGTGGTTGGTGGTGCCCCATAAATCCCACCACCCTCCCTGAAGCACATCCCCATGCCTCCTGCCTGCTGGGGTACGCCGTGGGATGCCTGCGGCTCGTGGGCCTGTGATTTATGGCCTGTGGTCCAAGGTTTGCCAGCTTGGCAGCACAACACTAGTGGGGGCTCTTTTACTATGTCTTAGTGGTATTTTGGAGGTTTATTTGCTATTACACGCTTGTCATTCCAGAAAGGGTATTAAATATGAAATAAAAACAGCAAGGTTTTAAAACACAAAAGAATTCAAGCAAAAACATAAATCTGTCTACCAGCTTTTAAAATTTTTATTTCTTAAATGTTAAGGGCTAAAAGTCTATTGCTTTTTTTTTCTTTCTTTTTTTTTTTTTTTCTGGTGAGCTTTTTAGAAGTAAGTGTGGCGCTTCTGCAAACACCAGACTACAAGAACTAAGACTTTGAAAGAGCCAGATGATACTGTGAGACTCTAGGGGGAAAAATATGATGCTATAACACTGGAGATAGCTCCTTAAAGTAGGCCCTCTGCTTCCACATCTCTTTATTCTGGGACATGAAAGAGAAACCTGAGCCAGTACAGGATTATGGAACTAGGTTACAAACCTGGAGCCAGACTATTTGTTTAGTTAAAGCGTTAGAAATGTATTTTATATGCTTATTTTGGTTTAAAAAGTGTATGGATTTGGAAAACTCCTTCTTCCCCCATGAGAGTTCTTCCTTTCAAGTAATTAAAGCAAGACAGTAAGCAGCAGAGACAATGAATTGTAAAAATTCATTGCTGGCTACAAGAAGAATTTGAACCTCATCCATCTGTCATCCAAAAAAAAAAAAAAAAAAAAAAAAAAAGAGAGAAGAGAAAAGAGCCTTTCAAAAAGCAGATGGTCCTGTAACTAAAACAAATCTGGATTCTGGCAGACAGGGTGAGAAATGTGCATTTTGAGAAGAGGGGAAGCACTGTGCTGGGAACCACTCGTCCAACTGGAGGGCTGTGGCTGCAAGAACCTCCTTGGGCAGAGGAGGCTCTGGCAGGCCAAGCAAAGGGAAGTGTTGTTTCTATGGCACAGAACTGCGAGCTTCAGAAGTCAAAATTTGTAATTTCATTTCCCTGTGCAGCCTCACTAGAAAAGAGCTTTTATGTTCTTTTTCTGAAAGGTGCTGTCTCCTAGTGGGTGTTGATGAACATCTTACTGCAGTCTGAGAGTTGCTAATAAGTGGTTCTGCATAGGATGGATCGAATCCTACAGCAGGAATCATGGACTAGCATTACAGAAACCTCTTCCAGACTAAAGCTCCACACTTAATGCTTTGCACATGCATAAGTGTTCGTTCTTACTGCTGCAGTCTAGCAAGGTTCTTAAATTAACAACCTGATTAATAAATAATGCCAGCTCTCCATCATTTAGAGGTGCTTAGATGATAGCAAAATACTTGCTAGAAGTTCTTCTGCCTGTTACTCTTTTGTGTGCTTTATCTAGATGAAGTTGTAGTCATGTGGCTTTATCTGGGTCTCATTCTCTCTGGGAGTCCCTGTGTCATTTATTGTTCTTCATCAGATTCATTGGCTACAATGGATAAGTAAAACTCCATGTAGGCTGCATGCTTGCCACAGATAGCATAACCTATGCCTGGCAGTTGAAAGTTGTGGGGACTGTCTATACTTCTTGCAGGTGACTTGGTCCTGAGCTGCCCAGCACACTATTAAAAACACTTTACAGAAGGCTGACTGCTCAAAATCACAACAAACCTTCTCTCAGACACAAGCAATGCTCTCAGGAGTTTTTCCATTGTCTACATGTACAGCCAGTAGCCTTTTCAATAGTATGTGATATGTGGGGAACCCTGACAAACACAGCTGAAAAATACAGCAGCTAGCTGAGATGCATCCTCATTTATATGAAGAAAAATTAAGGTTCAGCCTTGAGCCTATAGGATACTTGTAAAATAGGTTAGAAATACGAGGAAAAATGATTTGGTAACTATGAAATTGGTACCTCATTGTGTCCTAAAAAGCAGGGAAATGACTAGAGAGAAAATTATTGTGAAAAGTGAGATCATGGACGTCACAAGGGGTCTCCTGGGCAGGAGTCTCCTTGCTGCCTTGAGGTGCTGCTAGGAGCTGCTGGCTGAGACAGAAAGCAGGGGGATGCTTTCTGCTGTCCCTCGGGGTGAGTTTTATGCCCAGAGGGGCAGCACCTGCCATGCACAGAGAAGAAAAGCCAAACAGAAATGTTTTGTATGACTTGTGAGTATGTAGCTTGGTTTCAGCAAACCATCCTCCCTTTCTACCAGTTATGTCTGTCAGTGTTTTTTTTTAGTGTGTTTTTCTTTCTCCTGCATGAATGCAACATGACTATCAAAAATATTTTTAATTCATAAAATCAGCTAATGACAGTTTTAAAACATTCCACAAGGCAAAAAATAAAGCTGTGTGACTTTGCACCTTCCTCTTCTGTCTCTTTAGCCAAATGATGTAGAGCAGAAGATGTGAAGAGCACTGACATACGCTGCTGTGTGCATAGAGAGGCTTCTTCCAGAGCCCATCAATTTTTTTTCTTTATATCCAGAATGTGAAAATGGTACAGACTCTTAGTCTTCATCTTCGTGCATGTCCAGTATTGTATTTTAAATGAATTTTAAAGTACACGAGCTTTTAGTCTCATGAGAATATATGAATAAATGATGCAAATATTGGTGTGGAGTTTTCTTCTGAGGGACTGGTGGTATTGTTAAATGGTTATTGTATTGATGTGTTTTAAAAGTGATTCCTTTTAATGCACATTGTCACATTTCACTGACCCATACAGTCAAAGTCAGAAATTACCCTTAGCTTGATAAGTAAGAAGCTAGAGTGAAGGGACCCAGTTTCGAATCCGTTCTCTGCCTTGTTCATGGCAGAATCTGCACCACAATTTCTCACCTCAGGAAGTCTGTGGGACTGTGCTGAAGGTGCCCCATTTGGCATCACTGATTGCACTCCTCCCAGAGCTGGGTTGTGGCCACTGGGACACTGCCTGGGAAAGCAGGTGACCCTGTCCTAACCATTGTTCCTGTGGTTCCTGCATCTGAATGCAAAGCCCCAAAGGGGATCCAAGAATCCCAAAGGGGATTCTCTACCCTGAAATTTCAAGTGATTTCATCTTCTAGCTGAACCCTGTGCCCCAGTGCCAAGTGCCTTGTTTTGAGTCAAACAGACCACTTCATAATCCGGTTAAAAGTTATTTTTATTTATTTTTAATACAATATTTTGTATTAAAATACAAATACAATATTTTAAAACAATAAAAATTGAAGTGCTCCATGTGCAGTGTTAAGGCACAGTGAAGCACGAGTTTATACATGCACACATTAACATGTATTCAGTTTTTCTTATGTTCTGTTTTATTAAGTATTACATTTATTTGAATACTTAGACACTTAAAATTAATCTTGCTCCTCTTCAGGATGTTTGTGCATGTACTTCTCATAGCAATCTGTTGGCTCTTCACAGTAACAGATAGATTTACAACCGTCTGGTGGTGCTCATGGCTGTGGCACTGTCCCCTGCCAGCAAGAGGACAGTGACAAAAGCCTGTTGGCTTTTGCTGAGGACAAGATAATAGCAAAAGTTTGGCTTCTGCCAGGCTGAAAGACCTTCCTCCATCTCCTTTGGCTTCCCTGCTAATGAACCAAAGCCAGCCACTGTTTTTTTTTTTTTTTAATTTTATTTTTATTTATTTATTTATTTTTGTGGTCAGTGAGAATGTGCTGTGTTTGTTAAAACTTGTTTATTAAAATCCACTAACAGGTTCAAGAAGAAAATGAATTATGCAATTCTACACATCTAATGGAGTATTCCCGCTCAGACCAATTTATCAAAGAGTTTGAACCCAACTCCTTTTCTCTAGTCCTTCGCACCTCTCAGGGGTGTCTTTGTCAGGCTGTTGATGCAGTAATTTCTTGAAAATATTAGCAGGAAAATAGGGTTTGAAGGGAAGGTTAGACTTATAGCCTTGCAATAGGAGTAGTGAAGGAAGGAAAAAGGCAGAATTCAAGAATTCACAGGCATCTTTCATAAATCAAATTTGCTGTAATAAACATCTGTGAAATTCTTGAAGGAAAATGAGTTGTAGGTCACAGTGGTATTTTTCCCCCTCTCTAAAGAAGGAGTTGAAACCTCTTCAAACTCAGCAAAAAGGCATGAGTAAAGTCATTATGTCTGATGACAACAGCCACTGAAGGACTGCATCTTTCATTTTAACTTCTCCATAACACACAGTATCTTTAAGATCTTCCTGTATTGTGGGGTTTTTGGTGCATCCAAGAGTAATTATTAGATGCTAAATAAATAACAAGGTGAACATTTTTAGAACTTGGTGCCTCTTGGATATTTTGCGTCTTAAATATATTGTGTGCTTTATAAAGATAGAAGCTCAGTCTTGGCTAAGCCCCAGCAAAATTGAAATGAAAGAAAGCAGAAACTGTGGTGGTCTTACAGCAATGGATTAAAATTAGACAGCCGAGGCTGTTGCTGCCCAGAACTGGTCATCCCACTTCAGTAATGACCCTGAGCATGGGATATCTGTTTTTGCTTACCCTAATATAGTGGTCTGCTGATTTAATGGGTGGAAAAATGCCTCCTGCCTTATCAGTAGTGGTGGCCAGAGCTTGGGAGTGGTGTGCCATGGGGAGGGAA
The DNA here is from genome assembly GCF_964035555.1 of Netta rufina. NCBI lineage: Eukaryota > Metazoa > Chordata > Aves > Anseriformes > Anatidae > Netta > Netta rufina. Next base: position 18,803,687 of record NC_140124.1, on the reverse strand, counting down.
GGGAAAGGTGATAGCTTCATCTGATTTTAATTTGCCAGAAGTCATCCTGCCCTCTCTCTTAATATAATCTGCTGGAGAGCTGTGATTAAGTGTTCTCCCTCTTGATAACAACTCACTGAAAAGCAGCTGGCAGGTAGAGACAGCAGCCAAACCACTGCATGTTTTAGAAGGTGTCTGATGATGCTCCAGCATCCCTTGGCAGTACTGCTGATAAGCTCCAGCACGAAACGCCACCCACAATTTCTCTGGCACTGCAGTGGAAGGCTGCGTGAGTTGCATTGTGCACAATGTGCTAATTGCCACAAATTGGCTACACTTGGTTGGGAATGACAGGGTGATTGTTTTTGTGTGTGCATGTGTTGGGTTTGTTTTTTAGATCTCATTCTTACGTACTTAGCTTGCACTATTCTTGTTCTGAACACTGACATGCAGATAATTTTTTTGTACTTTGGCAGCAAAGGGAATTTTTGTTAATCTCAAAAATGTTGTTGATTAACTGCAACATAAAATTCAAAGCAATTTTATTTAAAACTAATTGTAAAGCACAAGAAGAGGTTCTGAGTTACACTAAGAAGATCTTTTATGTTATTGAAATATCTTAGAAAACTATAGCAAAAATTTAGTTTTTCTTTCAAAGACGTTGTGTTGTCAGAAGTACCTCCTATCCAAAAAGTAGATGGGCTCCAAAAGCTCACAGCTGAGTGTCCCTCTGCATCCTTTCACGGGTGGGTAGGGTAAACCTTCTGTTCCTTCTTTGGCAGACAATGCTTGTTGTTTTATCATTCCTCCCACCACCTGCATCCAAACATTTCTTTAACTGTTGGAGCCGTTCCAGCCCACGAGACGGGGGTACAAAGTGCTGTATGCAGAAATGGGGAGGAGGACGGGTGTTTTGATTTGGGAGGATTAAGGCCCTCTGTCTGAAGGGCAGAGCTGGGTCACCTTGAGCACTGGTGGAGGTGAGGGAGAGGTGGAGATTTCCCCATGGTTGGTTAGAACCAGCCAGTGGCCATTCCCAGCAATGATGGTGGGGCCCTATAGCTCTGTGATGACACCCAGGCTGCAGAACAGCAGTAGCAGATGTCCGTGAACCTCTTGTGTTTCTGTGGCCAGGACCCACAAGACTCTTCCAACACTGCCCAGAGAGGCAGGCGTGGAGGTGAGTTGCTTGCAGCTCCTGTTCCAGCATGTGAGCATCCCAACAAAACAGACTGCTGTTGCTAGCCCCAAATGAGGGACATGGAAAAAATGAAAGTTCATGCAAATGTCTGCTTGTCCTTAAACAGAATTCATTATGTTGATCATAGAAGCGTGCTGGGTATGCGCATTTCTTTTTGCTGTATGGAGCTGTTCCCTTTCTGTCACCTTCCTGCTGCAGTTCAGAAGGAAGGATGAAGGAGGTGCACAGAGGTGAGAGCTGTGAATGTGATGGCAAGAAAGCATTACAGTATTATTCTTTGCTATAATATAACAAAAAATAAAGTGATATGTAGTCATACATGGTAGTACCATGTGTTTGCCATGATGTGGGAACTGGAAAAGGCAGTGCTGGCTGAGTGAGAGAAGTATTAACAGTATTAAGGGAAAATAAAATGCTGGGACTCCTGGGTTCTGTTAAAGAGTCCCCACAAACAGGAGAGGGAATAAAAAGCTGGAAGGAGGAAAAGAAGATGCTGTATAGCCTGGTATTCAAATTGGGCTAAATGGTCTTGTCTGCCTACTGATGGAAAGTGAAGGGAGAAGACAGTGTTTGGGGGAATATGTGCAATGTACTGAAAAGCACCTAAGGCAGAAAATGAAGAAAAGTGTTTAGAGGCTGGAAGGTTTCTTGTTTTTCATTTTTCTCTCCTATACTACTAATGGCAATAGCCTGGATTGCTCCTTCATACAGCAGACATCATGGTTGTCACTGCAATACCGCGTGAAGTGCGAGATGAATGAGAGAACAGTCTGAAAGTTAGAGCGTGTTTACTTTGGTTAACAAAATAGTTGGGCAGATTGCCACTGAACTTCCTGAAGGGGAGCTGCACGCATGGCTTTAGATGGTTCTTTCAGTTTTTAAGCCCCATTTTTAAAGGGGCTTATTAAATGTCAGAAAATAATCATTATATAGTCCCTGAAGAATCGTGCCCTTTGGTTTAAATTTATTTAATGTTTTAGGTTTTTCATGTTTAAAATCATAAGAAATCTTTAGATGAGTTCATAGAAGTTGCTTGTACATTTTCATAGATATACCTAATAAATATAAGTGTAATTTATATATATATATTTAATTCCCTTGCAGTTTTCCATTGACTTTCGACATAAATAACGCACAAACATCAGACATGCATGCTTTTAAAATGAGCCTGTATATCTCTGTTCTTGGCTGCTAAATTCTGCATTAACAGTCCGTGGCCTTTTCCTGCAAGGGCTGCTAAGTGTAGTGCTGTATGCTCTGTAGCTGTGGCCTTTCTTTCATGGACAGTGAGCAGCTTCATGGGCTTCTGTGCCTCTGAGCATCTTCCTGCTCTCCGTGGAAGGAAAGAATTTCTAGTGTTTCAACAAACGTGTTCACATCCCTCCCAGCTCTGTGCTCAGTGCCTGTGACTGGATCTGATGTGTGTGAATTCAGCTGCAGAAGTCAGGATTTAGTGCAACGAAGATGCTGGTGCCAAATATATTTGAGTTGGTTTCTGTCTTTCTTTTTGATTTTATTTTTATTTTTATTTTTTGGCCTTTTCAGAAGCCGAAGAGGTTACCCTTGGAAGCAGAGGAGAAGAGGAGATGCTCTGTGGGAAGTCAGGGTTTAGAGGTTTTACAGAGCTCCCTGTTTTGTGGGGAGATGTGTTGTTTCTTATGTGGTCATAAAATTTAGGTGTAAGAAGGAATTTCCTTCTCTCTAAAATTAGGCATGCTGGTATCTTCAGCTACCCGCTGGGACTCTGGCCATAACTTACCAGTTCTCCATTGCATTACAGCATCAGTTCCATCTTTGCCATACAGGTACCTGACCTGCAGAATAAACTTTTCCTGACATGTCTTAAAGAGCTATGGGGTTCCACATGGGATGGGGGGTGAAATGAAATGTTTTGTGAAAGGCAGGCAATCCAACTGGATGATTTAGCAGCCCTCTCTGGCCATAACCTGTATGAAATAGTTGAGCTGCTTTGTTGAGGGCTTGACTTTGAGGTCTGATTTAGAGCTGTGCCCTGCAGAAGGATATGGCACACTTTGGAGGCATTTTCCAGGCTAACCAGAAGGATGCAATAATTACCAGTTGCACAAATCATTAGAGGCCTTCTATGGTATTCAAAGAATGCTAAAATAGACAGAATAAAATAGGCCTTGTCTGTTTGCAGTTGCTGAAAGATTGCCAGAAGGCTTCCTGAAATGAAACCTAGCTCCCCATCCACCTCTTACACAGTTTGCTTTGTAACTTGCAGATCTATCTTGTCAGAGTTGTACATAGCCTCTCATTTTTGATGGGATTATTTGCCATTGTTATGTTATAAATTTTAAAAGATTTTGGAGGGTTCCAAATTGTTGTGCTTTGATCAGATGTCAAAAGTTATTAACAACAGTTTGCTATTATTTTACTCTAAAACTAACAAATGCAGGAAGTAATATATCTCACGTGTATTAAAATTCTATGAGCTGGCTAAATTTCATGTTAGCACATTCATTGCAGTGTTCTTCAGAGTGCAGGACCAAGTAACTGGCTTCCAGGCACAACCAGTAAGGAGTGAGTGTGTGGGACCATCTCATCATGTACTAGGTACTGATTTCTTCTGCCCCCTGGGTGCTGGGTAGGAGCTGCCAGCTCCTGCCCTAATGGCTCCCATGTAAAGCCAGTGCTGCTTCCTCGGTTGTGAAGTGCTTTAGGTTTTATAGGTTTACATTTTGTAGCCTGCTGTTACACGGTATATAATTTTGGTAGTTAATAGTAGTTTAATTTTTGTTTTCTCTCAATAGTGTTTCAAACAGACATGATTTTGCAATGCCACCTCCAATTTTTGCTGGTTTTCTTTCAAAAGGTTGTATTAATGGTCCCTTTTAAATATTCTGAATGGAGCCCTCTGTGCATTAAGAGTTAGATCTTAAGCTATATGAAATTCCTACTTCCACATTAAAAAAAAATAAAATAAAATAAAAAAAATTGTGAAGATGACGAGAGAAGCACTGAATTTTCTAGGCTCGCTTTAGGCTGACATATGTCTGCTGGAATGGCACAGCTGCTTCAGCCAGACACTGGTTTTAGTGGAACTGAAGACTCAGACTGTCTGCAGGAGGTCGTTTTTAGCCTCCTAATGTTTTATGTTGTATTTTGCATTGTTCAAGTGAAGTCAACAAGAAAATTTGCAAGCCTATTTTCCTGCGGTTATTATTATTATTATTTATTTGTGTGTGTATGTGATCTCCTCTGCTGTTCCCAAATGCAACAGAAAGGGCATGTGTCTCCCTGCTGTTCTGCTAATTACTCTGAACTTGGAACAAGAGCTGGTCCCATCTGAGGGACCCATGGAGGGAGAGGTGGCTACATGAAGCAGTAGCAGACTTCTTTGGGTTGTGTTGGAGTGCATTATCATCTGCAGGTGGCTGCTGGGAATGCCCGTGACAAGGGTCTTGGGACGCTGTGATCGATTTTTGGAAGCTATTGAGATTTTATCTGGCTACCTTCTGTTACTATCTTCATCTCCATCTCCGAGTCCTGTGATTGTGGGAGATGCAGCCTTCATTTTGCAAATGCCAGTAATCCGTTGCCCTTGTCATTGCTGCAGAAAAACATGAAGATGTGAAATGAAAAGGGTGAAAGCTTCTAAGACCAAGAGAAAAAAACAAAATGAAAAAAGGAAAAAACAACTTGCAATTTCCTTCTCTAATAACCTTTTTGTGGGGTCATAATTTTTTCAATGCTTAGGGTTGGAAGCATTGTTTAAAATCCACAAACAGTATAAAGTTGTTGTGTGTGCTTGTTTTGTGACTTGGGAACTCGATTCCTTTAGTTTTCAGTGAATAAAGACCTTTATAAGATGAAACTGCATAACAGGAACTGGTTTTTTCCACATGGTGGGGAAAATAACTTTTTTTTTTAAATTTTTTTATTTTTTTTTACTCCTTACAGTTATGACTCTAGATGAGTCTTTGTTAGAAAGCAGTTGAGATGTGCAGGAAAATACCCAGTTCATATTAAACTTATAACTCTGCTTATACATGATCTAGGTACTGTAAAATAATCTTAATTGAAAATAGAACTTGTATAAAATGTATTATTACACAAAAGCCATGCATCGGTTTTGTAGTCCTGCACCCTGGGAACGACAAATCTTAAACTAAATATTTTGAGATCTGGTCATAGTTTCGTTCACATTCTCACAATGTGTCTGCAGCCTGAAGTTTACCAAAGTTTCTATCCTGGAATGATGTTTTCCCAAAGATAGGTTCACTTACAAGCTTTCTAACACAGTAAAGAAAACCTAATCCGGTTCTGGAATGGATGGGAAACAAGGCAAACCAAATTGCTGAAAATTGCTCTGGAAATTGCTGTAAATACAGTGCAAATGTTGTGCTGTTCTTGGAACTTTCAGTGGTCTTGATTAGCTCATGTGCAGGCAGGTTTTCTTTGGATTAAAAGAATCTACTGCACTAAAACTGTTTTGTTATGTGAAACTCTATCAGTCTTCTGAGCAATTATTGACCAAGTTCTTCTCAATTTGGATACTAGGAGGCAAACGTGTTAAAAGTATTGGTTGGATGTCATGCTGTAAAGGACCCTGCTGTTAGTACTTGTGCCCAGGTAAAATGGTAGAGCACTTCCCAGTGTTCCCTGCTCTCTTGCTTTTTTTTTTTTTTTTTTTTTTTTTCTTTAATGCATGGATGGGGTACATGTGCAACACATGCTTTGTTTTGCTGCCACACGCAGAACTTGTGGTTAGCCAAATTCCAGGCTGACACACAGCCACAGGAGTTCACCAGTAGGTCTACTGGTCTCCCTACTCTGAGCTGGTCTTGAACTGATTTCTCCGTGCAATCAATTTGTATCAAAACAGATGCCAACAATCTGTATTAGCTGTGAGTTAAATTCTTATCAAAATGGATTGCCCCAGTTTGTGGTGAAACAAACAGCCCGTGTCTCTTGCTCCAAAAAAAATGTACCATCTGGCTGATAATGCTGATTATCCAGAAGTATTGCTAAAAATGTCTGTGTGTCTACAGAGGAGCAAATAATTGGCTCTAGGAAGAAAAAAATCCCGCTTTCACTTCTAAAAGTTATGCTGATTGATAAGGTGATTTGTTGTCCCAGAAGGCCCAAAGTTGAGGAGCCGGGGGATGGAAGTTGTTTATGGGGTGGGATTCCTTCTCCTGCGGGTCTGAGAGGGGCTTGTGTGTGCTCTGCTTTTAGTCCTCTCGCATTCCAGCAATGCTAACTTTTATAACCATAAAACATGATTATCCCTGAGACATGCCTGATACTGTTTTGAGAGCAATTCTGCTGCAAAATGACTGCAATACAGCCGAATGAGGAACTCAGATGGTTTCTCTTAAATTGCAGGGCAGGTCATGTTCAAAAAAAAAGAATTAAATATTAAACGGAGGGAAATACATTGGAGCTGAGCCCAGATTCTAAAAGTAAATTGTTGAAGACTATAACCTGGTTTCCTCAATGAGTATTAATCCAAATTGTGTATAGCAGATATGGCGGTGAGTAATAGTAGTTAAGCTAAGGATCAAGAGTCCAATTTCCTTCACATCTTTCTAGGAAATATAAGATCTCGTGTTGCATAGCAACAGTCGAAGGTATAGCAATATTTGCACATGAAAATGCTTAGTGCTTTGGGAAGCATTAGATGGCTGATGGGATAGGTAGTGGAGAAATGGTATTATTCTCTCTTAGGGTGCTGGTTTAAATTCAGTCTTGACTGTGGTGACTGAAGACCATTAGCATCTGAATAACTAGCTCGAGGTCTGCAAAATGAGTTACTGGGCTCCGTCCAGTTTTCAGGGGACCCATATTCACATTTCAAAAATGATCCCTGTAATTGGCAGTGCTGTTATTCTCTGAAGGTGCAGCAGATACAAATAACTGTGGAGGCAGTCACATTACTCCCTGCTTGAGAGCAATCCAGCTCCATCGCAGAAGGCCCTCTGCTCTCGTCCTTGTGGCAAATAGAGGGGGTTCTGCTATTCCTAGCTTCTTCCTAGATTTTTCTCTATAGCTGTGTGGGAAACTTGGAAGTGTGTTATTTAAATTTCAGAGGATCCTGGTATTTTCTTTGCTTTTTTTTTTTTTTTGTGTTGACTGTAAATGTTTTGAATAAAAGGCACTACCTAAGATTTTTCTTCTTCATATTCTGAGGTCCTCCTAAATTGCATCGTTTTAATTTTTCAGGATCAGATTTGAGTTCCCGTTGAAGGTAAGCTTTCCAGAAAATCTGCAGTCTCTGTGATACCACTTTTCAGAACGTCTCTGTTCTTCTCATACAGCACACATGGAAAAGGGTTGGTCTGCAAACCAGGAGAGCATCAGAAGAAGCAGAGGTGTTGAGGTGCTGGAACCACAAGACAAGAATTTGGAGTCCCTTATGTGTAATTTGGTAGTGCCATCCTCACATCAATTGTTTATTGTCAGAATGGCATGTCAGAGGCTCAGTACTGTTTCAGGACATGCTGAGCTTTGCTAGGGGATGCTCTTATTAGAGTAACAAGGAACAAAAGGCATACAAACTGGTAGATGGAATGGTAGCATACCAGTTTAACAGTCATGGGATTCATTATCTTTTTTTAAACAAACAAACCAACAGATTTAGCTTATTTTACCAATATTTAATACACTTCACAGAAAGGGTATAGACAAAGATCACCTGGGAAAATCCAATAAAACTGAGAAACATGGAAAGTTTTGAGAACGTCCTACACCACATACAACTATCAGTCAGTACTAGAGCTGACTCTTCTTTTGCTGAACTGCCTAAAGTAAGCTTGGTAATGAACTCTTAAGAACATCTACAACAAAAGAGAAGGCCAATTTTAAAATCTAATAATCTTTAATCACCTGAGAAAGAATTCTGTGATGAACTCGACTTCTTTGCTTTAATACAGACCTCAGGGCACAGCTAAATTAAACAAATGACAGATTTACAGGACATATAAGTTGTTTTTTTTTTATTCTTCTGTAAAATACATCTTCTGAAAAAAAAAAAAGTTATCTTTTGAATCAGAGTAATTTTTAAAAGTTGTAGCCATTTCAAAATAAAGATGTTTTTAATGACTCTACTTCTGTTGCTTTTCCTAAAGGTGAGAAATTAGACCTATGACATTTAACTGAAAAGGTAATAGCAAGAGCGAGAAAAGGTGTTTAGTAATGAGGTCAGTGACATTAGAATAGTAAATGAAGGGGAAGAAAACCCAAAGTACACTGGTCATGAGAATAATTTTTGTGAAATTTGGTGTTTTGAAGATCTTTGGTAGAAAACAATTTGCCATTCTGGAGATAATGTCCATTATATGAATGCCATGACAGAACTACTCCCTTGCATGGGTTGAGAAGTTTGGGGGCTGCTGTTGCTCATAAGCGGCAGGTGAAGAGTAACATTCCTTCTGCAAATCTGGGGACCAGCAGCAGATCCAGAATAGTTTAGGCACTGTACCACCTGGAACATTGCTTCATGAATTTTCTTTATTCTCTCTATGTACTGCACAAACAACATACTGTTGCATATGTATCATCTAACTCTTTATTTATAAATTTGTGGATTTAAAAATATATTTAGCAGAAAAGGTCATTTTCCAACATTAAACTGTTGCTATTTTAAAAGATAATCCTCCTCCCCCCCCCAAACCAGTGGAGTGTCTAATAACATTTTTTAACACACACCCGACCCAAAACTTTTATTTTTCTTGCATTTTAAAATTGTGCACACACACATTATCTTTTTTTTTTTTTTTTTTTTTTTTTTTTTAAATTTTCCTAGCAGTGCATGAGAGAGAACGTGGGTCTGGGATGATGGAATATGAACAGAAGCAGGTGGTAAATATAGCTTTTGCGTCTTCTCAAGGAATTCACAACAGCCTGTTTTAAAATAGGTGAATGATTGTAACCTTACTAATATTTTATGGTACTTGGAACGATAACAACTTACCATGTATTGTTAGGTACCTTTTTTTTTTTTTTTTTCTTCTTTCCCCTCCAGAGCTTCTAATGATTTGTGCTTTTTTTAAATACATTTTATTTTGACTGTAAAACTTTTTATAGTGCATGGTTTTAAATATGCTTTCATCTGTCTATTGAATGTGAGACAAGGCAGTTTCCAGTTGTGAGTTTTGTTTAAGAGGGAAGTGATTCTGAAAAAGGAATTTTATAAAATGTTGGAAATCGTATCCTATCCAAAGCACTTGTGATTTTTTTTTATGGGGAAAATTTGAGTTTAGTCCAAAAGATTGTGGAATTTCCATTACCTTAGAGACACTTGTATCCACAACAAAATTGTTAATTGTGATCTGCTTTTAAATCACAGGATCTGGTTCAGTTTTCCTTTTTATTTCAGGAGCGTTCATACGAAAACTGGAAACAGAAGGGAATATATCTCATGTTTGTACAGTCAGGGACAGCATTAGCATGTGAATGGAGTACCTCTTATTACATGTCTGTGTTTCTGTTCATTTAAACTGTATTAAGTTCTGCAACTTCTTTGGTGGGAATTCTGCATGCCCAATATATCTGCAAAACTCGTCACATTCACATAGAGTCCTAAATATGGTTTTGATTTAAGCAATTATTTTAGGCACCTTTGGGGCTGACTTCTAAATAAACTAGATCCAAAAAGAAACTGAATATTCTGCATGCAAGTACAGTATTATATATACCAAGCAGATAAGTTAATGCCCAAATTACTTTTTTATTTCTAACTTTGGCTGAAGAAATTTGCTATTGCTTCTTTACATTTACACTAAAAAGTGTTTAAAAATATGCAGAAACTTGGACAGATTCATAAGATTTCCTGTTTCTTGGCTACCTTTGTGCTTTAGATGTGTTTTCAGGAAGTTTACCAACTTTGAATTATTTTTTTTTGAATGAAACTATTCCAATGTAACATTTTTGAAGTTTCACGTTTTCACCTTTTTCGGTTAATTTTGTAGCAGCAGGAGTTCTTGCATGCCCAGTGCTTACCAGGACTGATCTCATGCCGTGTGTAACGTATGTTCCATTAATTGCAAGAGGAATTTCCTTGTGCATGAATATATCTTTAGGCTTCTTTCCCATACGGAACTAAGAATTAAATATGTAATCCTAGGTCATCTGAGTTTATAAAGTGAAAGGAAGATGATATTTTCACTGGAATTACTCCTAAAAGCAAATGAACAAAAACCACTTTTAGTGTATTAAGACTATTAGTGAGTTTTTGCATAGAAATAATGTTTTTCTTTGATATATTTCATATTCATTTACAGAATCACAGAATCACAGAATTTCTAGGTTGGAAGAGACCTCAAGGTCATCGAGTCCAACCTCCAACCTAACGCTAACAGCCCTCCACTAAACCATATCCCTAAGCTCTACATCTAAACGTCTTTTGAAGACTTCCAGGGATGGTGACTCCACCACTTCCCTGGGCAGCCTGTTCCAATGTCTAACAACCCTTTCAGTGAAGAAGTTCTTCCTAACATCTAACCTAAAACTCCCCTGGCTCAACTTAAGCCCATTCCCCCTCGTACTGTCACCAGGCACGTGGGAGAACAGGCCAACCCCCACCTCGCTACAGCCTCCCTTGAGGTACCTAAAAAGAGCGATAAGGTCACCCCTGAGCCTCCTCTTCTCCAGGCTATTTAATTTGATACAGTCTAAACAAACAGGTAAAAATGATTTAAGTGATAACCATTCCTTTCATTTTGCTTGAGTTTTCATGTGATTCTGTCACAGAAAGGATGAAAGGCTATTTCCTTTGCTGTGACTTCAAAAAATATATACATGTTGCTTTTGAAAGATTCTACTTTCAATGCACATATATCAGATAAAAAATAATAATAATAAAAAATCATCTGGTTATGTAGAAGTTATGTTCCATTAATCCTGCAGAGCAATGGCCAATGTTTTAGGGCCCAGCACTGTAAAAGCATAAGGATGCCTTGGTATGCCCTGGTATACTATATTTCTGTTGTCAATTAAAGGGGGGAGGGGAGTTTTTTTTTTTTTTAAATTTCATGCATATGAAGTAGTCTGTACAAAACACACTGATGAAGGCTTTAATATGCTCTGAAATATTCCTGATTTGATACCCCTTTCAGTGCTTCAGATCATTAGATTTTTGTCTTAAGCTAATGAAACAGCTGAAGTGCAGAGTATAGAGAGGCTTTGCATGAGAGAGAGGAGCTGAAATCCACTTCCATGAGCTCTCAGTTGTGTTTCTTGGTATAGTTTGACCCACCTTCTTGAGGAAGTGTCTGCCACCAATCCAATGACTGAAATTGCTGCTGTGTACGTGTGCATGTGTACGTGGGCACGAGCCCACCTGAAAGCCAAACTGCCCGTGGAACCAAGGCTGCTTCCAAAGCAGTGTCTGGATCTGTGCTGCTCAAAGCGTGGTGCCACCTGCACCCTCTGGGCTTCTGTTTCCTTTTCTGGTTTCAGGATAGGTTTCCATGAATGCAAACAAGAGGATCTGTTGATATTTTGGAGTCCATGAGTACAGGGAGCTTGCAGAAATGTGCAGAGCCTGTAGCTCAACCTTCTTGGGCCAAGGGAATGGGTTCTGTTTAAGTTGGTGGGACTTCACAGAGGCAGCAGCCCCACCAGTGGAGGATTTACTTTATCATCCAGGGCTGATGCTATGTGGGATGTGGCAGGCAGTTGACAACACACAGCAGAAAGCAGAAAAATACTCAGAATAAAACCCTCAGGCGAGTGGTAGGCAGGGTGTCAAGCTGACTGAGTGAATGATGAAAGGATGTGAGTAGGTGCCTGTTTCCAAACAGCAGTGCCATATGAATGGCAGTGCTTGGGGGAGTGGGTTAGTGGGAGGATAAAGGGCTGCAAGCTGAAAAATTGGCATATAAAGAGAAACAGACTTGCATTTAAAAACATGCAAAAGAAGGCTCTTCTTGCTCTTAGGGAGGCTTTGGGAAGAGGTAAGGTCAGCAGGAAGATGTGGTGGTGAGGAGGGTTCTGCAGCCCTGGTGAATCTGGGCACACTGCAGCTCTTCGGTCTAAATATGACATTTACAGGCTGCTCTGCATGCCTGATGTTAGAGCTCACGTCCTTTTTGTTTGCTCTAACCCTGCCCTTCAGTGTGGTGTTCTCCATCCTTTGGCTTTGGGTCGTGCCTCTGTGGCTTCTTGCTGTACCTCACCTCGTGATCATGGCTCAGCTGCCCCTCGTCGGCTGTTTCCCCTTGGCCCTGTGCTTGTTCTCTCCCTGGGTGTGGATGCTGATTTGAGAACAGATTTTCTGCCCAACCTTTCTGTTTGTCACTGTTACTGATCTTCAGATATAAAAAAAAAAAAGTTGCTAAAGTGTTAAAACACACTTCCAAAGTGAAGGTTTGCCATTCATAGGAGCAGCCCTTTTATTTAAGAGTGCTGCAGGTGCAGGAGGGGGCACAGGGCTGGCAGAGGGGACAACATGATCCAAGGTGCTGCCAATGAGTCAAACAGAGCTGCTGGCTGCCTCATCGCCCTGATCAGACAATTCCATCATTGTGTAGCTCTGGAGCACTCTGTGGGGGCTTTTTTTCTGTGAATCATTAAATCGCATTATGGAGAGCAATAATCCAATCACACAAACTAAAAAAAAAACAAAAAACAAAAACAACAACAACAACAACAAAAAACAACAAAACAAAACAGAAACTTAACACCCTCTTCTGATCCTTTAAAAAAAAATAATTAAGGTGAATATAAGCTCATGAAGAAGGATCTTGAGGAAGCATAGTTAGGCCAAGCATGAGGCATTGCAGGGTGGTGCAAATTTTTCCAGCCCAAACAATTGCTAATAAAGATTTAATTTTCCAGGGTTGAAATGAACAAGCCCAAACTTAGAAAGACACTGCATCAGTTGGTATGTTTATGCTTAACTTTCTGATTTGAATAATTGAAAGCAAGTGAAATTATTCATATTGATAGGGGCCTGCAATGTTCAGTGCTGTTTAAAGATGGGCTGAAAATACATGAAGTGAAGGTGCTTGAATAGCTTGCAAGAGAAACCCTGGTTTCTCTCTCTCTTTTTTGTTGTTGTTGTTTTAACATGGAAAACCCATGGTGAAGGTGGAGCTGCAAGCTGTGCTTGGAGGCACTACTGGCAGCTGTGGAAGAGGGGATGGAGCACCAGGGCAGTCCCTGCAGGCGGGCTGGGGGCAACAGCGTGGGCTGTGCTGGTTCTGTGCTCATCCAGCAGCATCCTGGGAAGCACTGGGCAGTGCCCGAAACTGAGTTGTATCCCCATGGAGAATGGCAAAGCTTGAGAAATTTCAAATCGGATTTGGAGCTAAGTAATGTTTTTCAGATGTGGCAGCACAATGTTTTTTCGTTTGTTGCTGAAGGGCCAGATACAATCTGCAGCCTGAGTTTCTGCAGATGCCAGTGGCCCATGCAATTTAATAACTCTGCAATGGGTGCCTAGTGCTGGAGTTTTGTCTTGTCTTGCTGCTTCAGCCCTGCTAGTAGCTGAGCTGACCCCAGGAACAGGCTGGGAGTGCAGTGTGGCCAGTGCTGAACGCGGCTCCCAGCCCTGCACATGGGGCAGTTGCTGGTGCTGGGGATGCTGGTTGCTGGCAGCTGGAAAGTCATCAAAGCTCTCCTTTAGAAATGTGTGGGCTTTCAGTTCATCCTAATGTACGTGCTGGCTTTTTTAATAGACAAGCATGGAGTGCTTTTTATATGTACTGAGTGCTTTCTAATTTTTTTTTTCAGATTTTTCTTTTTTTTTGAGTACTGTTTCCTGCTCATTTTAGAGCTGTGCGTGGCTTTAGCACTTGATCTTTTTCTGTCTCTCAGTAATTTTTACTATTGTGCTAGTTTTACCGAGTACACCCTCATCACATTTCCTTATCTCAGTCAGAGTAGGATCACTTCTTTCACTATCGCAAATGTGTGTGCGTTCTGTCTTTTAAGGTGAATGCATCACTTAAATGAACTTTGCTGTCCTCAACAGTAGCTTGACCAGATAAATTGGATTTTAAATTATCCAAGGCCATATTTTCTTTCTGAAGCTGCTGTTGTATTAAGTGTGCAATCCTATGAAATGTCATTGAAAACCTCACTAAATATTTGCATTTATAATATTTGCATTTATGCTGCTTTTTTTTTTTTTTTTTAACATAATATTCAGCTTTGGTTTCTTTATGTGAATGGAAAAATACATTTGCTACATTGTTTTTCCACTTTGTTCTTGAAAAGAAATGTAAGACTGGTTACTATCCTGTCTTTCCATAAGCCTGAACCATAATTTCATTTCAGTTGTTATTCTAGGAGGGAATACCATAAATTTAAAATTACTAGGAATGTTTTTGTGAGGTTTTAGTTCCCTTTCCCTTTGTAAGATTTCTGGAGAACTTTGAAATGCTGAGGCAAACACCCTATCACGGCTTTTTTTGAAGTAAATGAAGTCTGGAGTTCATTTTTTTAAAAAAGAATAGAACTGTGACAGCTTGATTAATATGAAGCAATAAATAGCATCTCTTTTTTTTTTTTTTTTTTTAATTTATTTATTTTAATCCTAGTAGATTTGATTGTTTCATTCTTTTAATTGTCACTTGTCACTACCTAGCCTGTACTGACTATGGGGTCCTCTTTATGAAGTTACATCTCCTGGAAGCAGCAGGGCATTTGTGCACGCCAGTGGTACTTCTAGGAGTGTAGACTGAAAACCAATAACCTGTTACCAGCATATGTCTGTCTGGTGTGTGCTCGTGAAGTTACAGAGAGGAAGGTGTTATGAGGGTATAGACTAGTTTGGAGCTTAATTTTGGAATAAATATGCTGCATCAGCTTGAGTGTTTTTCTTGTAGCCCACTGTAAAAGGGGGAAATTTGATTTAGGGACCTATTGATGTAGTTGCTTGAATGTGTTTTCTGTTTAAAGTAAGAAACTTCTGGGGCTGTATCATTTGTTCAATATCCTTGCACAGGTTCATTGCAAGAATTAGGAAGTAAAAGTAACATTGAATGAGATTCATCTCTACATACAGTTGCAGGAATTAATTACGGCATGTTCTGAAGGAAGTACAGTGGAGACAGCCAGTCTGTTTTTCTGAATAATTTTTATTCATGTATTTGTTTTTGTAAACTAAGGACCCCTTAAATCTTCCATACAGGTAAACTGCTGTTCAGTAAGTAAATAGTGATTTCTGTATGCCATTTTCCTATGCATTGTGTGCTTTTTTGTGTACACTGTTGGGAGCACCTTTCAGCTTAGTTCACAGCAAAACACTTTCTTTCACATGCTGCTCTTAACCTTGTACCTTCTCCCTTCCACACCATGAGTCTTCTTCCAGGAAGTTTATTTTAGAGGTGTTGACTTTGTGATTGTTGGTGGCTGGGAAAGAGAAGGAAATATAGACTTCTGGTACTATGAAAATAGCCTCTAGAAAGTCTGTTGGGATGCACAGGTGAGTGGAGAATCAGCCGTAATCCTCTTTTCTCTGTTAGGAAAACAATAAGTAAACTGTGTAGGGACCTGCCATTGAGGTACTCAGTCTGACTGCTTAGAGAAATCACTGACACACTTATTAGCAGTTCAGGTTTGGGTTTACGCATGTGTTGGTGATTCAGAATAAACCTGTTAACAACAGTTAATTACTTATAAATGTTTTCTGCAGCCTTACAAGATCTATGTAGTGCTATGTAATTTAGTTGTCAATTGTGTTAAATTCCTTGACGTTTTCTGTCATAAGACTTTTCAGAGAGCAGAGATAAGTGGCATTTCACCAATGAACTTTTGAACCTTAGCTAAGAAAAGAAGTGTGGAAAATTCTAACAAGGTAGGAGACAAATTTATGAGTTGGTAAGTGTCAGCAGTCTAATATAATTGCATGATAGGAAAACACCCCCATAAGCAAGATCAGTAAATTCACAGTTTTAATCCTAGCCAAATGTTTGAAAGCACCCTGAAAACAAGAAGTGTAAATATTACCTTGTTGTTTAAGAACAAAGAAGTTTAACATTACTCGGAATGTGGATTGTTGGTAAATATGCAAGACACCTATGCATCATTGGTGAGGTGCCACTCAATCATAAAAAATGTCAACTTGACAGCATTTTTGGGGTAGTATCTTCAGCTGTTGTGTTCATCTGTGTTGAAAAGGATTAATTTGATTTTGTCAGTAATGAAGACTGGAACAGTAAATCCTGGGCAGCCTTTCTCTATTTGGTGAGGAGGGAGAGGTTGCAACAATGCAGGCATGGGGGACCTGTTTGTGAGACATCCCCAAGAAAAGCAGTGACCTTTCATGGAACTGCAGCTCTTTAAATAGTTGCCTCTGCTTAGAAACTTTGCCTTCTTTTCCCCTATTCCTTTAAACTCCATTTTGTCTTTAGTTACATTCATAGTATATCCCATTGCACACATGCGAGTGTCCGAACTCCAGAGGTGCAGCGTCTGCCCTCAAGTCTGGTTGTATCCTGCTGCCCAAGTGCTCTCCGCCCTTCTGATGAGTAGCCGTAGAGACCTCTTTCACTTGTAGTCAGTTGAAATTACCATTCAGGGGTGAAGGAGCAATTCAGCTACAGAAGTCACCTCTTGAGAATTACCGGTCTGTCTGTGATGGGTGAGCTTTGTAATAGTTGCGTGCACCTTTGTAGTGGCAGGAGTACTGCATAGCAGCACAATTCCTTGTTTTCTTGCTTATTCAATTACCCTCTGCCTTACGCATGACTTTTGGTTACTTGCTTGGGTTGTTCCTCTCTACTATCCCACATAGCATTTGTTTATAACTGAGCACTTATTAACCAGAACGTAACAAGTGATGGAAAGGCAATTAAAGGGTCAGCAAACAGGAGGCAGCAGGGAGGCTTGCTGTGCAGATCAGACTGTTTTTCAGACAAGGTCCAAAATAAAGCTTTTTAGGCCAAACTTCTCATACTTTGGACTCCTTTTTTTTTATTTTTTTATTTAATTTTTTTTTTTGTGGATACCACTGTTTTCTAAAAGCAGGGCTGGAGGAAATTGATGCTGTCAAACAAATCAAGCTTCCATATTCTACTATATAATTTTCCTTCCGTCTCCTAAAATATTAATTTTTGGCCTTGGATAAATAATAAAGACAAAGAACAATCTTCTTGTCTCAACTGAATGTGAGGGTGGGGTGTGCTTCCTGTTGAAATGCAGTCGCGGTCACTGCAAAGCAAAAGGCAGCACAAAAACAAGCATCCAAGGAGATGCCTTACCCTGGAAACATCCAATCCTGGGGACTTCCTGGATCATTTCAGCCATTCCCACCTGCCTGCTCAAAAGCCTCAACCTCTTGCAGTCTTCTCTGCAGCTAAACCAGCTGGATTCAGGTATCTGAAAAATGAACTCAGAGTCTGGGGGTGCTCATTTTGGGGGTCTGTGACCTTTATTGTGTGTCTTCTGCACAACAGTGGCTGCTGTGGAGGAAAAACATCAGTGCCCTAGTTTATTTCAAAGTTCTTATGTTGGAGCTCTTGTTTCAGGAAAGTAATAGGCAATAAATGCCCTGGCTTTTAATATACCACAGGGATCTCACTCAATTTAGGGCAAGTTCCAGGGTTTGTACCTGGAGGTGAGGGAATATGTATTATAGTGGTGATGTCTGCGTGTCCAGGAAGTCACAGTCTTCTTGATGATGATGGGTGGAAGGCAGAAACCTGCTGATGTTCTTTAATCATCCAGAACTGGAGAATCCAACCAGGCCTTCATATCTCTGAGACAGATAATAAAATGATAGTTACCATTTGTCATGGGGCCTTGTAGGAGATTCAGCCAAATCCTTTGGCAGCTTCCCCAAGCTTATTGAGATGTGGGTTTGGGTAAGTAATGAGGCCATTAAAACAGCTGGCTCTAGTAAATAGCCTTGGATTGAATTCTCCCAAGTTAAAATGAATGGAAAGATAAGCACAAACATATATGTAAGTAAGGTTCTGGGTTTGGAAAGGACAGACGTCATTAATCTGATCCCTTAGTTTATCTATGTCTGCTGGGCTAAGCAGCTTGAATATAGAAGTGTCTGGAATAAAGAAGTTTTTTTTTTGTTGTTGTTGTTGTTTGCTTGTTTTAATTTATTTTTTATTTAATTTATTTTTTATTTAAATTTTATTTATTTATTTTTTCTCTCCCAAATCAGAAATGGTACAAATCTGGAATGCATTCCTGAAGCCAAGGGCAACATGATGGAGAACAAAGCATTATACTTGACTGATGTTTTGAAACAGAAATTAAAAAGAATATCCCTAAAAAAAAAAAATATATATAAAAAAAAAATGGGGGGGGGGGGCAGGGGATAGTTTTCTAAAGAGTGCCCAGGAAAAAAAAAAAAGAGTGCTTCTGATATGGACCTTGAAAAATATAATAAAAGGGGCTGAATATTATGCTGGAGATAAAGAGGGTATTGGGTTTGCCTAGTGAGCAGTTCTTTATCCTGTTAGAATCATAGAATCATTAGGGGTGGAAAAGACCTTCAAGATCATCTGGTCCAACCATCCCCCTACCACCAGTATCACGCACTAATCCATGTCCCTAAGCACCACATCCAACCTTTCCTTAGATACCCCCAGGGATGGAGATGCCACCACTTCCCTGTTACCACAGTAGTCCTGATCTTGGTTTGCCCAGGCATCAGTGTAGCAAATAACATCACAGCACATATTGCCTTGTGTTAGCTCAGACTGGAAGCTGGTCCTGTGGGCTATATCCTTCTGCCCATCTCTTCCCTCCCAGTCTCTGTATCTCATACATACTGTGTAATCCCTGTAATCACCTTTTTTTTTTTTTTTTTTTTTTCCTTTGTTCTCAGAGTGTCCTTTAAGTCTTATCTGAAAATCTGCTCACCCAGAAGTCCCTTGTTCTCTAATACTGCTCACGTGCCAGGTCTGGTTGTGTCCTCTGTTGGAGGTTGTCCTCTGCTCCCCCCATGCACTGGGTGATGGTGCCAGAGTCAAGCCCTAGAACATAAACTTTCTACTTAGTAGGAACTGAAACAATAGACCATAGGTTACCCTGTGAGGTCATGCTGCCTCTCATTTTTTTTTAATACACGATTTATTATTTTTTTTTAACAACAAGAATACATCTGCTTTGCTTTTTCACAGGCAAATGGGATAATTACAATGAACTGAAGCTAAAGGAGCAGTGGTCACGCAGGCAGAGGAGAGCCTGAAAACCATAGAATACTAAGATTTTGCTGTAATTGATGTCCCTGTGAAGGACAGCAATAGTTGAGGATAGAGGGACATAGGAGAAGCCCTTTAGAGAGCTGTGTCCTGGCTGTGATAGAAGCAAGGACAAGTTAAACTTGATATGTGGTATACAGTACCTTAGAGGAGGGCAAAAATAGCAGTTGCTGTTCCTAAATTTCTCCGTGAGAACACTTTATAACAGCAGTGGCAGCTCTGTCTCTGCTGTAACCCACTTGTGGGTGGCCTTTTAGGATGCTCCTCTCACAGCTGGTGCCTCAGGGCAGCACGCCACGATCCCACGCAGCAGGAGAGAGGCGGTTTTGGTACAGTCACGGCCTCTCTGGGATGAGTACATAACATCAGCCCCCTCCAGAGGTAAATACAGATGATGCCTGCAGTAATGTAAAACCAGCTTATCATGAAAAGGTTTTTTTTTTTGCTCTCCTGCCCCCTCCCCTTTTCCTTCTCCTTCTTCAAAGGTTACTTGCAATGATTTATTAGAATGCTGCACAAACTCTTCCCAAAGGGCTTCTGTTTAAACTTCTGTTTTCATCTCAGCTACCTGTTTTACAACAGTTAATTCTAAAAATGTATAAAATCACAGACTCCAGACAGTTGTTGATAAGGATTCTTGATAAAGTAATTCAGTGCATCTGCTGCCAGATAGTCTGGCTCCATAAGTATCGCTGTCTCATACATGGGCTTTTAAAAATAAAGCTGAATGACCTCTTCATTTGATTCTGTAACTGATTTGTTTGGCCTCGAGTTATAAAGCAATAATGAAATACCCTCAATCATAGCTCCAAAGTAATTATACATATATATAAAGCAGTTATCAGATTCCTGAGGAGCTGCTCACTACACTTGGGCATTTTGCTAAGGAAGTTTCAAGGGAAAAGCAGAGCTCAGGAGACAGTCAGCAGTCACCAAGTAAGAGAGTTAGAGACTAAAAGAAAGGGAATAAATGGGGGGAGGGGCAGGCAGACAGAAACAAAACAAAAAATAGTGATAACTGGAAGAGTAATAAGAGAGAATGTCTTTATTTGAGAACAACTTTCTTCTCCACTGTTCTTTAGAAAGAAGCAGTGAATTAGTTTAATTGGACGAAGTATTTTTTCATCAACATGATAAATGTATGGTAATGATATTTTCTTGTATTTTCATCATAGAAAAGAGACGATTGTGTAATTCACACTAATGCTGAATTCAGTATTGTCTCTGTGCCTTCAAGTTTGGGAGGAGTAACTGGAGAATGTTACTGAAAGCTGCACGTTGGAGGTAATATAATGCATTATCTGTTTTACGGAGTAGTCTATCCAATCAGCCTAATTTAAGAATTTTCTATGTGGTAGTATAGGAATGCTCAGCCTTTGATTTTCATTTATTTATTTATTTATTTAATTTTGTACCTGCTTTTCACCTTTAACCTTTAATCAGTTGAATCTTTTTTTCTTCTTCTTTTAAATTTTTAACTTTACACTCCTATCATTTTTGTTCATGGAGTGAGGAAGATAGTACATTTATAAATAAGCGTGGATGTTCTGATGTTCCATTTAGCTTGTACTATGTTACTTGCATTACACAAGTCACTTGGATTTTCTAGTTTTTCTTTAAATTTCAGTGCAGTCTATATTTTGTTGTCGTTGGTTTTTTTTTGTTTGTTTGTTTTTTGGTTGGTTGGTTGTTTTGTTTTACGTAGTAATTCATGTCCTGGTTCTCAAGGATTGGTAAAAAAGTTTTAAAACGCGTGTTCTTCTCACAATAGTCTTTCTCCTATTGTTGCCTTTGCATTCAGCATGTTTTCCCATTGGGTCCAGTTCTTTCTCTTCCCTTTCTCTTTTCCTCTATTTTCTGATCACTTTACTTGGTGATTGCTGGCTATATTCTGAACAATGCGATATGATCTTCTGGATATCTTTTCATCCTCAGGTGGATATTTCTTCCTTTTCAGTTTCCCTGTGAATTTAATTTTATATCTGGAGTATAGGAAGAGATTAAGTCGTATGCTTTTGGGGGGAAATTTGGGGATTTTTTTTTCAATGGTGAGATGTCTGTGAGGATGTGGAACAGGTTCAAAAGGGAGTTGAACTTTGTTATCTCTGTACTACTATCTTTTATTGGAAAAAAACACTGTTTGTTACTGATCTGTGGGTAGGAGGAAACTTGATGGCAGCAAATCAGTCTAGTTGAAAGGGAAGTTGAATGGGAGCTTCTCGTGGCAGACCTTTCAGAGTAGACTATCCTTGTAATTGCCTGTAATTCACAAGTTGGCTGTAAAATGTGAGGTTAAAGTAAGAAAGTAAATAAATAAAAATCCTCCCTTTCTCATTCAGAACACTATGCTATAAATGTTTTGCACTGCCTGAAATCTTCAAAATGCATTAGAAATCAAGGGTAGCTGTTCCACATCCTTCCCTATTGAAACAACTTCTGTGTTTCGGTAGTGGCCTTTGCGACTTTTTTGTTTCTCTGTGCTGTAGAGCACACTCAGCAGAGAATATTGTTTTAGTTTGCCATTTCTGATTTATTCAGTTGTTTCTGATTATTAGCCAGTGGGGAATGAATCTGTTTCTGCTTTAGATCATGTGTGCTTTCTTCAAAATTTTTTCAACAGCGTATAGACTTAACATGCTATTCAGTACTGAAAATTGCCTAAAAATGTCAGTAGGATTTAATGGCTGTTATATCTTAATGGTTTCTATTTTAATATGTGCTTAGGTTAAAAATAAGTGAGGATTACAATTTTTATCTTTTTAATTATTATTATTTATTCCATACTCCACAAATTCATTCCGTGATCCCAGAGTCAAGCTGAGTTCATTCCTTCTCACTCAAAAATGCAAACTTTTCTGAAGAAATTATGTCTTAATTAACAATTATATAGTACCCAAGTCTTATCAGGTCCTCAGCAATAACCTTGTAGATCATCTGAGACTAATTCTTACTGAAGAATAAGTGTTGAAATTTGCGTAGCAGTGGTGATAATTAATTTCCCTCCTCCTTCCCCAGCTCATGCCATCGCAGCTCTGGGGAGAGGGGTGGGGCTGCGCCGAGCTGACACGGCTGAGGGCCATAGAAAACTTCATTTGTCACATTGGGTCTCTGATAGAGGATTCCTAAGCAAGAGACTGTTTTCTTATAGTTACTGCTTCAAAACAGAGTAACACTTCCGATGTGGCTGAAACTGGGCTGATCAAACCCTAGTTTGTTTATTTCTTTTCATTCTCTTTGACTTCCTATTTTTTTTTTCCTTTCTCCTATAAAAGATAAAGGAGACATCTTGCAGTTTTTTCTTGAGATGACTTTGATTTTATTTTATTTTTTTTTTCCCCATTGAAGTAATAAACCGATGCATTTAATTTTTAAGGCAATTCACTGGATAATAGGATTTCAGGGTTACTGCTTTTATGCTCCCAGGGAACCAGTGTTTATGCATCCTGGGTTGAATTAACGCTTCATAAGGTAGGCATTCTGGTTTTCCTATAAACTAATTCTCTCCATTGGAAGGGTAGAGAATTGCGACTGAAGTTCAAGGAAAGGCTATTTTCCTGCATATATATTTACTAATAATTTAGAGAGTTGCATGTCCTACATATCCCACCCCATCTAGTGGAAATGCTGTGCAGCAGCACTGCAAGGTCAAGGACCTGATGGAATCCAGGGATTTGGTGCTGCAGGAGGCTGAAGATCACAGATCTGCTTTCACTCAGCTATGGTATAAAAATGCCACACAGATTAACAGTGAAAGTTTACTCCATCCCCTTGAAAAACACTTACAATGGCTTGTAACAACAGAAGAGGAGACCTACAAATGGATATTTATAATTCCCTTTAACAGAGCCATGCTGAAGTCCACATGGACAACTGTAAACGGGAAAAGATAGGGGTAAGGAGAGGTGTCAGACAAAAACTTAGTCTGGGGTCTTTAAAATATTGTGAATTTTGAGTGGAAGGGGCCATGCTATATCTCCTGATATCCCGTGTTAATTCTTACAAAGTGTTTGAGCCGTTTGTGTTACAAGAGGCATGCTGGCATTTCTGTGCTACGGTAGTCATATGGTTCAGCTGGCTGCTGCGTGTGGTTCGTGGCCAGTGTTCAAGTGTGCCATCAACACACTGCATTTGGTTTTGCACAGAAATACGTGGATGAATATTTGAATAGTAAAACAGGTGATTTTTAGGAAGCTATTCTAGGCCTTCTGGCTCAAAGCAATAGCTGAGTACTTTTCAATATGCAGGTTTTCTTAATTAAAAGTGGATCTTTAGCAGCCATATCATTTACCCAATAGGCAATATAGAGAGCTGAAGCAAGTTGAGGATTCATTGTCTGATTTGGCAGAGTATCCAGCTATAAAGGTAGCTATAGTGATATACATTAGAAAGGAATTAACTTTTTTTTTTTTTTTTTAAATGTAATAACGGATTTTCTTGATAACATTTTAAAAACAAAACTGTAAGGGAATTAACATTCTGAATTTTGTGATGCGTTTTTGATGTGCTCTTCAGCTGTGTTAGGAAGAAGAACCAAAGGCATCACTAATGAGGAATGTTACCAAATGTTACCAAAATAGCAGACTTAAAATATTGAGATAATATTAAATGACAGACCATAATCTACATTACAAAGCAAGACAAAATAAAAGTAAATTTAAAAAGAAGTCACAGCAGAAATTCCTGGATGATAACATACAGTCTGAAACTCAGTCAGCCGTCTGCTGCCAGCTGGTGTCATGGCATTGGTTAGGACAAGGGGAACAGCTGAGAAAGCTTCTTGTCTAGTATCATACAAAATGCTACAAGTTATTTTGTATTGTATTGTATTTTGTATTGTAGGTCCTGAGTAGGACAGAGGACAAAGGGTTCGAGGATCTGTACACATGGTTCAAGTTGAGTGCTAGAGCAGATGTTCTGTGCCACCCAGTAGATGTTCTGGGCTGGACACAAGGGCTACATGGGATGTTCACAGTAGCTCAAGCAGCCTCTTCTGAGTGGACTGTATGTTTATATTAGGGTATATATGGTTATAGTAGGGTATGGTTATATTGTAGTCCATGCTACTTCATAGCATTGTTTGACCTTTAGGTACCTTTCTCTGGTTCAGAGAAAGATAAACCTGATCTTATATGGCTCTGTATTTGAAAGCCTGCTTTCTTATATGCTAGCATAAAGGTGAACCACATGGGAAAATCATTGCTTCAAAAGTTAAGCAGTTAGCTACTTCCCAACCATAGTTGGGAAAATGTAATTTATTGAGCAGAGTTTTTAAACTCACTTTGGGTCTAAGAGATGTAGTGTTAATAAACCCTTAGCCAAGAACAAATCAGATAGTGAGGGGTGCTGGCTCTGGGGGCTTGCAGGTTGGTATCTGCCAGCACTTACGGGAAGGTGCAGCTTCCTGATATTGAGGGAGAAGACACAGGCTTGTAGGAGAGGCAGCCACTGGAAAGTAGTTGCTAACACGCAAACCTTCCCAAAGTGCTGGAGGTTGCAACAAGGATAATCTGCTGGAGACACCAGCTGCTTCCTTCCAAGTGCTGTGTGCTACCAGCAGAAAAATAGCGGTGAGGACTCAGACGTACCCATCCTTTTCTTCTGAAGAAGAGTCCTTTCTGCTCTGAACAGCTTGAGCTGAGAATGGAAAGAGAAATACTAAAGATAAAATGAGAATTGCAACTTGGTCATTCTCCAAGTGCCGTCTCTTCCTGGAGCAGCAGCAGAACGCATTGTTACAAAGTAAGCCCAGCTGTAACCCAGAGTTTGTGTATAAGGAACAACTTGCAGAAAATGAAGAGTTCTAGGTTAGGAAAAAGTTTCTCAAAGACTGGCTACAGCAGAAAATCTACGTGTTGCTGCAAGGCAAATACTGTTGATAATATCAGGTTTGAGAATTGTAGGGACAAGGGGGATGAAAACTTGCACTTTTACTGTGACATTTTTTTGATTTCTGACATGGAAAAATCATTTCACTCTTTTTTTTTTTTTTTTTTTTTTTTTTCATATTCTTTCTAAATTAAAGGATTTTTAGTCCTGTAACTAGGAGAGAGAAAAATGTTGAATATAGATTTCAAAAATAGGTATCTTGGGAGAAAAAAATCAATATAATCTATATCTATTTATGTAAATTCACCTAGAAGCATGTCTGTAGACTACATTTTATTTTTTCAGATAAGAATTGTGCTTTCAGGAGACTTTTCTGGTTTGGCATGTATCTGCTGCACAGAAGTTTTTAAAGGAAATTGGTGTTGAAAAAAAAAAAAAAGTGCTAACCACAGACTTCAAAATGGAACAGCTTGGTGGAAATGGAACTGCCTGTACTTTGATTTCCATACCTGAGTCTGTACACTGGTACAAAATTGTCACCTTCTGGAGAGGGAGAGATTTAGTGAGGTGAGAATTTCACTAAAGGCAGGGGTGGGGGTGGAACAGAGCCTTTTTTTTTTTTAATTATTTTTTTAAAGGTTTCTCTCTTTTAGCAACATAGCTTAGTTCCTGAGGGTTATTAATCTCATTCCTTTCAAAAGAAGAATAGATTTTAGCCCTTGGATTTTCTAAGTGTGTTTAATTTTTTCTCTGATATTGTCAAGAACAGACCTGGAATTTAATATTTATAAGAGTAAGCTAAGATGTGTTTTGCTGTGTGCCAGCTATTCTTTCTATCAAGAAATAGAGATGAAGACCTGTTTCTTTTATGAAGGTGATCACTTTTTTTTTTTTTTTCCTGATATACATCAAAATATCAGCATTTTTTTTTATTTTTTTTTTTTCCAGGAGATTTTGTTTTGCTTCTTACTCTCTCTTTCAAATCGCTGTCATGCAAATCCAAATCCAAGTGTAAACATTTTTACATTTACAAACATTTTGTAGCGCTCATAAAAACACCGCTTTTTCAGCTTTATGCAACCACCTGCCATTCCACATGGAAGGCTAAATTAATCTCTGCTTTGTATCTTGTGATGTCTCAGAGTCTATCGTGAGCATATGCATGATGTGAAAGGTCTGTCAAAATACAGAGCACTTTGGTCTAAAAAGGCTCTGAGCTTTCTACCTCCGGCATATTCTGCTGGCTCGGAGTGATGCTAGTCAAGGCTGGCCATGCCCTGGGTTTTAATCTGGTGTCAGAAGGTTCTTGTTTCAAACTGTCACACTCTTCAGCATTTATTAGTCCTTTCTGAACACATAATAATAAATTGATGCTTAGTTACTTATCTGAGAGGTTTTAGGCACCTCTTGTTATAGATTTAAAATTACTTAATTTCTAAAATTACTATCTGAATTTGAATATGAGAGCGATGCTTTCATGTGGTGATGTTAATTTTTAGCACAGGGATGGTGTTGTAGCCTGCAACTCTGCTGGCTACAATGTCTGCTTGTTGAATCTCAAATATCAGTGTGGTGGTCCCATTATGCCGTGGTGGCTGCTGCTGGAGCTGGGAATTTTGAAATGTTCAGTTTGGCTGTCCCCAGGTTGGTAAAACACTGTGAGACCTGCATGTATGAGCAGTCCCAGATAGTGAAGTCCCAGCTTTGTTCTTAACATGGCTGTCCATGGAAGAATTGTTTTTCTTAATGGCTGTTTTTGTTTCATAATAAATCACAGTTAAAAAATCATTATTTAACAATGAAAGAATTCAGAGTTTGAGGACAAAATTCAGAAGTATGAAGTTCTTCTAAAAGCAAGTATCTGGATGTCCTTGTTAATAGCTGCAGTTTTAGACTGATTTCCAAATTCAGTATGTATTACCTCAAAACATCTCATGCCTTCCTGCTACTTCAGGGAATACTCAAATTGCGAATCTGTAGATACTGATTTATAGGGAACGAATGCAGTGCATTTGTTATACAGCCTTGGTGTCTCACACATCCATCTACAGAGGGAAAAGCAATTGACTTCTCATTTCCTATGTTTCACATTCTTTTTATGAAGCAGAAAGAAGCTTGTGATGAACTGTTATAACATCTTGTTTAATGCATATATTAAATCATTATGCTGAAACTTTAGCCCAGTGAATGTTTCAAGGATGGTTAGGTACAAGTTGTGTTGGCATCAGTTGATAATTCTGTGACACAGAAATATTTTTGACCTCCACGGTGGGCGTAAGAAACTTTACCATTAATTTAACTTCCTGGGATTTATTTACTTAATTATTTATTTTTAAAACAGGTTCAATGTTTGACTGGGAGCTTATCTATCTGAGCAAGACCACTAACTAATGAAAGTAAAATTAGATTGCTTTCCAGAGAGAGCTATTTCTACATGCAGGTATGCCTGTTCCTAGGCCTTCTCGTATTAGATTACTCGCTGGATAACTCTGCAAAACAAATTTGTGGAAGGTCAAGATGGGTGAGAGTGATTTACTGTAAATAGGGAGTGAAGGTGATTTATGCTGTCTGTTCTCTCCACGTGGCAGCTTGGGTCATGCCTGGTGACTCCAGTGCCTGTAATAGCTGGGGGCTGTGCTTGTCTTCTTTGCAGGATCATTTCTCCTGGTTTTATTTTCACATGTTTTCTCTGCAGGAGAGGCACAGAAGAAAAGATTTCTTAGTGAGTTAATATATTGCATGGACAGCTGAAATGAAATCCTTTGTGTAAAGCCTGTTTTGTTGTTGTTATGCTCTTCCTGTTGCCCTGGCTTTGATACATTTAACACATCTCTGCCTTGCATGGGTCTGAGCAAGTGTAGATTTCATTTATGCTGTGGATCTAGTTATGTCCATGTACCTCTTGGTGTCTCTAAGCATAGATGTGCCATCTCCTTGGCAAGAACCTAGCCACCTGGCTGCAGGATGCCCTGCAGTGAACTTGGTGAGGAACATATCATTTATATGAGAAGTTGTTGACTATTTTAAATACTTAATAAGCAAGAAGACTGCTGAGAAGGACTGTGTACACTTGAGATTAGGGCAGACATAGGTGAGCTAGGGATCCCTGTTCTCTGAGATCAAGAAGGGAAATGATTATGCGTTTCCTCCACAGACTTCTGTGTCCACCGACCAGCCAACCACAAAGGATGGAGCCAGGACATGTGTTACAAATACTGCTGCAGTCTCTTGCTTGCTGCTGTTTTGGGACGGGATGAACTTGAAAGTTCCTCCTGAGTTGGGCTTGGCAGGGAAGGTTATGGAGCAAGTCTCCATTTAGGAATTTCTCCAGCTTTAAAGGAAGAGGGATCTGAGCAGCCAGGAGGCTATCCTGGTGGTTGAGCTAAACGAGGAGGGAGCTTCTCTTATTTCTCTGGATGTCAGTAACTTTTTGCCTGTGTCTTTTATTGCTGACCACTGTTAATTATTTTTGTGCTGGAGCTTCATGTCAGTGGTTAATGCTTTCCTCTTTGGGTGGTTTCCAGTGACCTCTTTTAACAGCTATAGTTCATTTTCTTTTTCTTTGCCATTCACAGAATCACAGAATCACAGAATTTCTAGGTTGGAAGAGACCTCAAGGTCATCGAGTCCAACCTCCAACCTAACGCTAACAGCCCTCCACTAAACCATATCCCTAAGCTCTACATCTAAACGTCTTTTGAAGACTTCCAGGGATGGTGACTCCACCACTTCCCTGGGCAGCCTGTTCCAATGTCTAACAACCCTTTCAGTGAAGAAGTTCTTCCTAACATCTAACCTAAAACTCCCCTGGCTCAACTTAAGCCCATTCCCCTCGTCCTGTCACCAGGCACGTGGGAGAACAGGCCAACCCCCACCTCACTACAGCCTCCCTTGAGGTACCTAAAAAGAGCGATAAGGTCACCCCTGAGCCTCCTCTTCTCCAGGCTGAACAAGTTCAGTAGTTCAAAATAATATACATATAATATATGTAGTGTGTGAGTGTGTATATACTTAATCAAGTGCTAGATAATTGTTAACATTTCAGAGTATTTGTATGGAAGATAGAAATATACACCCCTGCCAACAGGAAAGAAATTGATTGAGCTCATGCTGTGAAACAAATAAATAACTGGGGAGAATAATGTTAAAGCTTACTGGCGATAGTAATTTGGTCAAAGAATCCTTCTGTAGTGCATTAAGCTCTCTGTTACCTTCTAAATAGAATGTAATATGGAAAAGTTTAAGAATATGAAACATTATACTCTTCTGCCAAAATCCCATTCAAATGGGTAAGAAAACTAACTGGATGTTAAAAAGAAATAATTTGGACAAATTTAATTTAATAAAATTTAATCCTATGAAAAGAACCAATAGCATCCTGATAGTTAGAATAAAATAATTGTGGACTTCTGACTCAAGAAAGTGTTTAACTCACTTTAATATGTTTTGTAAGCATTAATGTTTTGTCTCAAGCTTTGTAATCTTCTAATTGCATTACACAGCTACATTAATATGAAATCATCATCCACTTTGAATAAACCATTTAATAGAGAAATAATTCTACTACATGAATGAAAATAAAAATAAATTTATTAATTTTAGTTTTCAGAACCAAGTAGTTAATTCTTGAATGATGCTAGCTATAGCTATTTTTGGCTTATAGTCAAGAACAGTAACCTGAGCTGAGGCAATTAAAGAATTAAAGCAGGAGTGTATAAATACCCAGTTTATCTTACTACCAGGTCTCTATATTATTTAAGCTATTTTCTGCTACTAACTATGATAAACTATCAATTTATAAGAATAGCATTTATTTTATTCATAAAGTTTGCTTCCATTTTATTAACTTAAACGTGATAGAAGTAATTTAAGGGGGGGGGAAAAAAAAAAAAAAAAAAGAGGCTGACCAGGGCTGGAATCCATACTTCATTTTCCATTTTATTTACTGTGTTGTTGGTTATGTTTCCTAAAAACAGGAAAAAATAATAAAAAAAAAAAAGTGATTCTACTCTGTAGACTGATAACTAATATTAATTCACACTTAGTGTTTTTGTTGACCTCAGTAGGTTTAAAGAAGTGGCAAAGGGTGTGTTTTAGCTTTGCAAATCAAATTTGGCAATGAGATTCTATTCTATACTGTAGCATAAATTGAGAATTTATAACTCAAAATTACATGAATACTCTTTGGAAGTAGATGGGACCAGAGATTTTAATTTTGTTGGTGACTAACTGCAGTCTGTCTCATTCTTCCATTTTGACATGTTATAAAGTTGTAGAAACATTCTTGCTATTTTTTTTTTCTCCTTCAAATTTAGCAGACAAACACACAAAACAGATTTCTTAAATGGGAAGCTGCCATATGTTTGTTACTGCTTTTTGGGTTGAGCAGGTATGGTTGCTTACACAGGGTATCTGTGTGTGGACTTCACACCAGGACTAGTTAGAAACCCATAATGTGGGTCTTCTGCTAAGCTCCAGCTTGTACCAGTTTCTCCAGGAGGTGTCCAGGCTCTTCTTGCTCTGAAGGTGACCTGTAGGCTGGCAGCATGTTGGAGCCAGCTCAGAAAATTAGTGCTAGCCCTTGTCCTAGAGTACTGCTCATGGGAGCCAATATTTTTTTAATTTTTATTGTGCCTGTAGTATGTGTCAAGAAAGCAATCCAAATTTTTATCAGTTTGTAAAGAAGATAAAAATGAAGGCAAAATAACCTTGCTGAGCTACTTGTACTACACAAAAACATCCAGTTCCCTTTGATGCGCAGATGTTCAGAATAATTCTGCAATTCATTTTCAAGGAGGAATAAAAAAGTCTAGCTCTTCTTAGGCTGCAGGTTTTCTCCCCTAACTGAAACCGTGAGGTATGTAGTGGCTGTCATTTTTAATAAGAGGATGCTGAGTAAGAGTAAAATAAATGGAAAAAAATGACTCCTGTAAAACTTGCAATCATTTTATAACTAATGTGACAAAATGACATTTTTTTCATTTCTGAAATGTTTTACAGTAACCTTGTAAAATTTAGTGAAGTTAGAGTGTTAGAAAGATTAAACATATAATAAGAGAGAAGAGCCTTTCTAATAGAAATGTTTAGGGAGTGCTTAGTGGGAAAAAAAATCTTAAACGGAAATATAAAATTAATGATAGAACATTTTAGAAGCTGGAAAAGATGCAATTAAAAAATATACTGGTTTTCTGCAAATGAACACAGGCAGTGAGTTTGTTAGCTGTGGAAAACATACAGTGGAAAGTTAATATGAAATGAAAAATACAAAAGCATTTTTTCCCTGCTGATATTAAGCACTCAGATAACTAGCAGAAATCTATAAGAGCCAAGGAGGAGTGCTGCAGATAATGTTGTAAGCCTAGCTCGGCCCTATCCCTGAAGACTTGTCGGGATAATGATACAGTTTAGGAAACTGCCTCAGGACACGTTAGGAAATGACAGGCACTCAGTTGTAAAATAAGCTGTTAGAGACTATTTTAAGCTGTCAAGCAGGAGAACACTTGGGAAACCACAGCTTTGTTAAGTGTGAGTAGTGTAGGGTAAGGAAAAGAAGTAGTGCTTTAGCCAGGTGGAAGAGGAAAAGCTAGTTGATTGGGACTTGAATTTAAAATATATCTATATTTGTGTAGGAAATGTGCATTGGCAGCCTCAGGATTATTGTGAAGTTTTCAACAGCCCTGTGATTTAATTTGAGATATTCCAGTTGTATTTGCTTTTCTTAGGAAATTATACTGGCCAAAATTGTCAGATAGCTGTGCTGCTTGTAGTATAAATCTGGGCACAGAGCAACCGTTCATTTTTCCTTCCCTGCAAGCAGAAACCTGGAGTAGGTGTATGAAAAAAGTCCCTTTTTATGCGCTTGTTAATTGTTCTTGAAGCTTTTTACTGCTCTGAAAAATAAGGATGTGCTGAATTTATGATTGGCAGAAATCACAAATGGATGAAGGATAGTTTAATAAATATGTAATGTAGGGAAGTTTGCTATACATATAAATGAGAATCCTAATCAAAGGACATTGGGTGTGCTTCGTGTGCACATAGTTCGTGGCCAACTGCTAAATAATGAGAGAGGAAGCACTCTGGAAGCTGCCTTGGAGGGTGGAGAAATTATATTTAAAGGATGGCAGTGAACTTGAAAACTAGCTCTTTTTAGAAAAGCAGTTAAAATAAAAGCTAACCCTCTTCCTGTGTCTGCCTCTTGTTACCTATATTGAGTTAGTAAAGTTTTATTAATGAGGTCTCTCCCCCAGACACATCAAAATGTCCAACCATTAATAGTGGAAAATACCAGTGATTCACATACCAAGGTTATTTA
Organism: Netta rufina; assembly: GCF_964035555.1. Classification (NCBI taxonomy): domain Eukaryota; kingdom Metazoa; phylum Chordata; class Aves; order Anseriformes; family Anatidae; genus Netta; species Netta rufina. Next base: position 18,771,229 of record NC_140124.1, on the reverse strand, counting down.
GTACAAAAGTGTGCAAAAGTCCACTTTTCAGAGTAAAAGAGCCAAACTCATAAAAAAAAAAAAAAAAAAAAAAAAAAAAAAAAAAAAAAAAAAAGGAAGGAGAAAGAAGGAAAACTACATCAGTTTCAGTGATCCCTGAAGTCTAACTTCTGAATATTCAAGCAGGTTGGATATTATGAAGAGCTGTCAGTACTTCAGAGCTATGGATGCCAAGGCAATTATGTTTGCAAACCTTGAGATGCATCAGCCTAGTTTTTTACCTTCTGACTTGGGAGCAGGGAAGCAATTTGGCTCAATATTTAGGCAATTAATGTTGGAATTAACTCCAACTTGCGAATTTTAAGGAGTTTACAAAAACTACAGCCAGATATAAATGAACTCTGTGGCACTTTTGAAAGAATCACTGTTTCTGAGTTGGGCATTAACTTCAAATCAGCAAAACCAGCATTTTAAATGTGAGTGGAGATAAACGTAGGGCTCTGATGTTGCTGTCCTTGCCTGAGCTTGGAGACATCACTAGGCACAAACTGCTGGAGCTCTAGCCCTGATGTCTTACTGATAGCAACTGAACTCGCAGCCTAGGGGCAAAGTGATTTACTACGTTGAGGGAAGGTGAATTGGGAACTGGAGTTTTCTGATCGAGATTCATTCTTCTTTCTGCCCTTTCTTCCCCATAGGAAAGCAGCATCTCTTTACATAATTTCTCCAATGATGACATGGGCTGTTTGAGCTAGTTTTGTAGGAACATCTCATCAGCTGGGTTCCTTTCCCCTTTGTAAAGTGGGATCAGCTGCCACAGTGGGCACGGACTGGATCTCAGTGGAGAGGGGAGGTGGCAAGGCATGACTGTGGGAAGGGATTTATGTTCAGTCATGTCAGAATGGTGCTGGTATTTTATTGTGAGAAGGCAAATTAAGGTTTGAAATGGTTCAAATCTCCCAGAATACGGAAGGCACATCAAAGCACAACAGATGACTTAAAAGTAAGGTCAAGGTTTTGTTATTGCTGTATTTAGACAAACGTGAGTTGCTACTTGTTCTGGTTTTACTGATAAGTGATGTGAATCGTGAGGTCATGGGAGGGTGTCTTGGTCAGCTCTCTAGTTAAAAACTGGCTTCACTTTTTTCCAGCATGGTGATGAATTGATGTCCAGGAACAATGAAAAAATAAGTACTTTGACATTGAAAATTTAATTCATTTGATGGATAGCTTGCAGTCAGTTGCAGCAAAGAGCCCCCATATCATTACAGAAGATAAAGATCTGGTCTAAACAGTTTTTACTCTTTAAATTTTAGATTCGGTTATTTAAAAGATGCTTCCCTCCCATGCAGGTTTTTAAGTTGGAAACAGGTGAAGGCTCCATTTAATGCCTTCTCACCTAACATTTACCTTATGAATGACTGCATGGCAAGAGAAACCTTCAGCTAAGCCTGTTTAGGAGTTTACATTCAACACAGGCTGCCTTAGATGCCATGCAGTAGAGCAGGTGTTGAGTAGATTAAGTAGAGGTTGACAGAAAGCAGCCTAATTCAAGTGTCATCTCTGATTTCCACTGAAATGGGAAAAGTGTAATTTGCACATACAAAGGCTGGGAGAGTAAAAGAGAGTTCACTTACTGACCACAGATGAATTATCACACTTATTTTCCTCTTTGAGTATCCTATAGCACAACTAGCATCAGCCTAAGTGAAGTGTTTAAGATGGTCTGACTTTCATAATGGCACACACAGCATTTTTTATTTTGTTTTTGATTGTCTGCCTTGAGACACATAGCCAAGATGGTCAGCATGTCCCTGGGGAAACAAGGAGAACGTGGCTGCTACAAAAACATGCAGCAGCACTGCCAGGGTAACCCCGTGAACTGCCTGCCATAGGACTCCTTAAATTGCCCAAAGCTTGGGAATGTGTTTGTCTGATGCCAGAAAGAGGTATATGTCTTGTGTACTTCCTAAAATAATAATCTTGATATGTAGGTTGAAGTTGCCTTATAATGTCATGTAAAGTTTTTGAGCTTGTCAGTTCAATATTAATGTATTAGCGCTAAAGGCTTGGTAGGTAGATCTGTGTCTAAGGAAGCAGACACAGCCTGGAGAAGAGAAGGCTCCGGGGAGATCTTATAGTGGCCTGCCAGTACCTAAAGGGGGTATACAGGAAAGCTGGGGAGGGATTCTTTGTCAGGAGATGGAGTGATAGGACAAGGAGTAATAGCTTTGAACTAAAAGAGGGTAGATTTATATTAGATATAAGGAAGAAATTCTTTACATTGAGTGTGGTGAGGCGCTGGCACAGGCTGCCCAGAGAAGCTGTGGATGCCCTATCCCTGGAGGTGTTCAAGGCCAGGCTGGATGGGGCTTTGGGCAACCTGGTGTGGTGGGAGGTGTCCCTGCCCATGGCAGGGGGGTTGGGACTGGGTGATCTTTAGGGTCCCTTCCAACCCAAACCATTCCATGATTCTATGAAATACATGGTGTTTAGTTGCTGAATTTACTACTATTAAATACATGCTTTGTGGTTTATCTGCTTTGGAGTTTAAATACAGATTTGCTCTTTTTACAAAATCATTCGAAATCCTTTATTTCTAATAGTCTTTTCTCTTTTTATCATTTAGACAAATGTGAGTGACTAACATTTTCACAGCAAAGACTAGCCATATTGCTTTCAGACATATGTACTGCCTGGGGCAAGTGTGTTTTGTTTCATTTATATATATATATATATTAGAACTAAACTAGTGCGGCTCAAGTCTTATTTGCCTGCTGGCTCTCTCAGTTCAGTAGCTCATGAAATGTGGTTGTGAATTGTTTGAATATGTAAACATTTTGAATATGTAAGATCTTTCAGCATTGATTAACAAGGATGCAACTAGTATCACCACGTTTATTATCATCAGTGACACAATCGGATCACTTGAGCTCAGGAACCACTTTCGATTCTGACCATCTCTCACAGCTGGTTCCTGAGGAGACTTGAAAAGGCAATGATCCTTACACAACACACAGCAAAGATATTTCTGCTTTTCTGGTCAGCATTGCAGATCACTTAGCAGGAGTTGGTGGAAAATTACAGAACAGAGAAGCCATTCATAATTTTTGAGGGATGGAGGTTTACTCTGTTCAGGTTTACATTGTTTTAAGATAATATATAGCACTGGCAAAAGTGGAAACAATTGAACTTCTGTTTATTTTTCTGTTTTTTCCATTATTGTATGTCCAAAAGAAACTACAGGCTCTTGTGGCCAATATGTTACTTCCTCGGTATTAGGGCTGTAAGTCCCTTGCAAACTGCTTACATAGATATGAAGTGATCTTTTAACATACCCAAATGAGTTGCTCTATTTAGTTGAATTTTTTTTCTTTTAATCTCATTAGAGGTTTTTTGTTTGAAAGTGGGGCACACAGAGCTTAGAATAAGCCAGGTGTTGATATTAGGCTTGGACTTTGCATAGTTGGAAACTAACATGTTTGAGTTTTGAAAGGATGAAGAAAATTTCAGAGAAATGGTGAACAGAGTTTTAGAGAGTAGTACTTTGAAATGTGAAAAAATTTGCTCCAATTTTAAAGAAGGGAGTTAATATATAACAATTCTGAACCAAAGTATTACACATGATGATTAATATATAGAACAAACTGTCAATGTTAGCAAAAGGGATGTATGGCTACAAGTAAATTAGTCTAATTTTTGCAGTATGTAATTATACATTTCTGACGGATCAAGAGAGCAGTTTGATTTATTTTTTTCTTTCCAATTTCAAAAGAATGGAAATTAGATTTTTGTATCTGTGTGGCCTCTGGTGATTCAAGGTTTGATTCCCATTTTTTCCAGGCACTTCCATAACCTTGGGAAAGTCATTTTATCAGTTTGTGATTTTGGTTCCTCACTGAATTCAAAAGGGTGGTAATGTGAAAATGCCTGTGATACACTATTCTGTTTATGTACGTTTTGCCTGTAGATACTTCTACCTTAATATAAATTAATTATGCAACAGAAAAATGAAAGTTAATTCTGGCAAACAATACTTGGTGAAGAATAGTCTATCTGAATCTCACAGTTTTATATGATATAAAATGGTATAAGTAACCTGACTGCATTTTTGAGAAATAGTTATGTGGATAGTAGAGAAGGTATTGAGCTTTATTGTTTGATTAGAAGATTTTTGACTAATCCTTATCATTGATGATAGAAGTTCTATGTAGAATTTGCCAGTGCTGCATGCAAAATGTAGCCTATAATAAATTTTGATATTAGAGTTCATTCCAAAATATCTGTGATCCACCAGCCTATAAGCTTATAAAAACATAATTAATTTTAGTTAAGGAATGTGCAGAAATTTCTTTGGTAATGTTTGGTTTTACACAGTGAGTGGGCAAATATTCCTCAGAAATTTGAGAGACTGTGATGTGAAGCAACAAAAAGCAATGTACTGAATACGGTTACATACAGAGGTATTAATAATGCATGCAAATCACTTGCTATTTTCCAAATGCTTAATTCCTTTCCTGTCTAGAAGGAGGGAGGGAACAGAGATATACAGTGTAGGCAGGAGTATGCAGTGGAAGGTTGTAGGACCGTGCTCTGAGTAGAATTGCACAAAAGATGGATTTTGCCAAGTCTGGATTTGTGGATGGTTCTCTTGCATACTAGGAATCTATCTTACAGAAGATAGATTAGATAGAAGGGGATTGCCTCTACATAGAGTACCTGGGTAGAGCTGTATGGATTTTCAGGAACACAGAAAGACATATAGAAACACACATTGGTGCATGTGGCTCTGCTACTTGGATCCTTCTCTGCTACCCTCTAATAATTCCCTTTAAACCTCACAAGTGAGATATTGTGTTATATGGTAAAGAGACACAGACTAGGGAAAGGAGAGCTGACAGGGCATAATTTGTCAGTATTATCTGATTTACTGTTAATCTCCCTACACACTGCAGTACAGTGATCATCAGCAGTGATTTCCACTGTATGTGGCAAGGTAGGAACTGAATTTACCTCCTTAGTTTCTGTACCCAAAGAAAGTATTGTCAAGTTAAAAGCCGTCTTCACAATTGTTTTTAAACAACTGACTTATACTAATTAAAGTCTGTATTTGATCAAACCTGGTTATAAACAATTCACGAAGATCAAGAGATGGTGTTGGTTTTTGTTTGTTTGTTTGTTTTGTTTGTGTTTGTTTTGTTGTTGTTGTTTTGTTTGTTTGATTTTTATTATTTTTCTTCCTAAAGGAGTCATGGGCATGGAGTGTTTGTAAGGAATTTTCTAACTGTCTTTATAAACTGCTTCTACTCTAAGATTAAATTTTCTTGACGTAGTGGTGTGAACAAGTATAGTTCTTATGGTTGTCTCAGGAAAAAGTTGTCATGAAACAGCTGTGCATTAACTGGGTAAGTTTAAGGCCCACAGGAGGCTAAATGCCTGGAGAGAAAGGTTTCTGTGTTATATATTCATGATGTTTTATTTACATCTGTGTAACAAAAAAACACCAAATCACGCACTGTATGTTTTCTGATCATATGTATTATTTTAAAATATATACAAACTTATTGCCACAACAAAAGCCCATGACCTGTCTTTAATTTCCTGGCATACCCTTCAAGGCACAAACCAGTTTGGCAAAGGGGCTGGGTTGCAGTCTCTGGAAGTTGCTACATCCCAGTGAGGCAAGGAGGAGTGTCTCTGATTCCTTTCCTAATGTGCCTGTACATGATTCATCCTGGTGTTGTTTTCTCCCTTTTTGAATTCAGGCTGAAAAGAACTGTGGAGTTTCTTGTAGGATCTCTCCTAGGATACCCCTGGAGATAACTTTTCCAAAATTATGGTAAGTGCGCAGCAAAATTGAGCATGTTCATGGTTAAGGTTATTTTTTATCTTGGGAAATGGCAGTGGCAGTTGGTAGCAATCTGTGGTGATTAGGTGTTCTTCTCTGCAGAAGGTGAAGAGCCTGTGGAGTCGCCGTCTTTGGAGGTATTCAAAAGCCACCTTGACATGGTGCTGGGCAACCTGCTCTGGGTGGTCCTCCTTGAGCAGGGGCTGGAGCTGATAGACCCAGAGGTCCCTTCCAACTTCAGCTATTGTGTTTTAGTGTGGTGGCATGAAGATGTTTTGTGTATGCTCTAAGCAGTTATTGGGCTACAAAACTACTGAGAGCTCCTCTTTATTTCCTACAAATGCTTTAGGCAATAGTGATGTGAAGAGAGGGAGGCTGATATTGCCAGAGAAAGGTGCAGCATTACACCAGCCTCCAGCAGTCGGAGAATAGAAAGTTTCTCCTAGCTTGCTTAATATACAGGAGGAATTGTACAGAGAAATCAGTTCACAGTCTGTCCTTTTTAAATCAGTGGAGATTTAGAGATTTATGTGCACCAGAGCTGTTGCTGCTACAATGTAAATACCTGAAGAATAATGGCTTTGTGGCAAGAAGGAGCTGCAGTATTCAGATTATTCCTTCTGTTGGTAACTTCCAAAGTTTCAAGCTAGCAGAGCTCAGGGTTTTGAGCTAGCAGAGCTCAGCATTTCAAGCCAGAGGAGCTGAGTGATTGCTGGGCCTGTGGCACAGGTTTGGGATGGCAATATCCAGGGCTAGCTTGGGATGAACTCTGCACCAGTGCTGGTAGGCGGCGAATGTTTTTGAGTCTGTGGGTGTTACTTTTGGCAGGTCTTCTGTCTGGAGTGGTTCTGAATTTGGCTTATTGTATTCTAAAAAAAACATTTTGAGTACTTGAGCAGAATAATGGTTTGTATACTGTTCTGAAGGAGTTTGATGGAAAGGACCGCCAGACTTCCCTCTGCAAATGGATAATCATAATGTTTCCAGATGGCTTAGGTGATTTTGCCTCAGCAAGACGCAGGAAACTAGGAATAATCTAAGGCAAAGGTAGGCAATATGCTCTGTGTTTGTTCTAATAGGGGATTTGTTGAAGTAGGAGACAGCAAGCCAAAGGTGGTAATAGAGATGTCTGACAAACAGCACAGCATACTTCTTAGTATTGCCACAGGAATAGCTTTGGAAAAACTTATGGTTAGTTTTTTAGTACTGATATTTTTTCTTCTGGAAAATGCCATTTGGTCAAAATTATATTTTCCTTGCTGGAAAATCGAGATTTCAGTAATGCTTTGTATTTTTTTTTCTGTGTGGGTGGGAGAGCAGTGAGGAGGGGGAGAGAAGCATGTCCTGCTACAGGGAAAATGTCAGTTCCAAGTAGGTAAGTTTCTGTTTTTGCCTTGACTTTTTTATTTTGTGTGTGTGTGCATTGAAGCTAAAATCACCTGAAATAAACACTTCAGTTTTACCATACACAATGCTTTAATTTGCTTGAAATCCATTTTAGTTGTTCTAATTTTGCCTCAAGGAAAATACTTCTGTTGATATTCAATTGGAATTATATGACTAAAAATAAATAAATAATAAAAATAGTCAACACTCACAAAAGTGGAATTTTCCACCGAGATGAATCTTAGTTCCAGCAAGTCTTTAATCTGATGTATATTGTTCAGGTGTTGAAATAATTAAGTGGATGGTTGCTTCATGTATTTAGTTTTATCAGGCTATCCAGTGGTGCAGACTACAATAGCATTACATTATATTCTAATAGGGTAGTAATTATCCTGTTGTATTTGTTCTGGACCCCACCTGGGATGGGCATGTCAAAATTTTCCATATCACTATAATCTCATACTTGACTTCACAAAGTCCCATCCTTCTGGGATTTTGTCATGTGGACATATGCTACTTGATTAACCTTGTTGATTTAAAAGTCCATGATACCTAGTGAAGACCTTGAAATTGTGCATCACTGCAGCATCAACTGAACATCATCCTCTCTTGGAAGGATGTATACTCACTATTCTTACTTTGTAGGTCCTGCCTCTGTCCAGTACTTTATGTAGTGAATACCTCTAATGGGTCAAGATTCATAATGCTAAGAGGTGCACTTCATCTGTACCAGCAAGTCCAAATGATAGTTACTTTGGATGACTTAACTCTTGGAAACCCTATCAGGTACTTTCCTAGGACACAGCAATGTTCAGACTGCCCTGAGGGTGTCTACAGAAGCGGGCCTTGCTTTTACCAGGGTGGATTAGGTTTTCCACAAAACTCTCCAAATTGTTGTGTGTGTACAATTCTTGTGGTGATTTTTTTTTTTTTTTTTGGTGGTGGTTTACATTTGTTGTTTTGTTTCTGTGTTAGTTTTTCCCATTGGTATTTGGCAGCTCTGTGCATACTGCCTTTCAGGCCTTGGTAAAACTGTGGGCCTTACATCTTAATACCACAATGTCAGGTATGGGACCGTGCTGGTTTGATAGGAACTTGCTGAAACAGTTACAATATGGAAATTAGAAAAATAGATGCCTAGACTCTTAGCTATGATTTTCATGCTGTTGCCTGTCATTTCCTGCTGAAGAACACTGAGAGGCTGATAGTCATAGAATCATTAAGGTTAGAAAAGGCCTCCAAGGTCATCTGGTTCAACCATCCCCCTACCACCAATATCACCCACAAGACTATGACCCTAAGCACCAGGTCCAGCCTTTCCTTGAACACCCCCAGGCACTCCACCACTTCCCTGGGCAACCCATTCCAATGCCTGACCACTCTTTCTGAGAAGAATTGTCTCTTAATTTCCAACCTGAACCTCCCCTGGAGCAACTTGAGGCCATTCCCTCTAGTCCTACCACTGGTTATCTGCAAGAAGAGGCTGACCCCCAGCTCCCCACACCTTTCTTTCAGGTAGTTGTAGAGAGCAATGAGGTCTCCCCTGAGCCTCCTTTCTCCAGACTAAACAACCCCAGTTCCCTTAGCCGCTCCTCACAGGACTTGTGTTGCAGGATCTTCACCAGCTTTGTAGCGCTTCTCTGGACATGCCTCAGGGACTCAATGCCTTCTTGTGGAGGCCCCAAATCTGAATACAGTGCTTGAGGTGCAGCTTCACCAGAGCTGAGTACAGGGAGACGATTGCCTCCCTGGTCCTGCTGGCTACACTACTCCTGGTACAAGCCAGGACCAGGATGCTGTTGACCTTCTTGGCCACCTGGCACATGTGTGCCATGAGGCACACATCAGATATAGGAACACCCAGGACTGGAAAAGAGTTGTGGAAGCATAAATGTCTGGTATTATAAAAGAGGCCAGAAATACCTTTTTTTTTTTTTTTCCTTGGGCTTAACAATTGCAAATTGCATTTGGAACTGAGCTTGCTGCTGAAGCATGGAATTTGTCCAATGTGGGATTGAGCAATGCATTGTTGTGTTGAGAACAGCACTTTAGAAACTGAAGTGCTTTGCCAGTGGATCGGAGGGGAATTCTGAAATGTAGAGGACAATTCTAAGGTCAGAGAGTGTGCTGTGCTAAGCATATCTGACAAAAACATCAGCAGCTGAAACTGAGGGTCTTCAGTGTTTTGTGGAACGGTCTGAAACTGTCCGTCTCTTTTTGGAATCAGCATAGCTCTCTCTCTCTCATAACAAAACATTTCAGAGTTCTTAAAATTCATGTTAGTAACTCAATAGTCTTAAGCCAAACCATTATGCTTTCAAGTCTGTGTGTAAGTATAAAAGTGTAATGATAGTCTTGTCAAATGATATTGAGGCAAAAACCTTCAAACCTCTTCTGAAGTGGTAATCGTGCTGATGGGTGGGCAGAAGTTACGTCCTTAAATGGTGTTGCTGTTCATATCTGATTTTTTGCCAAAGAAAATTTTCTAAATAAGCTTGGCTCCCTGAAAGCTAGTTGTAGGCTGTATTTGTATCTGGATGTATCTGGATAAAAAAGTTTGCAGTGTAGCCTTGCATTTGAAACATCATCCCTCAAAAATTATTGGGCATTTCTAGATGTTGGGCTTTATTCTTTTTACCTTGTACAATCTAAGTTTGTTTGTGCACCTACTGATTCTCCCCTATCTCTACCGATTGCTTTTCTTTTCTTACTTGCTTCCTTGTTCTTCTACATCATTGCTGCTTCCACGCTCATTTTATTTCCACCCTTTGCTACTTTTTCCATTAGCTTCCAGTCATATGGCTACCTAAGCCAACATCAAGCTAATGTTGCGCTCTACTCATTTCAGTTCAGCAATAACCTTGTCTGTCTCCTGCTGTTGCCTCTCTTCCTTTGAACGTTGGTACAATGTAGACCAATCTTAAATCTGGGATGACTGGAGTGCAGTATCTGGAAACCTCAGCTGCTCTTTGGGGGCAATGTCCAGGCATAGAACAGGCAGCAGTTGTCCTGCTGGAGCATACTTCTCCTGCACAGGCTACAGTTGACTGTTTTTTCTGTCTTTCTCCCAGGATTTGGCCTTAGAATATCATGCTTTTAACTACTTGCTCTAATTATGTTAAAATGCTCATAGGTAACGCGTTAACGAACATTAGTAGATTTTCCCCTCTAAATGTTTCCCATTTTCACTTAAAGTTGATTATTCACAAACACCTGAGGAGAGGCACTAATATGTTCTGAATTGGTGCAGTACATGGTACTGATATTCTTCACTTCCACTTGGCTGTTGATGAATCCTGTTTTCAGTCTGGCTTGTGTGTTTTTATTTGTCACTGTGTTTCTCTGTCCGTTAGCCAGTTTTGACACTGTCAATTCTGAGCAGCAATTTGCTGAGCTTTAAATAACCTAAGTTTTGAACTCTCTGACCAGTATTATTAAATAGTGACAGGATTAGTCAAGGAGAAAGAGGGGGTCGGGGGGGGGGGGGGAAGGTTCTTGATGAACTGACCTAATGTAATTGAATGGACTAAAATTGGCCTTGTCATTCTTCCACTTGCTTTTAGGAATGTCAAGGTAATTATAATTGGCAAAGCCAGTCATGCTATATCTCAGAAAAGCTGAAGTTATAATGCTTTTTTTTTTCTGATGATTTGCCATTCCCTCTGAATTTATATAAATAAAATATAATAAAGTTAACAATTGCTTTATCTTATGGTGTACACATCACATAAACAATGTACCAGTGGTAAATTAAAGGCAAATATCCAAGCAGAATAAAATAATAATAATAAAAAATGGACTAGACAGCAACTGTAGATGATGCTAAGGAGGACTGGGTCTAGTCCCACTTCTGTTGGTTTGGTTAGTTAGAAGCCATGCTTATGTTCCACATGAACTGCAACTTTGTATATGTGTTTTGCATTTATTAACTATGTTATGAGAGATGATACAGACAGAGATGAAACTGTTATGGAGGATTTGGGATGGAACAAGCATGCTAATGAGCCTATGCAAAAATGCATCTATTAGCCAGATGGTGAGTTACACTGGCATCAGCTTCTGTTTACCATCTGTTTAATACTCAGAAAGAGGCAGAAAAGGAGCTAGAAGTGGTGTAGAGGAACAGCAAACAGTAACAGTGTAGTAACCTTCACAATCTGTACTGAATGCTGTTTCTCTCAAGTAGTTAGAGTGAAATACCTGTTTCTTGCATCTGGTACGGGACACCAAACTACTGAGAACTCTATAAGCTTATCACATGCTCAGTTCTCCCCTGCATTCTCCAACCCCAGCATTCCCTGGGGAAAAAAAAAAAAAAAAAAAAAAAAAAAAAAAGACCAGTAGTAAGAAAAATACTTTTAGAAATTCAAAGCAATTTACAATTATAGTAAAAACAAACAAACAAACAAAACATATGCTTTAAACTTAAACAATGATTATCACCGGGAGGAAAAAGAAAAAGGTCCTGAATCTAGAGAGAGAAGGGCTTAAGGTAAGGACAGTCCAATAGCCTCATTAAAATGCTCGTTTAAATGCAGTTTGCAGTCTAAACTAATCAAGCTATGGAGTGACACAGTCAGGAAAAATAATAGCCCAATGTTGTATTGACAGAGGTCAATATTTTAGGCTAAAAGTGGAAAATTCCACGTTGATTAACAGTGTCCTTATGCAAAGGCAATTTAATCTTAATTTTGATTTTTGCTTGCTCACTAGAGGGTAGCAGAGAGATTGAGTGAGAGCATTTTAGCACAGCTTGTGCTCAGTAGACATGAGTATACTTGCTAGCTTCTGCATTCTTAGACAAATCTGGTGCCCTTCAAGCTCGTTGGTATACCAGACAGCCTGTGTTTGATGCTGAGTGTAAACCAGCACTGTAAAACTTAAAAGCATCCTTAATGCAGTTTGATACAATTCTAAATCATTCATGGTTGTAGCATTGTTAACAATTGAATGGTTTTTTTTTTTTAGTTTATAAATACAAGCATTTTCAGGATGCACAAATTTTGCAGGAAGCACATTTCCAGTTTAACGATATTGTGCGTGTGAGACACTTTCCAATGTAAGAACAGACGAGGTTAAAACAAGACCCTGACCTTGGAGGGGTACTGCTGTTCTAGACTGTGCTGGTATACATTTTGCTGCAGTAAACACCTGCAGCCCAAAATCTCGTTAACTACTGGGATGAAAGATGCTGTTACACTGTGCTCAGTTGCCTGCTTGGTTAGCACACACTTCGCAGGTTTGGAAGGCATGCTGGCACAGAGCAGGGACTAGGAACCCAAAAAAAGAATGTAGCTAGGCTTTCCTGAACTGATTGAAGCCTGTATCTCAGCATGACCAGAGTTCTCTGTGCAATATGCTACATGGGAAAATTACAATTTTTTCTTTTACAAAATTCTCGTTGTTTGTTATTGTTTTCCAGTATATCCCTATTTCATGCATCGTCTAGCCTTTCTGTTTTTCCCTTTTTAAGTCTTATGTTTCCTTCCTTTTGAATCTTCTTGCATCTTATGTGTTTTAATCTTCCAGTAATAGAGGCTTTGTGGCATGTTAACTATTACTGTCTCAAAATTCAACAGATTTCAGCGTGAGTTACTTCTATCATTTCCAAGGTACAGATCTCTGAAGAATTATCCTGAGAAGAGCTTCAGAAAGCTCTGCGCTGAAGTGTGGCTGTACCATACTCCTATGGTATTAACAGGGAAGCCAAAAATGTTACCCCTGTAAAAGAGGGCTCACCCTTATGTGAGCCCTCCATGGCAGATGGGATGGAGGGGTTGCCTGTTAGGTGTTGCCCAGCTCAATGTTCCTCCTGTCAAGTGGCTTCTGTGGAAAAAATATTTAGGAATCCTTTGAGTGGATAATCCCTTACCATTAAAACCTTTCTCAGTTTTACCTCACTTCTTGTCTGAATTCCACAAAAATACTGAAAGCCACAGAGGGGATTCATAAATGTGCTCCTTATTAAATATTATGAGAAACAAAAAAGGAAGCATGTTGATGTAGAGAACTGTCCTCCTTGTTTTGCTGATTCAGATGTTTCATGATGAAACATCTAGAAAACAAAACTGAAATATAAACTGACTTTGTACCCTGTATAAGAAATTAAATATGGTTCTTTTCATCAAATTGAATTACCACATCAGTCTTCAAAGACTTGTGAGGCTTTGGAAGCTTCGTGTTGCAGCACAGCAGACAGATGTCCTGTCTACAGTTGAAGCTTTATTGTGTTTCACTTGTGTGATGGATCATGTCTCTGCTCTGTTCTTTTATCTCTGTTATAGAAGACATTTTGGACTTTGATTCATACCAGGAGTGTAAATAATGCAATTGGTTCTGATATGCTCCGGTGAGAGTGAGCCATCAGACGAGCAAAGGCCAGATAATATTTCATCTACCTGAAATCTAGATTGGAATTAGCTGCAAAACCAGTTATATTATCTATTTTCAATTAATTTATTATGCATTTTCAATGAATTCTTTTAAAGCATCCTTTTACAACAAATTTCTAAAAACTTATGAAATTAATATAGAGAGATTTACAGGGATATTCATCCCTACTCTGAAGCTGCTCAGGAAACTGAGATTTGGATAGCAGTTCAGAGACCGTCATTCCACCACAGCAGTACTTAGCTCAGTCTTCAGAAAGTACTTACTCTTCTTTCCTTCATCACAAGAGGCTCACATCTGTTTTTTCCCCCTTGCTTTAAGTCTGTGGCTTTTGACTCCTCCTCCCTTCCAGACTGCAGATTCCTGTACAGCAAATGTATGCCAGCCTGCCAGTGTGCTCACTTGTCTTCACCAGGGGTGAGAGGAGCCTACTACTCTCTGTTAGCATACTTGTGCAAAGACTTTAAAAAGCACTTCAAAAACACACTTTCAAAACAGTGTGTCAGGAAGTGTGGGGAATGTAAACACCCGTGATGTATAGGTAGTAAGTGCTGCCCTAGAGTATGTTCATCACAAATAGAGTAGGTTTAAGACTTTCCCAGTCCCTATCTCCACAGTCAAGTGTAGTATTCCAGTTAAAAATAACTGTTTTGAAGTTCACGTTTGTCCAGGATCCTGCTAGCAGCTATACATTGTGTTTGTTAAAAGCACAAAACCCCAATACCCTCTGCCCCCAAACAACATGAAGACCAGCCTACCCCAGTCTTAGGACTTTGATAATTCTATCATTTTGGTCTTTAGGTCTGTAACAATTTGGGAAACTGGTGTTTGTAAAGCTACCTCCTGCCTCTGGTTTTGTTATCTGGTCTTTTCCCCTGTGTCTTCATCCTGTGATTTTTGTCCAGAATTTTCCAAAAGAGAAGCACCAAACTGATGTGTTTTGGGTCCTGCCATCTGGTTCATAAACCCTTAAGTGGGCTGAAGCAACGTCCCTTTCTTTTGGCTTTTCAAGCTGCTTTTCTACACAGAAGTGATGTCTCCATACTTTAAGGATATATTTTCAACAGAAAACTGGCTTTGACAGTATCATGCACATGATGGTGAATTATTGTAGGCACAAAGGTGACATTAGCACCACTGGACACCAATGTTTTGTGTCAAGCTACTCCTGTGGTTTGGGATCCTGCTTTCCCCACTGCTAGCCTTCGGCGAGGCTGATAGCTTTTCTCCTGATGTTTCCAACAGATGTTCTCTCAGTATGGGGGAAGAAGGCCTCACCTTCATAACCAAAGTGCAGCTCACCTGGGTACTCAGATGAATCTACAGCATTAAATAGCAATATCAAAGCACCTAACAGTGACAAAATAGAAATGTAGGCATTTCTTATCCCTCCTTATCTATCTCATCTGCTTTTTTCTTTCATCTCCTTTTTATTAGTCAATGTATGCTTTTTTGTTGTTGTGTGAGCTTGTCTATTTATGTTTAGAAGATGACAATCATTTTATTGATGCTATCAAATCATAAATGTGAGTAATGTGTTTCAATGTGCATAGCATGTGTTTGTCAATATTTAAGAATTTTACGAGTTTTCTTACATGGTATTTATAACCCCCCAGAGTATTTTAAATGTATTCAGGCCGCTTCAGTTCATGTGCTTCATCTAATTAAACTGGACTGTTGATCTTGTGTTTCTTTTCTCTTTTTCTTTTTCTCTCTCTTTTTTTTTTTTTTTTTTTTTTTTTTTTAAACACAGCAACCTTGCTGGCCTCTCATTAATAAATAACTTGTTAAATGATAAATTCCTGTGAGCACGGACTTATTATTCAAGAAGGTAGTGAAAATAATAAAATAATAGCTGGGAAGGCACAGAGTCATCTACAAATTTAGTTTATGTAAAAATAGCCTAGATTATGGGAAGTATGCAAAACCGTGCAGGGTTATAAATGGCGAATGTGTGTGCATATGCATGTCATTTCCACAAGCTATTCAACTAATTTTTGCTCAGTGCCAAACCTTGCAACTTTGTTATTTCCACCTCACGGTGCTTGACACTGCAGGCATATGTTAAATATGTGAGCCTGCAGTTGTCCCTGGTTTGTTCTACAGAAATGTCTTTACCTTACCTTCTCCCCAGAGCGCCGGTAACTGCTGCTGACTTTGTGCCAGTGCAAGGGCACTGCCTGGGTAAAGGCAGCCCTCTTCTCCCTCCATCTTTTTGTTCCCCTTTGAAATTGTCTTTTGGAAAGTTCCTCCACAGCAAGGTACAAGCTGCATTAGTTTGTAAGGAAGAAGAAAAGACAACCTTGGACAAACAAACCTCTTTATCATTTACAGCATTATTCATTGGCAGTATAGCAAGCAATTTTTTTGTTTGGTTGGTTGTGGGTTTTTTTAATTATTATTTTTATTTTATTTTTTCTCTCTCTGGGATTTTGTGTATTTATTTTGCATAGGTAGGACCTCTTGTAAATTGTTTAATACATAGCCATGTGTGTATGTGGCCATGTCTGTGCAGTCTCATGCCTGAAGTGCATGTCAGCACTCAAGCTTGCTGTGAGTTCCCTCTATTTAGATTCCTTGTTACTCAGTCCCAGCGTAATCTTATTTAAAAATGTCCAAAGCACTGCACTTCAACAGAGAACTATTGCATTGCTTTAGGTGAATATAGGTATCCCCTGAATACAGGCATCCTAGGAAAACTAGGACAGTGTACTTGGTGCGTGTGCATCTACACTGCTTCTAGAATCTTAGTTTGGACACTTGACTGATGTCAGTAGTAATGGGTTATTTAACTTTTTAGTCTTTGTGCTTTATAGTAATATAAACCTGCAGATATTTTGATCTGTGAGTGCCTTTATCATTCTCTATTAAGGCCCTTTTCTGTCTCTCCTCTGCTTATGTTTTTGGTTAGGAAGAAATGTGGGTTTTAAAGCTCGTAAGTGGCTGATTTCACATAGACCACATAAATGAGAGTTATGAAAGCACAGCGTGCTCGGTGCGGGTAGGGCTGTGCTGACCTTGCCTCCCTGAGGACCAGGAGCATTTTGGCTGCCATTCCACACTCTTTCATTTTTATTGGATATTTGGAATATCTTCATTGAGAAGTTAGTGGCCTTTGTTGCAGATTTTAAGGGTATGACCTATAAGATATAGAGGCAGCATGGATCGTCTGCAGGGTGCTTGAAGGTTTAATACTTTAAAATGTTTAATATATTCCCACTGTCAGGAATGCCCAGAGAAGGGAGCACAAGGGAAGCTACCCTCCCCAGCAGTGCTTTCTTTGCAGCAATGGAAGCCATTATTCAATGGGGATGAGAGACTATTTTGACTGCTTTAGTTTTTTTTTTTTTTTTAATCTCCCTCATACTTGTGGATGAGGAAGTGTATTTTGTACATTGCAAGCATCAACTTTCTCAGTAGAAAAAAAACACCACGGTGTCAAATGAAGCCCTACAGTGGGTTCCAATCCCAGGGGCTAGCTCAGGAAAGTCCCATTTATATCTAAAGGGAAACGGGGTATTTAGGTGAAGCCTCGCCTGCTTTGTCTCAGTCAGGCATGTACAAATGCAGGATTAGGGAATGCAGTCGAAGTTGCACAATAGTTTGTTGGTGCATAACTTGTGTCTGTTGACCCCGTGGCCGGTGCCAGCATGCTAATGCCCAGACAGAGGAGTCAGCAGTCACTTTCACTGCTTCTGCTTCGTAAGAACAGGCAGGGGAATAAAGCCAATGTCCGGGGGAGATTAAGGCTACACGCACCAAAGTCTCCATTTGCAAAGTCCTCATGGTGGTGGTGGAAACGGTAGGGGGAACTACAGGTTTTTACAGAGTTACTCATTTTCTTTTGCTGAGGAAGAAGGCAAATTGCAATCTCAGGAACTTGGCTTCTCACTGGATGGTTTCTCATGCTTATAGGAGACTGACTGATTAATAGGTGATGTGGGCAGTGAGAGCTTTCCGGCTCACCTCCTGTCTGCTGGAGCGCTGACACGTGAGTACGCAATGTGCACAGCTTCCACATCCCATTTGTGTTTCGGTGATAATTTGTTTGGGTATCTCAGGGTAGAGCTAAATATGTTAATGATTTTCGTTTTTCCTGAGGATTTTGGAATCTGGCCTTCATTTATCTTAATGATTTGTCTAACCTCCAGTAAGGTTTTGAACAACTGTATAGGTTAAGGAAACCTCAAGAGAAGCAAGGCGGTTAACTTCATTGAAACTTAGTGAAGTTTGGACACATGAGTTATTTATGATCTTTTGAAAGCCTAATTGGTAGTACTACTGCTTGTTTTTCTGTTTTCCAAAGAAGTGCAAAGCAGTGCTCATAAGTTTTAAGTACTTATTTTTTTGTGTGCAAGACGCTGTATTGCTTGTGTCTCTTGGGGTATGTTAGTGCTGCATGCTCCGACTGCTCCACTGCAAGAAAGAAACTGCTTAATAATGTTAATTCACTGTTTTGATCGGAAATCTTTGTTGTTGCTTCCAAGTAAGAAGGAGCGCCTTCCCGTGTTTCCTTGTAGTCCTCTTGTAGCATTACAGGCTGGCTTTGTTCTTTTCTGTTCTCGCCAGGGAACTACCCTAGTTTCAACAGCTCAGCCGACTGCTTGCCAAGCCGCCTCCTCCAGCACCGCAGACCAGCTTTGAGGGGGAGATGAGGGAGTTGTTCTGCAACAGCAGGCTAAGGCACAGCAAGCAGCAGGGGCAGAAACGACGTTTTAAAGGCTGTGTTTAGAAATCTGCTATTTTAATGTGCCAGCAGACAGGATGCATCTAGACAAGAAGAAAAATGATTTCTTTTTTTTTTTTTAATTATTATTTGTGCTGTCCTTAGCTTTAGTAGATCTTGCTATGTAGACTGTTCTCAGAAGTTGCATGGTACATTGTTGACTTTTATGAATAAGCCCAGTGGGGCTAGGGGAAGAACAGCAGTGGGATCTAAAACATGCGTTATTGTTATAAGTTTTCTTTATTTTATTTTTTAATAGTGGCTCCTCTTCTCTCTCCTCAACTTTCCTGGTCTCTTCTGAGTGCTGCACAGACATCCCCAGACATTGCTGCCAGCAGCAGGAGAGGAGCAATGACTCCTGCCTATAAAGGGATGCAGCAGCCCGCCGGGGCTTTGATCCCAGTATGGAGGGCATAAGGAAAACATTGAGGAGAAATATCCAAACAAGGACTTGAAAGAGGTTGCTGCCAATAAAACAGAGAGGTGAGAAGAGAATTTCCTCAGAAAAAAAAAAAAAAAAAAAAAAAAAAAGCTCAGCCAGCTCTGAATCTTTCTTCTTAACCTGACTGCAGTGAGCTTTCCATCTGCAGGTTTTCCTTTTGGTTATGAGGAGATTAGAAAGTAGTCAGTGAGTGAGTTAGTCAGTGAGGGTGGAAGTGGTTTTTGGGGGGAGAGAGAGAAGTACAGAGGGATCCAACCTGTCATGTTCATCCTTGCATGGAATTTTCTTTGCTCAGACATTCAGAGGACCTATACAATACTACAGGCACTGTTTAGTGTCACTAGTGCTCTGTGCCCTCAGAAAAATTACTCTCAGGTCATTCAGCAGATCTACTTGAATCTTTTGCATACAGATTTTTTTTAGTCTTTAGATGTTCTTACTTTTTTTTTGGAAGGTGACCATTCTTATTGGACAAGCATTGTTTGTAGTTTACATGCACTTTTATTACTAATATGAAAGATTAAAACTTGCTTGTAAAGAAAGTCATAACTGGATAATTTCTTATAAATACAACTCAACATTTCTTATGTATTGTGCTTGGCTTATAAGAAGCAAATATTTCTATTAGTTACATATACAAGTAATAGAAACAGTTCGAAAAGTTCAGGTGATGGCCAACGACAGCCATTTTACAGGTTTTTTTTTTTTTTTCTTTAAGAAGAAAATTTCAGAAAAAAAAAAATCAATATAATACAAGATTAAAGTTAAAGTGAAATGCTTGTTTCTTCTTTGGAAATGTTTGACCAGATTTGGGGATCTCATGCGATGACTGCCTGTAAGGCTGAGGCTGTGTGTGTGTGTTTAACTAATATGATTAATATCACTACGACAGCAGAGTTCAGTAAAAATTCCCAATGCAACTGTTAAAGATATGTTAACATAGAATATAGAGATGTATTCCTGCAAAGATTAATGGTCTTTCATCTACTCTTGAAATGCTCTTAAGTTTCAGAAAGTACTTTATGACTGGGTTGATATCTAGCTCGTGTTATTAATGACTTAATTGTAATATAGATACAAGCTATTCATCTCTACATCTTGCTGACTTGGTATGGCAAAGCAGAGTTTCAGAAAAATGTCTATTAAACTGAAAAGGAGAAAAATAGCACCGTCAGTCCAATCGTATGCATAAACTCTAGCACCTTCTCGCAGGCTATACCACCAGCCCCCCCTCCAGGATGCTGCTTATCTCATCTCCAGGAAAGTGAAAAATGGCTCAGGGTAATGGATGAAAAAAGATGGCATGAAGTTTCATGATTGTCATAAATCTTTGTGCAAAAAAGGCTCAGTAGCAATGGTACACCTTTCTGAGATGTACTTCTTAAATATTCTGAATGGATCACCAACTGTATCTTTTTTTTTTTTTTTTTTTTGGCACAGTCAACTGAAGGCAGTAGTTTTAGATCCCTGTTGTACTTTTTCTGATGGCAGTAACAGTCATGATAGTAAACTTAATCAAGTAAGCTCAATTTAGAAAGTGTTTAAGAACACAGATATCAGTCTCTGCCACCACTTTTCTTTAAAGATAAGAAAACAATTTAAAATAACTTTCTGAATTAGGATTTTGGATATATTTTACTTCCACTGGATGTTCAGGCTAGATGTCAGGAAAAGGTTCTTCACTGAGAGGGTAGCTGAGCACTGAACAAGCTCCCCAGGGCAGTGGTCATGGCACCAAGTCTGCTGGAGTTCAAAAAGTCTTTGGACAACACTCTCAGACACGTGGTCTGATTTTGGGGTGATTCAGCAGGGAGTCAGGAGTTGGACTCAACGATTCTTATGGGTCTCTTCTAGCTTGAGATATTCTGTGATTGTATGATCTGCTGTATAGTGCTCATCTCATATACCAAATTCTATCTATTTCTGTGAACCTGGCAATTACTCTGTTACTTTCTGAGAAAAACAAAGTAGTGGGAAAATATTTTTGAATACTGTGAAGCTAGTAGTTATAAAAATCTTTAAACTTGGTGATTGCATCTTATCGGTTCCTAGCCTGTCACGTACAAGTTGAGGTGTAGAGAGGTCGGATGGAGTGTTCTCTTATGTGAAGGAAAAGCATACTTGAGTGAAAAACATTAAATAATTTTGTGTGTCAAGGACTGAATGGGTAAAACATCTCCAAATCTGAGTTATTAAGACTGCTCCAAGTTGAGTTATTCTCATCATGAATCTCTGAGGTTGGTGAGAGTTTAACCAGTGATGTTTAGGGGGATGTGGCACACTCAGTGAAGCTGCTTGATGCTGAGCATTTCAGGAGAGCAGGTTTGCAACAACATGGCTAGCTGCTTGGAAGAGACCCCAGTATTATCTGTGTTAAGGAACAGGATTCACTTTGCTGGCACTGGAAAGGAGGTGTTTTTTTTTGTTGTTGTTGTTTTGTTTTTGTTTTTTTTTACCCCTTTAGCTTTGGATTGTAACAAATATATACAAATATATATATATATATATAAAAGTGAATGCAATTCAGTTGATAAAATTTGTCCATGTGTTGTCCTGTTTAAATATTATATTTATATATTTTAATTTCCTGAGTGCAATTGCCTCAGCCAGACTCTGAGTCTGACAGCTGACGTAAATGGAGCTGGGCTTTTCAGAGTCTTTTGAGGACTGTCCCTGTATATTGGTCTGCTTTTATACATAGAAAACAGAGCTGTGGCTTACTGAAGTGCATAAATAGTATTTTCCATTGTTCCTAACCAAGTGTACTTCAATTACAGTAACTGATTGCGTCTGCGTTTTCCAGTGCTAGATTTCCTATTTGTTGTGTCTAAGTATGTATTTAATATAAGGACACAAATATTTGTAATATAATAACCTTTAGATTTGAAAAACATTTGTAAATAAATGTGAGTAGACATAAAAGATTGTAGAATAAAATAAATAAAAAAGGAATAAAGTATCTCAACATCCTGCAATGAGCTTATTCCCCAGTACAGTGCCTGAGGCTCAGTGGACCTGTGGTGATTCCTCACTTAGTGAGCACATACAAAGTCTACTACCAGTGTAAAGCAGACTAAATAGCAGATGAAACTAGAGCTCATTTAATTTTGTAGCCTTTTTTTTTTTTTTTTTTAATAGCAAAGGCATGGTTTTATCTGTCTTTTGTTCAAAATTTGCCTCAGCTCTTTCTGCGTGACTCACAGTAAATAAGCTGCAGATAGAGTTGTTGCAAATAAATCAATGCAAAACATTATATGTGGGAAATGCTTTCTAGCATTTCCTTCCCTCAACCATCATTCACATTGCCAGTTTATGCTAATTTAACAAAACTATTCACTTATAAATTTGTGGGAGGAGGGGTTTTTAAGGCATTTTATAAATATTAGCAGAAATTGAAAGCAAAGCCTCTTTCTTCTCAGGCAGATGTTGGAAACCGCTAGGTTTGCAGCATCACTCTTCTCTCTCCCTCTCTCAATAACTTATTTGATGCAGAGTGTAATTAGCTCACCAAGAGACCTTGTCTCAGCACTTCCCACCATGTGTTAGTGAAAGGTTGGTTTGGTTGGCTTGGATTGTGGGTTCAGGCTGAAGCTAGCAGAGGCGGGTATCAAAGCTTGGCTCTCCTGCATCACTCAGGTCTGCAGCTTTGTGGTAAAGGGTGTCATCACAGGTGAAATAAATGGCGTGCACAGAGAAGGGGCTGGTGAAAGCTCTTCCTCTTTCCTCTAATTTCCCACCTTCTGGCTTAGACATATTCCTGGAGATGTCTGCAGGTTCTGCTCTCCAATTTTTGAGTTTCCTCCCTTGCTATAAGGTGTCCTTAGGCATCTCCAGTAGGTGTGCAGAAGTAATAGGCACTGTTTAATTAGGCACTGAACATTCACTGTTTCATTGTGGTTTTCCTGGCAAATGAAGGAGCAGATCTGGACTTTGCCTAAAGAAGCATGCAGAAGTATACACAGTGGTAAACTGAATGCAAAGAGGTAGGATGAAACTTGCATTATTTGCTGCTGCCCTGATGCCTCAGGGCATGCAGTCAGCCTGCAGTCTGGCATATTTATATATATATATATATATATAAATAAAAGGAAGAAAATGCTAGTTTTTATAATAGCTAACCCTTTTGTAGGCTGTTTTAATGCTTTAGAGTTTCATTTTAGTTCCTCATGGAAAAAAAACAACAACAACAACATATTATTCAGCAACTCGGTTGCATATGATGAAAAGTTTATGGTTGGAAGCCACGAGAAAGGGCTTATTAATAAGCCATTTTCTCTGCCATGTGTAAATTAGGTAAGTATGTGAGGAACTAGCTCAGGTAGCAATTAAAACTGAGTTACTTACAAATACAGGCACGTGGACACAAAGTGAAAGAATGAGAATTTTGGAAAGGGTTTTCTTAATTTTTCTTATCTAGAGGTGTGTTTTATTTGTCTGTTTCAGATCATTGTCTGTAAACTACAAGTCCAACACAAAAACTGAAATTGAAATTCAGATATTGGGGCAAGAAATGTTATTTTGATATGACTGCATTGTCTCTTTAGTTCTTTTACAGATTATGTCCACCAGTAAAGCTAAGTTTTATTTTTCAGGGAATGGAAAACTGACCTTTTTTTTTTTGTTTTTCCCTTCTTAAAGAATTCTGTAGTTATATAGCTCATTTTCAGCAGAAATTAAGAAATCTTGGCTCAGTTAAATAACTGTACATGTTAGCTCTGAAATCTCAGTGTAAAATCTGCAGCAGTAATTGATGTTTCATGTTTTTGGTGTTCTTAATATTCTTAGTGAGCTAGAAGAGTCTATAAGAAGTCATCTTCTGTGGCTACAGTGGTTCAGAGGCCCTTGGCTTTATTCTACGCTTAATAGTTTAAAAAAAAAAAAAAAAAGTGATTTTCTAGCAAGACTGTTATGATATAGGACACATCAATTTTGTGTGAGCAGTGATAAATAACAGTAACATCTGTTCCAGATGTCAAAATAGCTAAAGATTAGGATGTGAGTGAGTCACAGCTGTTGTGACTTGGCTTTCTAGGTCTGCACAGGCATCCAGCAGGTTGGTATCTTATTTAGGTGTACAGGAACTGCCTCCCCAAAATTGTAGATGCCTTTTCTGGCAGGGTGATCCCCTTCCATTCAGCCCAGCATTAACTACCTGCATTCATTCCCTGGGCAAGTAGTTGGAGATCTGCATCTCTGGAGATGTGCAACGGGTAAACCACTTTAGGTGTCTGCCTTTATCTGTCAACTGTATGAGGAGCACAGATACCTCAGCAGACCGATCCAGACAGTTTAACTTCCTTCAGTGCCTGTCTGCCACATCTGGTATGAGTGTCTCAGCTGAAGGAGTGTGAAGTTGTAAGCGCTGTCTGCTCTTTAAGTTGGGTTTGGGCCATCCAACAGCCAAGAACTCAACAGTCATAAAGGAAATGAAGGTGGAGCCAGACTCCAATGTAGTGATTAGGGTATTCACCTGTCTGGTCACCGTTTCCAAGCCAGTTCTTGCTTTTAAAATCCTTAACCAGTGATTGAAAGCATAAAATGGTTACATATGCTTCCATCGTTGCTGCCACTACTGCAGACTTGGCCACATCTAATTTTTCAGCACTTTAAAATAACTTAAGCTGTATGCTGGAGTCTGACTGTCTTCGAGCACAGCTGATCAGCAGATGCCTATCCACCATAAGCATGTCTGTGGGTAATTAAAGCTAGTGCACGGGGAACTTTTCCTAGAAACGTAACTAAGGAGTCACCTATTCAGTTTCAGTACCTAGAAGATCAGGTGGTTCTGGATAATGGGTGAATGAAAAACCTACTTAAAACCTTACGTAGGTTTTAAGTTTCACCTTGGCATTTTATTTTCTTTGCGCTTTGTCTTTCTGATACCTCTGGGCTTCCAGGGGAGCTCTTGCATGTGGTTCTCTTTGTGGCTTCCCCTCTTTCATCAGCAAATTACTGGCCATCACTCACACCTCTTCTCAACGAAAACTGAAACAACTGTATGTTAAACTGAAGCTATCTAGACTTTTCTTAAATACAGTCTTTCCTCTTTTTTTAAGCCAGAAATAGTCAAGTGAAGCTTATCTCAGACATGTTTATGAGCTGATAGTCCTGGCTTCTTCAGTGTCTATTGATGAAGGAGTTGGTTATGTCTTTTATCTCGGACTTGCAGGTGTTATCGTATGTATGTATGAAGGAGGGAAGAATGCAATATAGGCAAAAGGGATTTTCTGCCAAGTGAGCACCAGCTCTGACAAATGGATGTCACTTGACTTGCACGCCACCTGTTTTGTCTCTTGTCCTCCATTCTCATCAGTGTACGCTGAGCGTGTCCAGGGAAATGAATTGCATTTTGTCTTTCTTAACTACTTTGCTGTCTTATGAGGGCAGACTTACTTTGCCCAGGTCATGACAAGTGAAGGAGTTAGTGGAGCTGGCACATTTCTTTTAAATTGGAAGAGATCAAGAGGAGATGTAGCAGTAGAGGGTGGGAGTTCTTGCTCTGCAGATGCTGCCTATTTCCTGCACTCATGTCCACAGACACTAAAACCAATATCAAAGAGGGAAATGAATCAAACATATGCACCTCCATGCTTGTTCTACAGCCAATGGTGATTTTAGTACAATTGTTCATAGTTATTTATTTTGTGATTCACTGATATTATAAACAATTTTTTAGTTGGGGATAACATTGTTTGCTGTAAAATTTCTGTTTCAGTTGTGAAACCTGTATAAAGTACTGAAATAAATATTAGTTAAAAAAAAAAAATTAATCTGAGGCATCAGATTTCAAATGGTACTTAGATATTGTGTCCAAAGAGTGTCATCTGGATTGATAATGTATTAGTTGAAAAATTGAGCCCTGATCACTCTTAGAATGTGTATTTTGTATTTTTGTCAGTGAACAGTACAATGCTTTTGTGTATATCCTGAGGTCTCGGTGACAAAGTTCCTTCATCATTAACTGAGAATTTTGGAAACTATTTCCAGATTAAGTTTTATGCTTGATCAGTTGCATGTGCTTACTCTAATGACATTAACTTTAAAAAAAAAAATATATATATATATATATATATATATATATATAATTGGGAAATAATAATGTATAAGCAAATCTAGGATGTGGCTATCAAATAGTTTTCAGACAGATAACAAGCCAGAACATCACTATGACAAAAAGTGAAATATGAGAAATGGGATTTAATTTGTAGAGATTTGGTTTTGCAATATTTTGTCCATCTCCAAACACAGTGATGCCAGATCAGACATCAGTCTGTGGTGATAGAGTTTTGTTCATTTAATTTGCAACTGTTTACCTTTTATTGTAGCGTGTAACTAAAACCTTTAGCAGAAGAAAGTATTTTTAAGGAAAAACTGAAATTCAGCCTAAGTGAGGAACTGGCATACAGGAACTGTAATAAGGAGTAAGGCATGAAAGGGGGGAAAGAAGGAAAAGGAAGTGATTTAGAAAAAAAAAATAAATTAAGGGAGGCCTATGAAAAGATGTGTCATTTGAAGCACAATACTAGCTATATGATTACAGAGGGAGAGTGGGAAGAAAAAGTAAAATTGCCACTGGTTTTCTATACCTTACTTACAGTAGATAAAAGCTGTACATTTCCTCAGTAGCATTATTGCCTCTTTAAAACCTACTTAATATATGCAGGAAAAAAAAAAAAAAAAGTGTAGATATGTTTCCTCACATTTCCAGGTGAAATTTGTGGTGCATACGTAATTACGTAAAATACGTATTACAGAAAACTACCCTTGTCTTATGCAGTTTTATGAGTGAGTGTACAGAGACTGCATTTATGCTAAAGCGATTTAGGTATTACCCTATCTTATGTTGGGTATTGTTGGAGCAATGATCAGCTCTACTTGTGTCATAAAAGCCTTTGAAAAGCGATGTGGGGAGTATTGATTGTTGGTATAACAAAGAACAAATTAATTATTTTTAATAATTATTCTAGTATTTCAAAATATAAAGTTAGCAATACAGAGAGTAAAAAAGCCTCTTCACAAATCCTGTTCCAGAGTTAAGTAAGCAAGGTTATTGAGTTAATATTCTGAATCCTATCCTGATGCTTTCAAAAATAGCATCTAGTGAGTCACCCATTGGACAAACTCTCTTGGTACTAAAGATTGCTCATTAAGAGCAAACCTCCTGTTTCTGCATTTCAAAAAGCCAAAGGATTAAGGCTTCTTTTTATTTTTTTTTTTTCTTCTTTTTTTTTTTTCCAGGAAATGGATATTTTTAACTCAAAGGCCTGGCACCGCTAGCTTTGACAGGCTACATAAGATGCCATAGCAGACCTGCAGTGCCGTGCCTGTGGACAGTGAAATGCTCCCATCTGAGCAGTGCACCTGTAGCACGGGTGGCTTTCCAGGGCTGCTCAAGCTCAGGTCCCCTAGTCATTTACTAACATCCTTTCTTGATGGTCCTGTTTTTTCTTTAGGTGCCCTAAATCATATCCACCATCATTTATTCTTCAGATCTACTAGATTATTTGAATTCAAAGTGTGAAGGGAGTACTTCAGCAAATAATGGCCTCCGCTTTCAAACTAAATTCAAACTAATAAAACACTTATGTAAAAACAACCTTGGAAAAAAATTACCAGCTGTATTGGAATAGAGGATCAGTTAAATTTATTTCCCTAAACACAGTATGCTTTGTGGATTTTTCCTTCAACCGCAACAAACTTGAAAGGAAGAGAAACTTAATTCATGAGAATGTAGGTCAGCCAGCAGAACAAACCCCTTTTTTATCCACAAAGGCCCCAGATTTGACAGTCTATATATAATAAATAAGTAATGATTGCGTGTGGACTATACAAACTAAACAAGTTATAAAACTTGGAGGAAAACTGGCTAGACAGTCTCAATCCACTCAGTGTCTCTGGTTCATTTTGAGGCGGTCTCTAGCATCTCTGCTTCAAAAAACAGCAATCACTTGCCATGCCTGCAACATCGCTCTTCATGTCCCAAGCCTGCAGTGGACCATCTCGTGTCCCAGCTGTGTTCTCATCAGAGGGGAGCGTTTTACCGCTGAGCTGGCCATTGAGGTCAAAGCACAGAGGCAGCCAGCTCAGGGGACTGGGAGATGGGGCAGGCACTCTCATCTCTGGTTTCTCACTCATGTTTCCATCTCTGAGAAGTAACAGCCTCATCTTAATAGGACAGTGAGGCAAGTCAAAGTATTTGAAGATGTCCATGCTGTAACCTTAGAGATGGAATATGAGCTGTGGCATTTTTCTCAACCAGATGTTTCTATACCAGAAGAGAGGCAAAGAGGGCTGGGAAGATGATGCTGCAATAATGTGGAGCAAGGGCAGGCCATGAATAAAGTGTGTACAGAAAAGGTTTATTAGATTGCATTAGTATCATGATTCAGCTGGCTAAACTATTTTATGTTGCTTTCAAAGGTCTGTTGGGCTTTTTCATGTTTTCCATGATAGACGACTCCATCCCATTAAATCCCATGAGTGAGCTCTTCTAGACTCTCTCTCCGCTGCTTCTGAGAAATGTGATTTAAACTTGAATGGTGATGTTTTCTGAAAGACATTTTTTCTTATAAAAATACTCTTCTCTTACCCTCTTTTTATGTCACTGCATTCAAATCCAATGATTTATCTGACAGCACATAGATACTATTGCTCTGTGAAGTGTGTTGTGGAAAAGACACCATGTAAGCTGACATATATATGTAAATTGTAAGCATGCATATAAACTTGAACACATTCTGGAATAATTTCTGGACATAATCTAGTTGGATGAGAGCTGCTGTTAATAGTTTGGTGTAAGATGTCGAGTCTTTTGTGACAGAATACTTTTGTGATGAACATGAGATACATCTCCAGGACTGCCATGCTTTTCCTCAGCAGGTCGTGGCAATGTCCTGAGAGCTGATGGACAGCAAAAAGATGAGAAAATGCATGAAACTCATGTCGGTCTGTGAAATGACAACTGTGTCCTTGTTGCCACCTCACACACAATTCCCAGCTTTTCCTAGTGACTTACACCAATTTACAGGGCTGTTTTATGGCACTAGGAAAATGTCATCATGATGATATTCTCCCCTGAAAGATGTGGTGACAAAGTTATAACATACCTTTATCCAGCATTCTCCCAGTCCCAGGTGTGTTACAGCTGAGTTATCCTCTGCTGTGTCACTCTTACCACCCTCTTCCCCCCAATTATTTACAACCAACAGCCCGTAAGTATCATGTGCTGTGGCTGCAGGCTGCATTTACGTGTATCTCAGTGGGTGAAGTGGTCTCTTCTACTCCAGATGAGAAATGCAAATTTCCAAAAGATGAGTAAATGAGATGATGAAGAGAAAGATCACCTTCATTTATTTAACTTTCTGTTAAGCTTCATCTTCTGAAAAGTCTCTAAGTACATTTGTAAATGAAAGTTTGTGATGTCTAGGTGTTATTACTGGCAATGACTAATGTGCTAAGAAACATCTATTAGAAATTAAATTTTTATCATATGCAATTATAATGGTATATTAAAATCTATGGTGCTAAGTATGATACAACCTCTTTAAATTTATTATGATATTAATTATTGCGACTCTAGTCTTAGCCCAAAACTGTTTGAGGTGAGTTGTAGAACCTGAATAAAGAAATAAAAGAAATGAGAGAGTTCATTTTTTCTTCCTTGAACTTATGTGAAATGTTTGCTACATTCCCTTGCATGCCAGGCAAGGCTTTACAAGTTCCTGTAGACCGTAAGTAAATGGGTATGTGGCCAACATGGTGCCTGGAGGCAAAATGCTAACATAATGATAAATCTAAACAAGGAACAAAGCATCCCATCAAAAATAGCACTCGTAAAATGTTGATGCTTGAAGGTTGGGAGGGATGGGTTGCCTGAGGAATGATAAAAATGATGATGTTTACAAGCAGACATATAAAGTTGTGTAGACTGACTGCATTGACTATTTCAATGCAGGAAATTGCAGTAATGGAACTTTAAGGTTGCACAGCTAAAAATCATAACAATTTAAGGAATATGAACTACTAGCCTAAGCTACCATGCATCAGGTTACATGCAAGAGGCCAAGCAGAAATGTAAAATGTTCTAACAGCTTAGCAGAAATAAGTCTGCTTTGGGAACTTTCGTTTATATTTCTTAGCGTAGCAAATGAACTGTAAGAGTTCAGGTACTACATTAGCAAAGTTTTAACTTGTCTGTACTTGTTCTAAAGGAAAAGAAGAGCCATTGTTGTTCTACAGGAGGAAGGGACTGACTTTTTGTACCTGATAAGTAGTTATCTTTCAGCTGAACACTGTTCAGCTGTTACTGTTCCAGAGTTACTGGTGGTGCTGCAGTACTGTCATCTGCCCACCTCCCATGAGAGGTTATATTCTCAACTCACCTAACAAAAGATTTCCTCAATGTGTGCACTGTAACTGGCATGACAGTCCTGTCATCCATGGCTTCCACCATCTGTGTAATGTCAGGTTAAGTGTGTCTCCCTGCAGACTTCTGTGCCATAACTTGTGCTTGCATCTCCCTCCATTGCTTGTGTAGACCTGCTTACTGCTGCTCACCTGTTTTGCCCCCTAAAGCCACTACTCTTTTTCCTGAATGTTTCTGTCGATTCACTGTTTATTTTGAAAACATTTTACCATTTAAATCAGATATTTCATGTCCTCCGGGACCTCTGAAGAACATCGTTTGTCTTTCTGCATTGTGGATAATGGAATAAACAGCCTCTGTGAAGCCTGTGCTCTACAGATGTAGTACAGGTTGCAGATGATCTGCAAGTAATTTTCTCTGTACTTTCTAGGTCAACAAGCACTTCCAGCTTCTAAGAAGCTTCCCTCAAAATTATCTGTAATGCTAAGACATATATCTCTTAACTTATATAAACTGAACTTGAACTGCATATTTAAAAAAAAATAAAAAATAAATAAAATCTAATTCTTGGAATAGGTTTTGCTGATTGTTTTCTGTTCTGAAATATTTGCTTTTTTTAATTTTATTTTTTTTATTTTTTTACATGGAGCTTATCGGTAGTCCATAAATGTTTCCTTTTCTACTCAGGTATTGCACCTCTGACATAAATCATGTATGTTTGTACATGCAAGTGTTCTTGGGGAGGTTGCTTTTGTTGAGGCTAGGAATAAGAGGTTCAAAGAGTATATGCCAGGAAGACGTCTGATGAGATAAAACTTGGGTGGCTAGGTATGTTCAAATGGGCAATGTATCTTTGATAAAGAAACAGTTGTGCTGTTTTGGACTAGACAGCTCTAAGCAACACACTTGGATGCTGAGAGAAGTAATCCTATCCAATCCTTTTTTCTCCTTGCTTTGAACCCAGCCACTAACTGTCTGAGGAGGACACCACAGGGGTGTGTAGTCAAAAAGCTGGGGACGATGGGGTGGCATCTCTCTTGAGACAAACCTATTGCAGCTTTGGTTTTTTGACAATTACTTTTACCTGAATGGTGGAAAATTGCAGAAACAAATTCAGATACATTGGTAAAATTGCATTTTAAAATTTCATTTAGTAGAGAAATAGGGAGATAAAGCTTAAGTTCTCCAGAGACTCCATTTTTATAAAACTGCATACAATATTACTTAGTGAAAAGCAACTTTTCTACAGTATGCTCATTTTCTGCTAATGTGAAAAGGTTTATAGCATATCTGGAAATTAAGTACTAATTTAATCATTCATTCTTTGTGACATATAGCTAAAATGTAGTTTAATTTGAATGACGAACTTCAAACTGATATTTTATCCAGGATGTCTTCAATTAAAGTGAAGCATTCAGTGAATAGGAAAAAAAAAAGAAATACAGGTTCTTGTCTTCATTTCATTGGCTAATAGATTATTCTGGAAACTTGATGGATAGAAGGAGACTTTTCCCCAGGTTCTGTTTGGAAAGAGACAAAGTGCTATATTTAATGATAGACAGTGCTGCAGATTGTCATTTCTTTCTGTTACATGTCTTTGTTCAGATTTTTATGCCTGATTGCTTAGAAGATAAACCTTATGTCTCCCATGAATAGATATATTTCAACATTTATGTCAGTTCTGGTCTTTAATATCAATATTCCCCCTCCTATACTAAGATTTACTTGGTGCCAGTTCTTTTACCTGTTCTTTGTGTTGTGAATGGGGGTTCTGCTTAGTCATCTACATAGTCTGCCCAGTAGCAAAGTAAAATTTGGAATTTGCCTGTTCTTTATTCTCTGAAGTAATGCACAGGTTTTCTTTCTACTCACCAATATGCAGCAGCCCCAGACATAATATTTGGCAAGGATTAGTGAGGATTGTTGAACTGTGCTTGGGGTTGCACAGTTCTCTGGAATTTCTTCACCCCATTATCAAGTGGCATGCGGTTGTGGTACCAAGCCAAACACGTAGTTTTGTTTCTGAGAAGCTATAAGGAATGATAGTGCCCAGGTTTGCCTGGAGATCATGTTTTAACTCCTGTTGGTGTTCCTGGCGACACAACCAGGATGACAGGAAAGCTGCTGTCTTTCACCACAGAGCACATTACTCTTCATCGGATGAGATGAGCACGCTGACTGCTCCATAGTGCCATATCCCCCATAGAAGAGCCTGAGTGTAGTAGCAGGAGGTGTTAACCTCATACTTGCTATATTTGACTTCAGAAAGCCACAGGGCATGCTGATGTTCAGTGCCACACAAAGACCAGAGACCCTCCAGAGGTCTGAAAAGAAACAGCTGATATTTACAGGGCCGCCCTTCCTAATGAGAGGCTGCTGCTCAGCCCTGGAGGGTCTTCTGGGTTGAGAGTTAGACCTTATGAGTTCAAGAGCTGCAGGGGAGGTTCATTAAATTTAATGAGGCAGAAGGTGAGTGCAAGATTCCTGGAAGCCTTCCATCAGGCAGCAGGCACTGCTACAGGGTTTTCTTGCAAGCTGATGCTCGCAATGACCATGCATGGAGGGGTTGTAAAGGGATTATGGCTCCCCACACCTCTGTGAAAGTCTAGAAAGATGAGTCATCACAACAGGAGCCATGGAAATTTGGTGTCCTGATGTTTTGGGTGCAGAGGAGAGATGCAGCCATCGAAATAGAAGGAAGAATGCTGGGGAAGTCAGAAGTGAGGTAAGCTGATGGTGAGACGATCCTCTGGCATTTACAGGTTTAATTTGCGGTCTAGCAGGGGGAATGCAGAGGAGGGTGGTTTGTCTTAAATATCACTTATGGAACACAGCGGTTAAAGTATTTACACTGGAAGTGAGACGTTGGTGAACAGCTCTCCTTTTCCTGTGAGTTTCAACTCACATCTTCTTTATTAACTTATTTAGGACTTAAGTGATTAGGGTATTCAAAAATCAGCAGATGAGTCTGTGCCATTCTCTGCTGCCAGGATTACTTCTGTATTTTACATTAAATAATTATCAGAGTGCAAACCCATTCTTTTGTTTTGGCTATTTCTTACTTCAGGTTCCTGAAACTTAGAATCCAGACAAGCTGCAACGTGAGAGGCTTTTAAAATAAGCTGAAGATGTTCACGTCTGCTATCTATCTAGACATTAATGCTATTCATATTGCTGTTGTATCGGTGGTTCTGACATATGAGTGTTTCACACAGCTGTGCTTATTTCTTTTATTTTGTCTGAGAAATAATGAAGGTAAGCATGAAAGCGATGTTGTCCTTAGTGGGCAGGTTTGGAGCCCTTGGTAATGCTGAGTCGTCCTCGGGGCTGCCGTGAGCAAGCTCAATTGCTGGCATGGGCAGGGCTGCCCCAGCCTGGGCAGTGCTTCCAGGACTTCTCTGTGAAAGGCAGATGAGCTCAGCTAGGAGAAGCAGCAAGTTCTGAGGAATGTTGCAGATAAGTGTAAAAGGATTTTGGTATTTTGTCTGCCTAGATTAGCAGATGGCAGATGCAATGCAGTACACATTAATGTAGAATAAATAATGAATCTTCTTGAAAAGAGTAAGAGGAAACATCTGCTGAATCAAAACATGATGTGTCATATTGACCGAGAGGAGAGCAAGTTACCATGGAGAAATTCTCAAAACAGGCAATACGAAAAGAAAAAAAAAATACTGCAAGAGGATTTGTTTATTTATTTATTTCTAGATCACAATGTATTCATCTAGGAGTATACCATTGCTGTTCAGGAACATGCATATTAGCTTACTGGTTTAAAGAGCTTCCCACCACTTGGACACTGAGTTGCAGAATACACACAACCATATCCTGTTTTTTCTGAGAAATGTGTCAGTGATTCACCAGACAGCAAAGCAACTGTTCCCATCTGAATTAATGTAGCAAAGGTGGGAACTGCTTAAGAAATACACTACTTTATGCTTAGGGGCAATGTCTAGTAGCTTCCTCTGTTGAATTCTTTTGCATGAACCCATAAATGAGCCAGTTCTTCACAGCCATTGGAGAGGAAATTTATTAGAAGCAAGCAAATTCTTTGAGTCTTTAGTTTGGTGAATATGTTATTTCTTAGGGAAATAGGAACCATCTGGTTCCTTCCAGTGCAGATTATTGTCATATACATATAGGTGAATTTTAATTACTTATTGGAGTTTTAAATTGGGAGATGAAGGCTAGTGTTGGTACTGCTGACTGGTTCAATCCTTCTCTTCTTTCTGACACTGTATTTAAATACTGGTGCTGTAGTTGCCTCTATGCAAGGAATGTGAAAAAGGGTCAATTTCTTTCTTGCAAATCTTATGAACTAATAATGGAAATGCAGGTAGAAGTATTATTTACTTTTTAGCTTCAATTTGGTTTGGCTTCATTTTATGAATGTTAAAGAAATTTAATACAATTGCTGTTAACATTGCACTTCCATGTTAGCCTGGGGAAGATACATACAAACACATAAATGCCATACAGCTGTATATTGCTATAGAAATTTTAGTGGTGATGTTAATATTTAAAGAATGTTATTGTGTTGTTGCAATTTTAATATTTGTCAATACTTTTAACCTTTGTCTCTAGAAACTGCACTTGTTCATATTTGCAGAATAAATGATCTGGAAATCAGTGAGATGGCAATATATTATTGTGTATATTCTATAAAGATGCACCGACAAGGATTGTGAGATTCCTACCTCATCTTTTTCCATTGAAAAATAAATTGAATACTATGTTTTTTACATTAGTATGTCACTAATTATTGCAGTCCCAATACATGGGTGATGCTGGACAAACACCGTAGTGTAGAATGGAGCATTCCTTGATTATGAGGCCCAGCGTGTTGCAGAGCAGAACAGCAGTACATTGGAAGAGTCCACACAATGTTCACTTGGTGATATGCCTTTCCTTGATGAAAGGACCAAGTATATACAAAAGTGAATAGTATTAAGAAGACGTGGGTAATTCAAATGAAAATATGAAGTTTTCTGGAGAGCTGAAGGTAGCAAACCCTTGAAATGTAATGAATCAAAGTCCAGGTGGAGACCAGTGATGACTGGTTTTCCTCAGGAGGTCAGCATTGGGACCAGCACTATTTAACATCTTTATTGGTGACACAGTGGGATTGAGTGTACACTCAGCAGGTTTGCTGATGACACCAAGCTGTGTGGTGCAGTCAACATGTGGAGGGAAGAGATGCCATCCAAAGGGACCTGGACAGGCTTGAGAAGTTGGCCTGGGCAAACCTCATGGAGTTCAATGAGGCCAAATGCAAGGTCCTGCACCTGGGCCATGGAAATCCCAAGCACAAATACGGGCTGGGTGGAGAATGAATTGAGAGCAGGTTGCCCAGAGAAGCTGTGGATGCCCCATCCCTGGAGGTGTTCAAGGCCAGGCTGGATGCGGCTGGGAGCAACCTGGTCTGGTGGGAGGTGTCCCTGTCATTTCTGACTGTTTCTCTTATGCTGAGGCAGAGTCTAGGTGTTGCAATATATCCAATACGTCTTGTTCTTTCTTGAAAGCTTAGTATAAATTAATCACTTTCTTTGTTTTCCTATCAAAAAAAGTATCACTAGAATATATGAGAAGTATCACTAGAATATGTAAGCTGTTCATTGTTATTTGTGAAATTTGGTGGGCCACTTGCAATTGCGATATCGAATTCAGCACATTTGAAAAAATAGAAAAGTACAAAAAAAAAAAAAGAAAGAAAGAAAATGAAAAAAGTGAAAATGACTGGAAAACTTGCTGAATCAGTATACTGTGTTTACTTGTCTGTAAAGTGTCCACTTCAAAAAAAAAAAACAAACAAAAAAAAAAAAACAGCAAGCAGGCAAACAAATGTCTGGGATGTCATTCATAATAAACAAAGATGAGTATTGGATTTAACATTTAAGGAAGCTAGGCATTTGTGTTTGGGAAAGAAAAAATAAATAAACCTAGACAAACAATCACTGGAGAAATCCAAACTTTTCTAAATGCAGTGGAATACTGAAACCTAAAAAGAGTAGGCTTCTGTTCATTATGAGTGTTATCATGGTTAATAAGTGCTCTGACAGAAATATTAGAATGTAATATAGGTTCTGCTGAGAACTGTGAAGTTTTCACTGGAAAGCAGTATTTGACACTCATTGCAAAATGTTAAAAGTACAAGTTTTTGTGGGTCACTACAGACTCCATAAAATGAGTTTCCACAGAATGTTATTTTATTTTGAACTGTTAATCTTTGTGAAGTATTTGCAGCTGTGACCTAACAATTACGCCATCTTTACTTACTTATATTTCTTGCCTGATTTAAAATCTCAGCAGTTATTGTATGTCACTTGGCCTTTTTCAGTGCTTTATCTTTTTCATCCAGGTTAACAAGAAAAATATTTAAATTGGCATTACAAAATATTCCTGTAAAATATAAAAATGTTTGCTGATTTAATGTACAGCAGTGACCAAGACAAAACAGTTGCTTTAAAGTACCCCTCCTAATGCCAAAGACATGTATTTTTGTTATTTAAACATTACGTTACTTGGGTAACTCTGTTTGACATGTGGTTGGGAATAAGCTCATTGAAGATGGAGTTGCTTTTGACACGGTCTGTGTGTGTATATGTAGTGTATTTTATAAATTTATATGTGCATGGCAGCAAATGTGATAAATAGCACAAGGTATATGTACTTGTATGGTTTTGGCAACTTCTGTTGCAGTGGTTAGGCCACGAGGCTTATTTTTCACATTCCAGACCTCAGAAAGGCTTCAAAGAGCTGCTAATTATAAAACAAGCCAAAGCTCTGCTTGCTTTGATAGGTACGTGAGAAATGGCTCTGCTCTCCTTTTTCAGAGGGGGAACCCTGTAATTCAGAGTGCCTGAGTTTACACAGGGGGTTGGATTATTTATCCTGGCAGCAGCAGTTTATTCCCGGTCACCTTCTTTTTTCCAGGGATTCTACCTTGCTCTTTTGTACTCAGTAAATTCAAAAATTTCATCTATGCAATGTGAGGCAAGACATGGCAGCCAGAATAAGCTGCATTGCTTGTGTACCTGAAAACAGGTTTTGATTCAGTGAAACATATCACAATATTTCTGTATAAATGTTTTTCTCTGCTTTGTTTTGAAGCTCAAAACCATTTGCTAAAATGCAAATTATATCTCTATATCTGAAAAAGGAACTGGAGATTTGCTATCAAATGAAGTACCTGAATTATAAGGTAGCTGCTTTATTTTATTGATACTTTGCTTAAGTCTACTCAGTTAAGGCTTGCTTAAAATTAAAGACAGTAAGTATTTGGCTGCCAGCAAAAAAAGGTTTCATTTTTCTCTGGTACTTTGATTTCCATGATCAACTTACACCGGTGGGTTTTATCTGATGCTAGAAAGCTTGGTGTCTCACAACATCAGGCTTTTCATTACACAAATTTATACTTGTTTTGCTACCTTGATTTTGGAATGGGGAAAAACTGTAGGAACATTAGGTAGAGTCAGGGAAGAGTATTTTTATAGAGGCTGGAAAACATTACACATAAATAATGTTATTATTTTTATGCCCAGTGTGACATCTTACCTATTCAACCGATGAAAGGCATATTAAGTGAAAACTCTTTAAGTATGTGCAAAAATATTTGCAGTTATAAGGTACTCATAATATTCACGTATTTACATAATCATTGTTTTTGATGTATCAAGCTTTGGACAGGAGATACTAGATCTGCTTTTGGTACTGCTGCTGACCCTCTGTAAGGCTTTGGCAACCCCTTGCTCCTGTTCCTTTCCCTGTAATTTACACTTTGATGCAGAGGATAACTCTCTGGGGCAAACAGTTGATCTTCAGCATTCAAAGCATGCCCAATATAGTGTCATCCCAGTCTTGACTGGAACTTCACTGCAGTATGAAAACACGCATTGCTATTAACCCCAGAGTAGTTCCTGAAGCTGATTTCAGGTTTTTTAGAGGAAATGGTTGCATAAAACTTGCTCTTCTGAGTCACAGGGTTGTTGTAGGTAAGCTTTAAAGCCTGCAGTGTCTGGCAGAACACTCACTCACGTTTAAAATAACTAATTAATGTTCCTCTTTACTGCATTCTGTGCCCATATACAGGAGAAGCCTGTACCACAGCCCAAGGATTTTAATGACGTTACAGTGAAAGTGTCCTTGACTTGATGGGGCAGTCTCACCGAAGCATCCCTGCTGGGAGCTCCACTGGGCTGGCAGCCTCCCGTCCCCCTCTGCAGACATGTGGAGCTCTTCCAAACGCCTCTTCAGTGCGAGGCCCAGTGTGGCTCCAAAAAGGCCACGAGAGCCAGTCAGACAATGGGGGTGGCATCCTTGCCCCTTGGGAAATGCAGGCTGTTGACTTGGGAAGTTCCCTTCTTCCCTCCCGTGCCTGTCTCCCACTTTTTCTAGCACTGCACATAAGCCAAAACCTACTGCGTGTGTCTGCATTGTGCTGGAGCTGGTGCCTGGTGGCATTAACCTGGGGAACTCAATGCTTCCCATGTAGATAAGCAGTGAGTGACGGTTCCACCACAATCTGAAAACTTTCAGCACGTATTTATGATTCTGCTGTCCTCAGTCCAATGCCAAAAATTCTTCAGTGTAAGGCAAAATCAAACAGGAGAGTATTAACCATTGCATTGCTGGTGTTGGTGCTGCTGTGTAAGGTAATACCTGGGCATTGTGTGGTCTCTGTGCATACGTGCAAGAGAAATGCATACCTCACATTTTAGTGGGGCTGCGGTAAAGGAAGTCCATGATTTAAAAGCTTCTTTTAAAATATGTTTGGAGAGGATAAACTGTGGTTTGTGCTCATTTTTGATGAGATGTTTTGACTGCCAGAACCTGCTTCTGCTCTGCTCTTAAGTGCTTCAGGCATTGTCCTGTGGGCAGTTGTCAGCATTTCAGACAAATATGCAGTCAGTCAAGAGGGGTGTTCCTCAAATTACCCAGGCCACATTTTTTTTTTTTTTGCAGTGTAGTGTTTGTCAAAATGTTGAATTCTTACCCTAATAACAAGCTAGTAGTATAACAGGTTTCTACCAGCCCCTCCTGCACTGTGCTGGTATTTTGGGGGACGAGCTCCTGTGTTTGGGTTGTGCATCCTCTGCAGGGCAGCAGTCTGTGCAGCTGTAGGAACCCACCTGGCAGAGCAGCTCCCATCCCCTTCTGAGCCAGCCACGGAGATGAATCCCTGTGGTCATGTTTTCCCAGAAAAAACACAGACTAGGTAACTTTTGAGCATTTCAATCCATTGCTGCTTCATCACATACCCAGGAAAGTCAGTGGTTTGTGTGCTTGGTAGAGCTGTAATGATCTTCATTAGCTTTAAAGCATTATTTTTTGTAGGACCATACAAGTAATCTGGTAATAGTTTCAGTATCTGGGTTTTTAAGGTATGAGTCTTAATTTTTGGCTGCAGACAATGGTGAGGCATAATTATTTCCCTGTATTACATATTTATTTCCAGAATCTGCAGTAGGTTTCCCTGCTGCAGGACATCAGGCTATTTGTTTCTCAGGTTGTCCTCTAAACTTCCTAAGCAATTTGCTATCTCACTAACATCACTGGAGAGGTGCTGTGTTTGTTTCCACCAGGAGTTGAGGTAATATGCATTTGGTGCCTGTTCTTTTCATTTCTGCTGTTATAAACCTTCAAGTATAAACCTGCAAGTAGAGGTTAAAAACATGTTTAAAGACTCAGGCTTGACCTGAAAACAAAATCCGAAATCAGCAGAGTTCAAAATTGGCTTTGCTTCTTTTGTGAGTTCTCCACATAGGATGCAATGACTGCACTGGGTTGGGGTGGGGTGGAGCAGCAGGTCTCTCGACTCATCCATACCCTGTTTGTCAGGACAAAGCAGTGTCACGGTGACAGGTCCAGAAGGACAGTGTGATCCTGTGCCTTGATGTAGGCGGTTGGCTCCTTGCCTAGCTGATAACATAATTGAGGATGGCCTAACCTTTGGAGGAATGTGGACTGAATTCAGTTTGGAGTGCCTATCCCCTGACACCTCCCCAGCACCCACGGCTGCTCCTGTTTGCTTCTGTCCCTGGGGGATGGTGCCAGGGCAGACCAACGCATTCCCTCATGCTGCTGTTAGCTTTTATCAGAGCAGCACTTTGTGGCTTGAAGAAAAATACATTTTTGGCAGGAGCAAGATATTTAAGATTAATTTGGAACCTAAAGCATTAATAGTGATGCATTGAGACAGTATTTAAGGGGAAAGCAGTACTTTCAAAGTTGTCACAACACCAAATGAAGGGGGGGGGGGTCACTGGCTTTAATGAACAGCTCCTAGACTTTTCTTTTTTTTTAATTCATCGTGAACATCATAAGTAGGTCACTGCATATTTCAAACATTTCACCAAATACTAGAGCTCTTACTTAAAGCCTGATTAGGAGAGGTTACTCAGTGTTTGCTTTCAATGTTTGCTCCTTCTCTCAATGCATCTTTTCCAGTTCACGTTCTTTATATCTTAATATTACTCTATTGCTTGTGGAACAGACTGCAATTTTTTTTTGTCCATGATTTTTACTAATCTAAATAGCTCAGGATTTTTATTTATTTATTTATTTTTGATGCACTGGCTTTTAATACTTGGCATCTTTTCATTATATATTGAGGCTTTCTATCGTTTCCACATTTCTGTTTCATAATACATTGTGTGTTTTTAAAATGTCCATTAAATATAATGATTTTGCTGTACTTGCTCCCTATATTGGACTGCTGAGACTTTCATAATCTGTTCCTTCTGTTGTTTGGGTTTGGTTTTTTTTACTCTCATTTTGTGCTTTTACTGCAGCATTCTTGTATTGTATCTTCATGGCTTTCCTGGCATGTGCAATTATTTTAGTCTTTTAATTACCCTCTTAGGCTTTTATTTAGCTAACTTCCCTGTTTTTATGTAATTCATTTTAAAAGGTAAAACCCCACTGAGGTGTGCTTTTCTCTCCAGTGAGGTTGAAGATTTGGGTACTTTGTAGTCGGTAGCACAGTGACACCCCAGTAGTCATGTCTCATACCAGACTCTGTGAACTGCTTGTGACTGAATCAAGCACCGCTTTTTGTTTTGTCAGTTCTGTGATCAGCTGCTTCCAAAAGTAGATTCAAAATATTTTAGATTTTTGATGTCATCCTCATAGACATGGTCTACAAGCTACTGCTGGCTTTGGGAAGAGGGGGGGAGTTCATTAACCCTGTTGCACCATGTCTAGATGAGTCCTGACAAGTGAGAGGGCATCAGGGACCGGCTGTGCACATGGGTATGGGCATTCCATGCTTTGCAGAGCTAACAACAGCTGCTGCAGGTGGTGAGGAAGACCTGGGCTTGCCAAGGAATGTCTCACTGATGGGACTTTGGTGTGAATAGTGGGGCTCCACAAGAGCATTTCCCCTTGTCTAAGCTTCACAGGATATGTCTGTGGACAAACTTCTTTGTATTTGTCATGAAGCTCAGAAAAGCAAGATGCATTTGCATGGCTCAGGTTGGTAAAGGCATCCTTAAACTTGAATTCTCCTTCCTTCATGAAGCCTGACTGTAGGGTTGTAAAAACTCTGAGTCCTTTGTTGGCCTGAGAGTCCAAATGAGAAAAAATAAAATGTGTATGAGTAATATATACACTTCAATAATATTTATACAGCTGTAGGAGTTTTACTTTACTTAAAAGTTTCAGCAACTGTATGTAATCCTGAAATATTTCCAACAGCCTTTTGAACAATGAACTTAAGATATTGTAAATGAACGTCCCATGATCTTAGCCCAAAGCCCATACATGTAACATATGTTGTGTTGTGAATTGATAAATCTGAACACCCGGTCCTTATTACTACCTTTATTTTTCTTTCTTAAAAGTATGTATTTTGCTGCCTTAAAGCTGATATGATAAGCAGCTCAATAACTTCAGTCTGCGTTCCTGTAAAATAGGATGGCCATATATTGTAACTGCAGATGTTGAGAAAGTTTGACATAAAAAAAAAAAGAAAAAGAAAAAAAGGTCTGATAACTTCTACAGTGATCAAGGTCATAGAACAAAAAGTTCTCATGTACTGTAGGAACTTGGTTTTAACCTGTGTGTCATAAAATAGAAGCTGTAAAACAAGTCTGTGA
Organism: Netta rufina; assembly: GCF_964035555.1. Taxonomy (NCBI): domain Eukaryota; kingdom Metazoa; phylum Chordata; class Aves; order Anseriformes; family Anatidae; genus Netta; species Netta rufina. The sequence continues at coordinate 18,728,998 of NC_140124.1, read as the reverse complement.
AATGTAGTAGAAGAATATTAGTTGTTTTCAACTGTCAATTCATTCTGTAGGTACTGAAGTAGACTCAGCTGTGTATCAGTTCAGTCCTGGGGAGAGAAAAAGTGTATGGTCAGCACAGACTAATGTCTTTTTATGAGGAAAGGTTTTTATTCCATTAGGACTGCAGGTTGTTGAAATAATAAAATATGTACTCTTCACCTCTTATTTTCATTTCCTGATGTATGATAGCTTGAACTGCTGTTGAGTAAAATTTGCAGCAAATGTTCTTCCTTGTGCTCATTTGATATAGTTCACACTCCATTAATGTTCTGATAGAGAGAAGGATATTACTGCGTAACTTCTTATTTTCCTGTACCTCTGAGATGACTTTGGGACACCATGCTGTGACTGCAGATGACTGCAGAACATAGCACAGGGTTCAGGCAGTGTCAGTGAAGTGGGGTGGGTACTGCAGTGCTACTCACAGACTCTTAAACTCAGGCTTTGTGTTTTGAATTAATTGTTTTGTTTAACTTTTTAAGTATTAGTTTAGAGCTGACTTTATCCCATTGTGCACGTACTTACTGGAGAATCCACACTGGGAAAGCCATTCTTGTTTTGGCAATTACTTTAGCTAAGCATTATCTATCTGCAGGCCACCTGATATGAGCAAATTATTTGAGATTAATAAAAAATAAATAAATAAATAGGTCAAAAAATCACCTATCCACGACAGGGGCCCTGGGCAACCCATCTAGTAGGTGGCATCCCTGTCCATGGCAGAAGGGTTGGAACTGGATTATCTTTAAGGCCTCTTCCAACCCAAGCCCTTCTACGATTCTGTGGTGTTTCTATGACATTGCAACAGAAAGGTGCTTTCTGAAAAGACAGAATTTATTTTCTCTGTTTCAGGTTGTCCTATGAAGCAAAATAATTACCCACTTTAAGCTTTTTTTTTTCATGGTTGTCTTTAGCCTTTTCTTCAACAGCAGATTATGTAAAGGCAATGTTTGTATTTGAAAAATTGTCTCATAGAACAAAACTAGACTCAATAAGCAACCTGATGGAGAGGAGATACTGAATACCAAATTAGTTTGAATACAAACAGTTGTTAAAGAGGTAAAGATCTAAAGACAGATACCAAAGGAGCTGTCTGTGTGGAAAAGATAAGGCGACATAGATCACTTTAATGAGCATTTCAGACAAAATTTAAAATTAAAGTGCTTAAACTTGGCACCAAGAAATGCTGAATGCTTTTCATTCTTTTGAACCAAAATGAGCATAGAAACTCCTTTTTCATCTGGCAGGGTTGTATTTGTCAATCTAAATGCATGGCCTGTCAGAAACAATAAGTATTTGCAGATTCCTTTGAGGTCGCTGGGAGTTGAGTGTTCAGCAACCTTTTAAATCTGACCTGAGTGTTGGTGACGGAGTGCATGAACGTGGCTGCTGGCAGGGAAGGAAAGGGTTAATTAGCCAATTCTCCATGGAGGGGCCCTGGCAGATTTATCCTTATCAGGGTGGGGCCTGTGGGTGTCTGTGACTCTGTCCAGTCTCTGTCAAACCAAGCAGAGGACAAAGGTGTGCAATGAGGCTGGAAGGAGCCCGGCTGCTCCTTGGTCAGCTGCGATAAATCAAGCTGCTTCAACCCCCCTGAGCAGGGGTGCAGTGCTCATGCTTGAAAGATCTCCCTGTAAATGGGCATCACCCTGTTGTGATAAGAATGGTCTTGGCATCAGCAATAATAGGTACACGTTGGCCATCAAGCTAAATTTTATTCATTTACTTTGATTCCTCAAAACCCTTTGTGATGTACCTGCGCCATTATCTGAGTCTGGCAGTAGGGCAGGGATTTTGTCCCCTACATGTGGCGTGTTCTGGCAGTTACTCAGCGTACCAGTTACTCAATGTAACTGGTGAGACCTGCTGGTATCCACGAGGAATAAGAGGGAAAAAAAGAGCTTTATTTTTTTTTTGTTTGTTTGTTTTGTTTTTGTTTGTTTTTTGTTTTTTTTTTTTTGTTGTTTGCTTGCTTTTTTTTTTTTTTTTTTTTTTTGGCTTGCTAATATATATTTTCATTTCAATTGTTCTTAAAATTATTTTCTAGGACTTGCTATTTTGGATTCTTAATGCCATTTTACAAGCTACTCTTGAGAGTCCTGAAAATCAGATACCAGTCATTTCATTAGACAAAATATGAGGTATTTTTGTCCCATGATTTAAGCTGGGTTTTAAGTTGATGCTTTTCAACTGTTGTGGAAGTGACCTGAGTCACCCTTAAGGGGAATAAGTCAGAAGGCTCTGATCCGGGCTTTGGAGTAGATGTTGCTCCAGATCTTCTGACTGTGTAAATCAGGACTTTGGGAAGCCTCAGTTCATGCTAGCAACCATCTGAAGAAGAGGCTGGGACTGTCTCAACATCTTGTGGAACACTGTGGCCTTTGATTTGTTGCTTTCTGGTTGCTTTGTAAGTCCACCCAGTGTGACAGACTGTGCAGGGGGGAGAACATCTCCATCTGTTATCTTGATTGCAGTTCTAGTTCTGTTAGTTTAGACAATGTCAGTATCTTGCAAACTCAAGGTATCTTGACTTATATAAGTTTTGCATTCTTATCCTTTAAAAAAAAACAGCCATACAAAGCTGGGAGATAGCCCAGCTTCTTACTCATGTGATAGGAAAGCAAAAACATGTCAATGTACAATGCTTGCTTGAACCACTGCTGAAAAAGATGTCCTAAGCACTGTCTCATGAACTTCCTCATTACATCAGTGTTACATTATTTTGGATAAAATGTTGTAGGAGACTTGAGGTGAGCCATTTACTCTGTCTTAAAGCCTCTCAGTGGGCTGGAGGAGAGGAGAAGTCACCTTAAAGGCTGGGAAGAAAGCCTATATTTGACTCCAAGGTTTTGACTGAGCTGTTAGGTGAGAATTTAGTTTCATCTTGGATGAAGGGAGAGCTGCAATTTTTGCTAATAAACAGAACAATATGTGAAACTTTTCAAGAAGATAATGGACCATGCAGACACCTTTAATTGATTTATGGCTTCTTTGTCATTTTCTTAGATTTCTGTGCACTTCACAAGGACAGTGAAAAAATAATAATAACAAGTGATGTCCTGATTTTCTAAAAGAAGCTTTCTGGGAGATCAGGAGGTGTGGCAGACCACCAATATGAGCTGATTGCATCAAGTAAAAGCTCAGTATTTTTATGCCCAATTTCACTCATTATATATAATGATATACTCTCTTTTTTTTTCTCTCTGGAAATTTTACATCTTCATTATTTACCCATGATGAAAAGTAAATGAGTTTGTCCTCCTTGACAGCCTCGTGGAGTAATAACACTTGAAAGGAATTTACTGTTCGTGTTTTCTTCTTGATTTGAAATGTTTCTTATACCTTCTGCCTTCTTGTGTTCTGCCTGTCTGCTGTAGGAATAACTCTTCCAATTTTATCTGGTACAATCTTTTAGGAAGCTTCAGTCCCTGGAGTCTTTCTTGAATTGTTTAGAAAACAAAAAATCATCGAGTTGTATTTGAATCAAAAATATTTTCCTTCTTGTATTTGTATAATATGTAAATTACATTTGGACTCCTGGAATTTCTGAAATATGGTACCTTCTAGAAATAATAGCTACCAAGCAAGCAGCCTCAAAGTAAACAGTGCATTCGCTGAGACTTCAGGTTTTGAGGCCATGCTAATGAAGTAAATGCTGTCCTTTGGGAGGCATTTCTCTCCTTTCAATGACAGTCTTTACATCTCAGAAAACGTAACTCTCTTTTCTTGCTGCAGTATCTCAAGAAACGTACACTTGGTTGAAAATTTTTGCCAATTCTAGAAGTTGGCAGGCCCCTTACCTGGGTATACCTGGCTACACATATTTAACAGTGACACTGCATTGTGATTCATCCATCCTCCACCACAGTAGTGCAAGCATCAGCCAGACCCCTACATGAGTAGTGTAGTCAGCAGGAGTGATGAGCTGATAGCACATGTTCGGTCCCATTTTCATCAGAGCACTGAAGTCAGTGTAGCACTAGTTTAGCTCATCACCTGTTTCTCCAACCTTCCCATATGGCATTTATTGTGTAAAAGGATTTAAATAACCATTTATATAAGATGTTGCTGAGCAGCCACGTGGAGGATGTCAAACCACTGGGAAAATGACCGTTTTTCATAAGATTAATAATGCTGAAAAAAGTGCAGTCTTCATGATTGAAGACAGCTGCTTAGTGGGGAAATGTAATCCTGGGGACAGCTTCTAGGAGCCTTGGCTTGCTCTGGTTTCTTAGCATGGCCTCTGCCATAGCTTCTTATGGGACTGTGGTGGTGTTCTTACCTAAAGTTGATTTGCAAAATGTGCAGGATATTTTTGTTGTCAATGTTATTCCTAGTGACCTGGTAAAAAGGAAAGAGTGCAAATGAATTAATGAGAAGTGTCTGGACATGCCAGGTGTTGGTGGTCAGCTTCTGCCCAGAAGGCATAGAAAGCAGTCTGCAAAGTTGTAGTAGGAGTCTCCTGTCCTTTGGTCTGTTCTGGATTTGTGAGGAGCTCTTTTTGCAGGGGAAGTAAAAAAAAAAAAAAAAAATAAACCTGAAGAATTGTGAAGATGCCTTATGTTTGAGAGAAAAACACATGCTTCATGCCCCAAAGTGCTTGATCTGGCACATAAATTTACTCAACAAATACACTATTGTATACTTTATTGAGGAGTTTGGTATGTATGCATTTAGGCAAGGATCCGGCAGTTCACTTGTCTCTCTGTTATTTCCTGGTACCTGAATAATAATAAAAATCCCCCAGTAGCATTGGCTTTGTGCAAAGTTCTGGGTATAGCGCAACAAACTGGTAAGTACCAAATTCTGTGGTACTGCGTACTTGTGCAAATGTGTGTGGTGCATAGGAATAAATGAGATGGTAAATTAACACACTATTCATAGTATTTTTGTGTTAACTTTTTATTGTATTTTTTCCATCCAGTTTGGGGTGAATTTTAATTTCTGCAGTGTTTTTAACTGTCTGGAGAAAGACTGGTGTCTGTACAGAAAGCATGTATGGTTTGTGGCACTCATTATAAAGCGTTTAATGATTGTTTAGGGATGACCTGGGGAACAGTCTGAGGTTATATTTAATTGCATGTAACTACAGGACATGGAGTAAACAGTGATCCTATTGCCCTTTGCGAAGTAGTCCTATAGCTTCCCTTGTGTTAGATCTGGTGCTCTAGTTAGATCTGTGGATTCAGGATAAATCAGTTAAACCAGCCAGGCCGATGGGGAAAAGGCTGCTGAGAGAGGGATCTAATGCTTTCTGGCTTGCTTTGAAGGTCAGATACAATGTCTGGGTCTAGCTGTGAGTGAGCTTAGAGGAAGGAGAAAAGACTCTGCTTTTCAGCAGTCAGCATTTACACGGTGAAGTATGTGTAATGCAAAGCTTCATGCTTAGAAAAACACCACCACATATTCTGACTTGTTGTTCAAGTGTTACCCTTTGAGTCCGGGGACTATAACCCTCCTTCCCTCCCCAATGAGCCATGGTTCTGGCCACTTTTGATGGTTGTTCAGCCACTTTTGATGGTTGCTGTCAGTTCCAAGGGAATTTGACACTGCATGTGGTTCTTGCAGTTGAATTTGAGAAACAAGTACATCATTTTATTTTTTTATTTTTTGGTAAAGTTGTAATGGTAATGATATCTGACCACATTTTTAATAATATCAGGTATATACCTATATGGGTATATATGCTTTGAAAATTTCTTATATTACATAGTTCAACAAGGCATTTGTAAAACTGAAGATACAAGGTTCAAAGTACTTGAACTTCCATGCTGCTGGCAAAGTAAGAGTATCTCTTGAATAAATTCTATAGAGAGCTACTATTTAAAAAATAGAAAGAGATTCTTGTGGTTCTGCGGAAAAAAATACCATTCCACATAGCACAGAAACTGTAGCCAATTTAATAAGTTTGAGTTACATTTTAAGCAAAATATTAACCTTTAAAAAAAATCTACACATTTTACTAGTCCTGGGTCATAACTGTTCTTTGTAAATGACAAGTGTGGTTTTTTTTTTTTACCCTCACATTCATACATGAAATGAGGAAGTCAGAGTGGTCCAGATCACATCATCAGCTGAAAAACCTCTCTCTTCCACAGATAATGCCAAAGCCACAAACACACAAAACTGTTGAAGAAATACTTTGTCATCTAGTGTCTGATCCTGGTGTAGGAGAAGTGGTGTAGTTCTTTCATCTTATAGTTGAAGTCTCAATGTTAAATCCTTTTCAAATGTTTTTAATATATGATGTATTTTAGTAAGTCAATAAATAATTGAAATTGCATTTCAGAAAAATAAAAATACTGTCATGTAAATTTTGCTTAAGTGCATATTTATTTTATATATGGTTTATAAAGTTTTTGTGTTGTCTTTAAATTGTGATTCACTCAATTGCAGTATTCACAAGGCACTCATTTTTCATAGAGATGGTAGTTTATAATAGGTAAAAGATCAAAGAAGAAAAAAATTCAAATCAATATAAAATGGATACCAAATAGTTCATTCTCTTAATAAGGCAATTTGTGCTTTTTTCTTACAACTCAGAATTCATTTCCTGTCTGTTGTAGTGTTTGATTAAGTTTACTCTTTAGCTTTGAAAAGTCTCTGAAAGCACCTAACCCTGTGTAAAGACCTGGTCCTGGGTAGTGCTCATTCATCCATCCACTTTTGTACAGATTTTGTGCTTATTATTGCGATAGCTCTATTCAAGACTGCCTTCTTGGGTCACTGTTAGGTATGATTATGAAATGGTTTTTTTTAAGCTGAGTTAAATATTCAGATGAAAAAGCATTTTGTCTGTATGCTTCTACCTTCCTGTTTTAGAAGTTTTTATTCAGATGGAATATTTTTCCTACCCAAATCAGTAGTAAAAATGTGCACTTTTAAAAAATAAAATAAAAATGCCTAGCCAGATTATTCATTGTTCACGTATTTTCCTTATCTATCTACCATTGCTGTAGGAGAGACATTCTTGCACATTTCATTAGGGTCTTTAGCCAGTACAAAAGCAGATTTTTAAGCCCATCCAACCTGACTGTCTTCTGTGGCTAAATGACTGGATTTAGAGATGAAGGCATAAATGTCATTCACAGCTATCTTGACAGTAAGTAGGCTTTTTGCACTGTATCGTACAGTATTTTTGTTTGAGTTGTGCCACAGACTGGGTGGGCAGAAGAACAGTTGGATGATGGGGCTTGTGGGGTTGTGGTTCGTGCTGCGTGCTGCCTGAAGGCTCATGACATGGTCTGTGTGGGACCTGTCACATTGAACGGGGGACCCAGCTGGTGATGGTGAGCACCCTCACTGAGGTTGTCTTCTGGGGGGGGACAGGCCAGAGGGATGGGGCCAGGAAGAACCTCATGGGACACAAAAAAAACAAGTCCTACCCTCTGGGAAGGAAGAGTGCCTTGCAGAACCCCAGGCTCTGGTGGCAGCAAGGGCTGTCAGTGCCCCAGGCCTCATGATCAGGGCACAACCAGCAGATCGATGGAAGAAATCAGCTCCCTCAACACACATTAAACCTTATCTAGATGGTGGGTCTAGTTTTGTGTGCCTCAGCACAGAAAACATCCATAAACCAGAGGGAGTGCAGCAAAGGCCCCCTGGCTGGCCAGGGCTGGAGCAGCTGATACTTGGGGAGAGGCTGTGGGAGCAGAGGTGGCACTGGGGGGACCTCAAAGCTGCCTTTTAGGCACCAGTGAGGAGGTGATGGCTGTTTGCAACAGTGCATGGTGAGCCACCAAGAGGCAACAGAGGAACTGAAACAAGGGAGTTTCAGGCTGGATGTAAAGGAAAACTTAAGAGCGAACAGCTTGTGCAGGCTCCATCCGTGGGGGCTTCCAGGGCATGAAACCAGATCAAGCCCTGAGCAATCTTGTCTGATGTCAGCTGCCCCTGCTGTGAGCAGGAGGTTTTTCTGGGCGAAGGACTTCCCAGAACTCTAGTTTTGTAGTCCGTTCTTTGCTGTGTATTCAACTTCATGTCTTCTACCTTCTGCTTTCAGTGTCCCAGGTCATTGCAAAATCTTCTGGACCACTACTACCCTAGCCCTAGACCCTTCTGCCTGTTTAATGGTGGGAAGTTGACTGCATGTTTGCAGTGCAAGCATTCCTAAATAACCTCTGCGTATCTCTTGCACTTCACTGTCCCTTTTTTAAGAGTCTGAGTAGTATTGTGTATTATCTCAAGTTACTGCAAAGCTTTGAACTGTGGGTATAAGCAATTTAAATGAACAGGGATGGGTTATTTTCTTGATCATTGATTGATATGTTGCTCTGATAAAGCAATGGCATAACTGGAGAAACATGAACAACTTTCACAAAGCAAATAATGTATCTAGCATCTAACATGGGGCACTGTCAACAGTGATACAATCAAAGACTTGCTGTTGCTTTTTACTAAGCTTGAAGTCAATGAAAAGTTAATGGGTTGTAATTAAGTACTGAAGGAATTGAAGATTCTTTATCAAAGTTCCTAAATTCTGCTTGGTGAATAACAGTAATTGATAAATGCAAACATATTGATTTATTCTTTGTCCGAATTGCTATTCTGTGAATGTAATGGACATTTCCTCCCTAATTAATAAAAGATTGCTTTTGAGAGTTTAATTAACTGTTCTTTGAGCTCTTCATTCATCTAAAATTAAACTTCTCTGAAAATTATGCAACTTTTAAAAAAATTCCTTCTCTGTAACATAAACTACAGAAGCATACATTTACTTGGCAACCACTATTAGTTTGCAAATGGAAAGACTTATGGCTGGAAAAAGCCTGCTGCACCTGTTGTTTTCACTGAACAAATCACCCTAAAGTACACAATCATTCCAGCCTGACACTGTCATTTGTATTGCTAGGAAAGTTTTTCTCATTGATAGTGCATATTTCTTAGAAGTGAGTGAAACCACACAGTTCCCTGAAGTCTAAGTGGTATATTTATGATTTTAATAGGGTCATATGGACCATCTGTCAAATAAAGCACTTTGATTCATGAATAATATTAGCTATAAAGAAAAGTGGTTTAAGTAAGGTTTCAGTGTTGTTTTGGTTTTTTGTTTTTGTTTTTTTTTTTTTCCACATCTCATAGAGCCAAACTGACATGTGCTCTTTGCAGATTGCATGTGTCCATTAGCACCATGTTGAAATTTGACCTTGTTTTTTTCCTAGTAATCAAAATAAAAAGATTATCCAATTATAAACTTTCTGGGACTAATGGATGCTAATCACAGTTGTGGTCAAGGAGGCTTTGGGAATGGCATTTGTGTGCCACTTGAGCGTAGTTTTAAGTGACTTTTGTGCTGACCTGAGCCTGGATTGGTCCTGAAGTTTGTTTAGGACTGCACAAGCTGCTGGTGGCTCTGAAGGGGGGAGTGCGCCATTACATAAAGGGGGCCTCCCCTCTAACTCTTTCCCTCTTTATTTTATCCTAGTCTCTGCCTTTGAGTTGATGAATATTAGATGCTTTCCATTCTTCTCTGTCTCAGATTGACTCTTAGTCACTGGCAGACTCTCAGGCTGACTGGGTGCTCTGCATGAGTACCCACCAGGCTCCTCACCATCCTATTTCAGGGGCGCCTGAAATGATATTACCCTGCAAGCTATAAGACTTCCCTTTTAACAGGATTTTTAACGTAGCACAGGAAGAATTGAAGCCTGGTAAAATAAATGGAAAGAATAATGAAAGGAGCAACTCTAACTGCGGTGTTCATTGGCTGAGATGGAGATGGGACCAAGGCTGGTGGACAGTGTAGCGGCTTCTGTAAGGTCTTTTAAATGTGCTGCAGTGCACTTGAAAAATATAGGATTAAGTCCTGAATCTGGACCAGACTCTTACTATGCGATTCTATTCTCCCAAATTAAAATTACTGGTGCAGTTATGTTTGAGCGTAGAACCCTAAGTGGGTGAGTGAGGTCGTTAACCTGACATTGGTGTTAACTGAGGCATAAGTGACTGTGATCTTACTAGCTGCAAACGGGCAAACAGAGGTCATTGCTGTTAGTGGAAGAAGATGGTTAATGTGTTTGTGCTGGAGAAAGTTATGGGGAAGCTTGGGAGGAAAAGTGGGAGAGGCAGAAAATGTTCCAAGCCACTGCTAATTAAATATATATATATATTCTGTTGTTGTATGATATTATTATTCAAAAGTATTAAGATGTCATAGTACTTGGCGAGTGACTGAAAATTGGATTGTTTTATTCAGTTGAAGGCATTACAGTATGCAAAAAATGCATTAATTAAGGTCTCAGTTTTAGACCTAGAGGGGTTAAAGTTCGCTTTATGCTCACTGCCTCCATTTTTACTATGCTTTATGTCCGCTAAGATTGCAGAGTTATTGTAAGTAAAGGAGAAGGCAACGCTTTTCATCTGGTTCATGCATAATCTGGGAACTATTTGATTTCCAAACTGTAAAACTTGATGTTGGAGTAAATGTAGGAGAAAAATGTTGTGGGAGTGAATCATTTACAAACTGGTCTTTAAAGGCTAGTGGAGATAGAAAAATCTATTTAATCTTCATAAGTAAATATGGAAGTTACTTTTTGACCTCAAAGTAGTCTTTATTAAGGTGAGAAACCTGATTTTCTTGAGAAAAGTTCTTCTAAACTTCCCCTCATGCAGACCTTTTCACTGAAAGGCATTTTAAGGACTATTAAAATGAGGGACTTCATGAAGGGTTGCACACAGTCTTTATAACATTAATTTTTAATAGCTTCTGAATTATTCTGTTTATTTTATGGTTCATATAAGAAGATGGTAAATTTGGTGGCTGTGTTTTAGTGCAGGGAATTCAGGTCAGACTTGCTGAAACTTCCCTTTTCACAGACTGGTTTCCGTTAGTAGCCTAGGAGGGCTTAGTGGAATTGAGTTATTGTCCTCCTTTCTGGTTTTCTTTTCCCATTTTTTTATTACTGTCTCTCTTCATTTGTATGTGTTTTTAATTACACATACTTTTCTGTCTGCTCCTTTTGCAGCAGTCCTTATAACAACATTTTTATTGTAACACTTTAAGAATCCCCAATCAAGAATACATTGAAACTAACTTTTTATTTTGTTTGATTATAACATGTACAAAGGAATCAACTAATATGATTTAGCTCTTCTAGTTATTGCAACCAACCAATATAGGACCAAGAGCAGCCAGATCATAGAGCACTGTTTGGTAGAGTGTAGTTTTTGCTCTTTGGAAAATAGAATATGCATTTAAAACATTGTTTTACCAATTTCCTTAGTGGATCTAGGCAGAAATGCTTGTCATTCAGTGTCCTCCTTGTTTTAGCTTGTGTTAACCTGCCTTTACAAATGGCAATTGAGTTTTCTTTCTAAGGAGATTTTATATTTATGTATGGTGCTTAGCATGGTCACCGGTTTAGTTTTCCATGCAGAAAATAGTTTGGGTTGTTAATAGCGTACTTCATAGGTCCTTATGTTTTAATGGTAAGGTTATTGATTCTTTTCAGTGTTTTTCTTGGCAGGAAAGGCTGTTCTTTCAGCTCTCTTTGCTTCATTGCTGTTAACTATTGCCTGTCATTGGGACTGTGCTTATCATTGTATTGGATTTTCCCTTTAAGTTCATGACGAGTGATACCTAATGATGGAGGTTGGAGGAGCTATCAGAGTAACTTGGACAACCCCCAGATGTATGGCAGACATAAAGAAAATAGCAGTTGCTGTGTTTCTAAAGCATTTCCATGCTGCAGCCTTTTCAGACTTAAGTGCTTGTAATTTGGACCATTTGTTGTCATTTATGTAAATAAAGTAATGAATCCTCTAATATGCTAAGCAGGATATTAAGTCATCTGCATGAAATTTCCAGATTTATGAACATTTAGTTCATACAAGTATGGGTGGATTGAAACCAAGGAATATCTTTCCAGATGGCTTGAGCATTTGAGGATGCACTGCCTGGGCCTTCTCGGGAGTAGAATTAAACTCAGATTATCTGAACTGTCATAAATATAAACATTACAAAATCTAGGTGCAGATTTCTTTATTGTTTTAACAAACACATTCATATCTCCACAGTTGCTCAGACAGCAACGATTTGAAGAGCTGGCTGTTTGTAGACAATTTTTTCAAAACAATACAGTCAGCATTACGGAGTTGCTTGTGATGGTGCTGTATTGACAGTCGGTGACAGAAAGGATCAAATTCAGCACCAGCCACTTGCAGTTTTGACACGCATGAGAACCTTGTGCATAATGTATGATAGAATCATTAAGGTTGGAAAAGACCTCCAAGGTCATCTGGTTCAACCATCCCCCTACCACCAATATCACCCACAAGACTATGACCCTAAGCACCAGGTCCAACCTTTCCTTGAACACCCCCAGGCACTCCACCACTTCCCTGGGCAACCCATTCCAATGCCTGACCACTCTTTCTGAGAAGAATTGTCTCTTAATTTCCAACCTGAACCTCCCTTGAAGCAACTTGAGGCCATTCCCTCTAGTCCTACCACTGGTTATCTGCAAGAAGAGGCTGACCCCCAGCTCCCCACACCTTCCTTTCAGGTAGTTGTAGAGAGCAATGAGGTCTCCCCTGAGCCTCCTTTCTCCAGACTAAACAACCCCAGTGCCCTCAGACACTCCTCACAGGATTTGTGTTTCAGCCCTTGACCAGCTTCATTGTTCTTCTCTGGACATGCTCCAGGGCCTCAATGCCCTTCTTCTAGTGAGGGGCCCAAAGCTGAACACAGCACTCGAGGTGCGGCCTCACCAGAGCAGAGTACAGGGGGACAATCACCTTCCTGGTCCTGCTGGCTGCACTATTCCAGATATAAGCCAGGAAGTTTTTGGCCTCCTTGGCCACCTGGGCACACTGCTGGCTCATGTTCAGGTGAGCATCGACCAACAACCCCAGATCCTTTTCCTCTGCACAGCTTTCCAGCCTCTCTGTCCCAAGACTGTAGTGTTGCATGGGATTGTGTGACTAACTTTTAGCTCAGTAACACTGGGCTAAAAGTAATGCTTAATGTAGCATGATGATTCAAATCTTAGTTTGGATTTATAGGAAAAATAAGATTTATCTTATCTGTGGTGGACAAAAATACATATACAAAAATATGTTTCTTTGACTCACCCCAAACACTCAAAACAAACACAAAATCACAGAAAACTCATCAGATTACAATAATAGAATATCAAAGTTGGAAGGGACCCACAAGGATCATTGAGTCCAGCTTCAGTGTCCCCAAAGGACTACCCAAAAAATCAGACCATGTGTCTGAGAGTGTTGTCCAAACAGTTCTTGAACTCTGGCAGGCTTGGTGCTGTGACCACATCCCTGGGGAGCCTGTTCCAGTGCCCAACTACCTTCTCGGTGAAGAACCTTTACCTGACATCCAGCCTGAACCTCCCCTGTCACAGCTTCAAGCTGTTCCCTTGGGTCCTATTGCTGGTCACCAGAGAGCAGAGCTCGGTGCCTGCCTCTCCACTACCCCTAACAAGGAAGTTGTAGACTGTGATGAGGTTTCTCCTCAGTTTATTATTAATTATTAAATTAAAATTAATTAATTTTAATAGTGTCTAAAAATTTGCATCTGACAAATAGACAAATATTTTTTGTTCTGCTGTTGGTTAAGTCATTGCTCTCAGAACTTTTCACAAAAAAAGGACTCCAAATTGATATGACACTCTCTGTGCCTGTTTGGAGTTTAGACAGGGGCTCTGGCTAACTGTTTTTGCTATAGAAAAGGCATCCCAAATGAATTTTGTTCTGCACCATTATTTTAACACCTGATTATGGAGAGTTCTGTTTCTGCTTATTTGTCTTCCCGTTCCTGTAGATGTGTGGAGATTTTTCTTTACATCTGAGGTCTGTGATGGAGAAAGACTGTGACAGTCAAGAGTGCCAAAGCTAAAGGCAAAAGTCCAAGACAGCTCTTCTTTCTCCTCCCAATCTTCAGAGGATGATCACTATCTTGCAGTTGTTCTGTTTTCTTTGTAGTTTTACTTCCTTATGATTGTGTCCACCACAGCATCATTCCTGAGGGTGTTACTGATGGGACTTTGCTGGGTGAGGAGTACCTAAGCTTCTTCATCCTCCTCTTAGTGTATGAATTGATTACCATCACACCTGTAGTTTGTCTTTGTTCCAGTCACTTCTTATAGTCACTTTTATTTTGCCCATGCTGGTAATGTAGAACTTGAGGATAAAGGAGGAATATTGAAACAACAAAAATGGCTTATCAATGCATCGCCCATATAGGCAGGATTCTGTCAGTCAAGGTTTGCATTTATTTGTCTCCTGGCATATCCAGTCTGTTCCTATTTTGTACGGGTTTCCTCTTTTCTTCATTCCAAGATTTCATTCAAACCATCATATAGGCTTATTTTCTGCAAGGCATGTTTATCTTCTGTAAGACTTTAAGCTCTCTATGTTGTATTTTTGATATGTTAGAGCTCTTCCAAAGGTTATTCTTTTATTATGAGGTGGTTGTTTGAAAATGATGATGCAGAAAGCTAGAGAAGGCTTGTAGATATGCTAAAACAAATTAGCAACTAACATTTGAATGTAACATGTTCTCCGGAGTAAAATGTCAGTGCAGTGCTTCATAGATTAGACTGTCCATAGTTTCACTTATATAATTTCAGAAGAGATTTTGAAACTTCAACACTTTTATTAAAAACTATTAAAGTTATAAATATGACAAAAGATATTTTGTGCGTATCTTCAAAATGCTTTAAGAATCTAATGTGAAATAACTGCAGATGTGGAAAGCAATATTCATATGTTATCTAAAAATGAAGTAATGGTAATAATCTCCTGTGATTTATGGCTGATGGGGTATTCCTTTAAGAACATATTGGAGCTAAACTTTTATTTGAGATGATTAAAATATCAGAGAAAGTGAAACAACTTTAAGATTATATATATTTTAGCATTTTTAATCATTACAGCTAGCGTAGTATCAAGAACAGTCCAATCACACATCCATTTTGTAGACTTTAGTAAATAATTTGCATAAGGAATCAGCCTTTGAGTTTTCTATTATTCAGTGAGTGGTTGCTATATAGAAAAAGGTAAAATTCTGGAAAAAAAAAAAAAAAGTATTTGTTATGAGTTGCATGGACAGTTGCTCTCAGCTGAATGCTTGTTTTGGAACTGCATAGTGATTAACATCATCACACCAGTACAACATACCCAAGTCTACCATCCCAGCTGGCACCAACTGGAAATCATAGTAACAACCTTGGCAGTTCAAATGTTATCAGATGTGTTTGCGCACAAATGCCCCATTGCTTTGATCCATACGTCCCATCCAATGAGTGGAAGCTGTTACACGTGTGCAAAAGTGCTCAGGCTCATAGAACCCTTCAGGTGGGAGAGGCAACCAAGTACAATGGTCAAAAAGCACCCTGAGGACAGAACACCACCAGGTCAGGGATAGCTGTGACTAGAAAAATCGTAACCATGACATACTTAAGTATATGTAAATACTTTATTAGCAGGCTGCAGATCTGAGTACTCAGGAAAATATGGGATTTTAAGGTATTGAACCAAAGACATCATAAGATGTGGAAGTGACAGAATAATAAAGAGAATTTATTCTGCCCTTTCTGATAGCACTTCTGGTTTGGGGGCAGAATAAGGTGTTCAGATTCCATACTTCTACCTGAAGGCTTCTACATTTAAGAAAGGTTTTGCTATGGTTGCTTAATTTTCTAAAACTTCAAGAAAAAGAATTAAACTAGACCTGAAGGGTTTCTCTCTGATTTTGATTTTGATTTTTTTTTTTTTATTATTATTATTTTTTAAGTCTTGGAGCTGGGATTGAATTTTTATAGCTGAGTAGTAAATCTCTGGAACAGGGCTTCCTTATAGAAATGACAACTTGGCTTTAATTATAGCATCTTCTAGGCAGCTATTATATTACAACAGGACCCTTAACAGACTTTATTTTTTTAAGACCATATTAAACATATTAAACAGGACTTGAAATAATTACTGCTTGCTTTCTGTTGGAGGGTTCACCTGTCACTGAATGACTGACTAGATTCCTTTTACCTGGTTTATTTTTCCAATAAGATTTTTTTTAGATGTGTGAAATATTTTAAAATGAATCTCAATATATTGAACATGAAACCCTTTCTGTATTATACATACTGTACAACTATTTCAGTAATCATATAGGGGAAAATAAAGCACTGGCACAGAGTTCTAAGAAAGCTTTAACATCTGCAAAATTAGCTTGTCACTAATTTTGCATGCTTCAGTTACTAGAAAATGTACCTCTCTGATGCATTAAACTTTTTTTATCACATTACATACCTATCTGTGATTTGCATCTGAAATTGTTTTCATCACTGATCTTGTTCTTTTCTTGCCTTTACATTTATTTCTCATTTCACACTGAAAATGTTATACCATCTGGTTACTTGCTCAATTTTGTAAAGAGAAGACTTCATTAATTTACGATTTTAACTTCTGCACCTGCAACTTCCATTTACTCATGTACCAGTTGTTGCTTCTTAATAGTGTTGAAACACTCTGCTGGATATGAAATATTTGTGTACGTAAGTTACTCTTTTCTTTAGGCAGTTGTAGGTCAAAATGTGGAAGAGGATTTGGTGAAAGAAGAGTGAGGAGAGATCTCTAATCATCATTTTTCCTACAGACCAAGAAAACACCACATAGTAAACCACATGGCACCAGCTACCAACTTTTCCTGCTTTGCATGCTAGGGATCCTCTCCTCTACCCAGCTCTTTATGTGGGAATGTAAACTAGAACTTCATGGGTGCCCAAAAAAGGAAATTTCAAGCTTTGCAAATGCTTTGTTTGGATTAATAACATCTCTAGTCATGTTTCCTTTATCCCAAGGGGCACAAACGTTACTTAAGTTAATAGCAGTATAATAACCTACTTAATATGCTATGGTAAAAATGCCTTCTGTTACCTAACTTGCAACAAATTCTCACTGTCATATTTCAGCAGTAATTTATTTTCTAGGCAGGAAAGAGGAGACTTGTATTTTGAAGCTAATAGGACATCATTTTAAACTGTGTGTGGAAAGTGTATGGTATTCTAAAAATACTACTTGCTCACATGTATGTGGCTATTCAAAAGCAGAAACTGCACTGTTGGTCCCCTAATATTAATTTATATTGTGTAAGGCAGTGACAGACTTTATTCTTTGACCCAAAGCAGTAGAATACTTCACCATCACCTGACAAACAGAAGTACTTTGATGCTTAATGGTATGTTACATCAATGAGTTGTGTTCTTTCTAGGTAGTTCAAGTTGGCTACGTGAAATCTAAGGGAAAAGGGGTTGGGTTGGTTTTGGTGGTTTGCTGTTTTTTCTTGGTCTGTTTTTTGTGTGTCAGATTTTTTTTTCTTTGTTTGTTTTTAAAGCAGTTCAAAAGAGTGCCTTGGGGCTTCAGAAAGACCTGATGAAAGCCTTGATGCCTGGGGAGCTTCATTAGGAACCTGTGGAGGAGGAGGAGGCTGGATGGCAGGGAGGGGTCAGCCCAGAGCTTCAAGGGAGCCTGGTGGGGGTCTTTGGCAGGTGGAGTGAGGGTTATGGGGAGTTGGCAGCACCCCTGGGCCACATGCTCT
This sequence comes from Netta rufina, assembly GCF_964035555.1. Lineage (NCBI taxonomy): Eukaryota > Metazoa > Chordata > Aves > Anseriformes > Anatidae > Netta > Netta rufina. The sequence continues at coordinate 18,711,408 of NC_140124.1, read as the reverse complement.
CACACTGCTTTGTCCCATGAGTGAAGTGATTCACTGTGCCTAGATCCAACCTGAAATGCAATCAATCAGCTGTGCAACACGGGCTTATATTTTGGTGTGTGCTTTTTGTTGTTGTTGTTTTTGAGAGGCCTGAAATATAGATGCTTATAGCTGCAATCACCTACTTCACAGCTAAGGGCCTTTAAAACAAACTAGACCTTCTTTGAGAACACTGACACAGACTATAAAATGCTAAAAGAGAGTAATGACCAGAAAGGAAGCATATTCCCCAGAGGGGAAATCAGGCACGGGACACTTTAATTGCTAGGACACCGGAGAAAGAAGTTTGGGCATCTCCTGCCAGAGAGATTTAAAATTATAAAATAGATTATAAATAGGCTCTGAATGTTTTCTTGGCAATACAGACTCATGGTATGGGAAGGCACCTCTGGAGATCTGCCAGTTTGCCCCGTAGTGGGTTGCTCAGGGCTGTGCCTGGCTGGGTGTTGGACTCACCCATGGACAAAGACTGTGCCACCACTGTGTGCAGCCTGTGCCAGCATCTGACCACCCTCACTGTAAAAAAGCTTTTTCTTAAGTGGAATGTCCTGTATTTCAGTTAGATCCTGTTTCTTCTTGTCCTGTCGCTGGGTACCACTGGGAAGGGTCTGGCTCCCACTCCTTTTATCCCCCATCAGGTATCTATACACATGGATAAGACCCCCCTGAGCCTCCCCCAGGCTGAATAGTCCCAGCTCTCCCAGTCTCTCCCCATGGGACACACTATCATTAGGCAAGTGGATGATGTTGAGGTATCATGATATTACTGGAAAACCTAGTCTTTGACTGACTGGAGTATTCTGGGAATTACTTGTTTGAGGAACAATGTCTAAATTGCCCAATTTCTGCATTGCTGTGCCTCTGCTTTGAGACTGGGAGGTTCTTCCATGTCAGAGGCACATGTCGGTGAGTTCACTGCTGCTTGTCTCACAGTGCACTGGTGTCACTTTTATATCCAAGTGGACAAGACTTGGGGCCCATGCTTTGCCTGTCAGAGGCAGATGGATGTTTCCCTTTTCCCAAACCTAGTTCGAGTTGTGAAGACAGCCTTAGGAAAAAAACGAATTCATGATGTCCTAATTTCACTTAGAAATTAAATTAAGGTTATGTGTAAGGTGACTGTATAGATAGGCTCCTGCTTCACAGAGGAGGCTGCTGCTTCCAAGAGCACCCTGTTCATGCCAAGGGTGCTCAGTTAGGCTGCAGTGTGCAGTAATTTCAGTAGGGTTTTGCATGAACAGTATTGATTCCCAAATCAAGCCACCTTTGTTTATGCTATCACTCAGAGATGGATTTTACATTGCAATTGTCTTGTGCTTGGGGGAATTAATATATGTATAAATATATATATATATGCACAGTATCAGAAGCCTTATTATAACTTCTTTAAAACTCTTCTAAGCGTGGAGTATTTGCATTTGATAAAGATATCAGAGTGGAAGATCTTCAAAATAACTCTGTTTGCAAAACAGTCTGGGATCTGTGGAGGGAGTGACAGCACTTCTTAGGTTCAGTGCAGCTAAGATCTCATGCACTCACTGGCTCTTCACTTTTTCTCTGTCTTCTTCACTCATTCCTCACTCTAGTCGTGCGATGAACTCTCCATTTGTGCCCTTGCTTCATCACTGCTTCTTTGCTCTTCTGTATGACCTGCTGTGTGCACACTGCTAATCAGCCCAGAGCTCCCCTCTGGTCTGTCAGGTCCCTTCTGGTTTATCAAAGTCTTTCTGCTCAGAGATACTTTAGTAAAACAATATGCAGCATGTTATCAATATGATGGCAAGATTTGCTATTATAGCACTTAATCTATACCGTACTTGATGGGGCAGCAAAGCAATAGACAATATGCTTTATACAGGAAGCATAAACAATTACCTCTTCAATGTGGGACTCTTGAAAAAATATATGGAAATAGTATGCAAAAATTTGACTGCATTGCACAATTACTGTCTCAGAAAATGAGGAATGTCTGTAATAATTTAGTCATGTTTTCCTGTCTTTTTGCTTGATAAGCATTTCTGCTAAATAACTATTAGTATTTTAGCTCTGGTAGTATTGATTTGTGTGTTTGTTCTAGCTCTGAAATAATACGGTCCCTTGCACTCTGTTTTTGGCATAGCGTCGCGGTTGCCTGGGATATTGAGGAATACATTTTAAAATGCAGTGTGAAGATTTTACTGTAACTGTAGCTGTGATGTTTTCTTTGGCTTACACTCTTCTGTTGTGTTTTGTGTTTGTAGTTTTTTTCTTCTCCCCTTGGAAGTTGTTTGCAAAATTACGGTGAGTGGAATTTTCTTTTTGTGCATCCAAATACTCTGAGACTTGGCACCATTCACAAGCACGGGACTGCCAGAGAAAGTTTGGGAGGCTTTGTCTAGGCATTTTCAAAGGAAAGCACCCAGGAACTGAGGTTTGAAATAATGTAGCCTGAGGTCGTATGCAAGAGGCCAGGCTTTCTGTAGGTACATATATTTCAGTGAAAGAAAGAAAAAGTACAGTGGGCAATACTCTGAGCAATGTTCTTTCCTCGGCAGTGGTGTAAGCGATGCAGGTTAATAATGAGGGATTTAGGCCATTTTTTTTTCCATAACAGGTGATATTTGCTGTCAATCCTTCATTTATTTTGGTGAATTGGAAAATACAACTGTGGGAGAACATGCCTCATTTAATCCAATTTAAGCTTGTGCCATCCCTAACTCAAAGAAACATACCCTTGGTACCAGGCTTTAACCATACAACGCTTAAGTGGTGCAATTTTGGCGTTACGATGAAGCAAGCTGCTGACACAGGGAAGCATTTGTTGGAAGGAGAGGCGGCTGGGAGAGGAATGCAGGGGGGTCCCGGGGCGCAAAGGTGCCCCCGTGCCTGGGTGGCATTTCCCAGTGCACCTGGGTAGGTGGGGCATCTCCAGCAGCTCCTCGCCCCTGCACGCCGCAGCCTTGGCAGCCCCTGGAAGAGCATCTGCTCCCCAGGGCACACGCTGGAGCAGCCTCGCCTGCTCTCCCCTCGCAGGCATTTTACATTCCACAGGTCTGGGAGATGTGGGCTGTGTGACCACCCCGTCTGTGCCTGTTGTTTAAAACTGATCGAACTGGCAGCACGCCGCTTCAAACCCAGCTGCAACTGCACGAGCCGGCTCCTCAGCCTCTGTGCTGGGGGAAGGATTTTTAGAATTTGCTTTTTGGAGCAGGTAAATTCCTGCAGAGTCAGAATGTCCAAACCCTCTCGCTTGGCTCGACCTTTACCAGCTAATACGGCTCCTAAATCACCTTCGTCTCGGAAAGAAGATTTTAACAGCCGGTCGCGAAAAATTAGTTTAGGTGAAAAGATTTTGAGAGCTGGCAGTGAAGGAAACCTGGTTAAACAGCATCAGCAAGAGCAGGTGGAAATCACAGAAGTGCTTGTGCCACGGAGAGCTCCTTTTCTGAAAGGTAACCATTTATTTCACACTGTAAAATGAATAATTAAATGGATTTGCAATTACTGGCTTTTTAATAAACCCCAAACATCAATTATTTTACAATTGTGTGTGCATGTGTGTGTGCATCTGCATGTTGGTTCTAACTGACAGATTATAGTACATAAAGCATTTGTTTTGGAAATAAAAGGACTCAAAACATTTTTGTTTGTTTGTGTTTAGGTGCTGTACACAAGCTAAAAATGTTTGTCCATAAAAGTAGTAAATCACAATGTTTTACAGTCGAAATCTGACCCTGCATTGTGAAGCTTTATTTGGAATGATAATTTGTAAATCTGAACGAGTGTCAGAAAGATTAAATAACATAGGAAAATGCACATCAGTGCAGCCACAGTCTCATTCAGTGTTGCAAGGAAAACTCCTGTCCGTAGGTCCTAATAAGGCAGCTGTTTGTAGATTTCTTGTACAAAAACTGAACAGATCAAGTGTATTTCAAAAGGCTTATGTGCTTTTAGAGTGCAAGCAAATGTGGAGGATAATATAAGATTACTATCTACTCTCAGTTATCTGTTAAGCAAGAGGCTGCAGGAACATTCCCATTACCTCTTTAACTTAGTTTTGGTGACGTTACTCCTTAGAACTGCATCGAAAAGTAGCCATTTAATCTGCAGGGTGAAAAAAGAGGGTAAGTTTCCATAATATTAGGAAATAGTAGTAGTAGTATTCTAATTGGGCTTTTAATAGATTTGGTATTTAAATAGGAATAAGAAGTAAAATTCTTTCAGTCCCAAAGAGAAATTACTGCCCCTTCTGTCCTAAATCCATAGGAAGAGAAAGAGTAAATCACAGACCTCTGTAACTTGAAACTGTGTATTTTCATTTCACACATATGGCATCCAAGGTTACAGTTTTTGTTCTTGGCTGAATAAGCTTTAAAAGATCCCCTTTTTTCCTTTTTTTCTCTCTCTCTCTTTTTTTTTTTTTTTTTTTTTTTTTTTTTTCTCCCTGCAGTATGACTTTTATTATTTCTCAAAGAAGGGAGAAGTGATGACACCTAATCTTACTCAGGGAGATGGATGATCTGTTTGTTTCTACAAAGGAAACTGGGTCTGAAGCACTTTATTAAAGGCAGAAGAGAGCAAATAGAAAAACTGGAGGTGGGAGGGCTTAAACTTCTGGTCTCACTCAGAGACCGTCTGCTTGTTTAGCGATGTAATGTGGAAACTCATTTTTGAACTTGTGATGTATACAAGAAAGTAAAACATTAATTTCAAAAAAAGCAGATGTACAATTTTGTCCATCCTGGTAACCAAATATTTATTGATGCTTTGGTAAATGATGTTTCCCAGTCAAATTTTATACAATTTGAAAACTTCCCTGGAAAACCCTGTAACAGTAGGCTTATGGTTTTCACCACGTTAAAGGGCTTGAAAAAGCAGCTTGTCCTCTTTATGTTATCTCATTTGCTCAGTGCCTTGAGAAAAGAAAGTTATGTAGGATTTACTGAATAGCAAGTGTGCCCTTTTAAGGGATGTGATTTTTATGGAACTCCTGGGGCCTGCTTTTACTCATTTCATTTAAATGCTTCTGGGCTATCTAATGCTCTGCAACTAACAGCAAGGGTTGCACTCACTGCTCCATGTTTTAGGTGGGATTTCTCCTGAAGAAAAACCTAGTGGTTATCAGTAACGCTGCAACCTGGCATGTGCTTTTAGTATTTATGGCATTAAGCTTACTGTTTTCTGGAGCATGAATTAATCCCTGTAATGTACTGCCTCTATGCATTTTGATGATTTGTGTACATTAGGCAAGATGTTGCTGTGAGTTGTTTTTGCAAGAGATGTCGAAAAACAAATATTGATACTGCCAAAGTGTTACAAGGGAGGTGGAAAGGCAGAGTGCAGAGCTTATCTCTGAAACTGCAACTGGCCCTAAATGGATCCAAAGCATGGGCAAAAGTGATGGGAAAGATGCTGTTCAGCGTGAAGCAGGTGCAGAGCTGGATGGTGGCAGGGTGGCAGCCTTGGCAGAAACTGAAAGAAACAGAAGGGTACAGGATCCACGGGGCAGCACCCTGGAGGTGATGCTGAGTGCTGCAGGAATATGTGAGTAGCGACCAAAGGGTGTTTGTGTGGTCTTGTAGAGGTAATTCAGGGAAATGAGAGAGGTATCGGGGGCAGGTATGGGCTGAATACGATGGCTGAAACTGGGGATGTGGGGAGGGGAGGCTGAGAGCTCAAATGAGAGGAGAATTGGGGTTTGGAGGAGAACGGATGGCAGAGGCCCAGATGTTAGGAGCAGGTAGATCAGAGAGGCTGGTACAGGGAAATGTCAGAAGGCTCTGTCGGGTGGGACGCAGTCTTCTGGACAAGCTGACATGGAAGAGGGGGACCTGCTTGACTGGACCTTTGTTTTTTTTCACAATGGTGAAACCTTGTGACCCTGTGTGCATGCTAATCTTCTAATCTTGCCTTCTAATCTTGCTCCCTGTGGGACAGCAACCTGTGACTGCTGGACCAGTGAGCTTGGCATGGTGGCATTTACAGTTCCCTTGAACCTCTTTTAAATTAAAACCAAAGAGATAACATGCATGAGTGGTGTCAATAGACAGCTCTCCAGCAAAGCTAAGTGCTCAACAGGTAGGAAGTCCAAAACTGTGCATACAATTTAAATGGGACTGTAAGGCGTGATGTTTCCTTTTAATTGTGATTATATGTTGAGGATGGTTTGTTTTTTTCTGCAGGATCCCTGCGTTGCTTTGTGCAAGGGATGAGTTGTGCTCAACAGATAAGTTGGATTGCATAGGCAGTGAGGCAGATAGAGGCAGAGAGAAAAGGCATTATAATTAAAGCCATTAAAGGCTGGAGTGGATTTATCTCTGCCTCTGCCACAGAGCTCTGCGTGGTGGACATAACGCATTAATGTTTACAGGTGAATGCTGGCTGTCTGGATTTGTTTTTTGGTTTAGTTTCTGGGTGTAAGGCTGAAACCAAGGGTCTGACCTTCAATGCTGAACACACATAACGGCAACTGAAGTCAGTGTCAGCTGTGCTTTTATTGCATAAGTACTGCCTGATGCAAAGGACTCGAGAAGGTCGCCTTCTACTTATCCATTGCTCTTCTCCTGAATTTAATGAACTTCATTGACCATAATTTCTGTGGTTGCCTGCTTCTCATCTCAATATATACTAAAAAAAAAAAAAAAGGCAGAAGGGGTAGAATAAGATCCTTAATTTATAGGGACTGTTGTGAGAACAGCATTTTACAAATACCTGCTTTAGTGCAGTAATGAGGGATACAACATTTGTTGCTTGGTCATCAAACCAAGGTCAGACAAGCAGGTGGTATGCAGACCCCAAGTGCACACCCTGAATGTAAGCTCAGCATCAGCTGAGGAGTTCATGGATGTGCTGTAGGATGGAGGGATGCAGTACAGCCATCCCCCACTGCTGTGTGGCACCCAAGAGAGCCAGGCTGTCATTTCCCTGTGACCAGTACAGGGGGGAAACAGTCCTGAAGGTGTGGCAGTCACTGCTCTTGAGGGATATCTCTTCCCAGAAACAGCACTGATTGCCCTGCCTCTCTTTGCCTGTTCTAGCTTTTCTCTTAAAACCTTCTGTTTGGTTTCCTTCCACTCTGTCCCCACACTGGCAGCCACTGTGCAGGGCTCTACTCCACCCTGGATGTGGCCAAGCAAAGCTCATCACTGCCCACACCTCTGGAGGTCAGGAGCTTGGCTCTTTTCTATCTTACCAGCAGCAGCAGTGACCTCTCTGGAGCCGGGGGCTGAGGGAACCCAGCCCACTGCCGTCCAGATTTTTGGTTTGAAGAAAAAGTGGAGATACATAAACCTTTCATATTTCATTCTGTTTCAAGACCAAATCAATTAAAATATGTTTTTCATTTCACCTCTGGGATACATTGCTGATAGAGAAGCTTTATGGATTTCCGTCACCCATACTTTTCCTCCAAGAAAAGCAGAGACTATACTACCAACAGTCTTTTCAATTTCCTTTCTCTGTCCTATATTATTGAGCTTTGATATTTGTTTCATTATTTGGCTTCACATTATTTCACTTCACTTTATTTTTCACTCCATTTTCTTCCATTAGATTTTCCTCCTTTGTTCTGTGTTATTTAGTTTGCAGACTATGATCATTGGAATGCAACATTTAGAGTAAAACTCTTGGTATTTCATGTTCAGCTGAACCCATAACTAGACAAAACTGTTTTGTCCCATCCCTAGTTATTAGATAGGGGGCCAAAGGACTTTGGGGATATCTTGGGATTCATATCTATGGGTTCTTCATGCAAAACAAGCAATAACAGCACCATAAAAAGTGGAATTAATTATGGCTTTCCCATTATATTTTTATGACAAACTCCAACAGTGACTATATAATCCATATGTGTATTACTAATTATCTCAAAGCTTGTTACGGTTTTTAAGTGAAGAGATATTAAATCATGGGCAAAGTTTGGATATTATTCTTTCTGACATTCAAGTAACATCTATGGAATTTTTAAGGCCAAGGACTTTATCTCTCAGGAACTTCCATTTCACAGCATTTCCTGACAGAGATGTACCTACAAATCCAGAACACATGTAAGATTAGGGGTTAGCCTTCCAAGGAACTTCATTATTAAAAGAATAGCAAAGCAAGGAATGTTTTTATTTAGCCTACAGTATTTTTGTTTCCTCTGCAACTGTTTAATATTCATAAAGACAGAAAACTCAGATCTTATAAGTACTTGTATATACAATTGTTCGTTATCTCACAAATTTAATGGTAGCTGTCTTTTTTTTTTACCACCAGCACATATTTTTCTGCTTGTAAAATGCATAGTTTTACTGCGATCTTAAAAAAAAAAAAAAAAAAAAATCAGAAATTTTACTGTCTTTTACAGTGTAGTCTGAAAACCTGAAACTAGGATTGGTATCAGATGCGTGTGTCTTAATATGGTTAATTGTTCAAAATTTCAAGCTTGAGACATACAGCTTTGTAAATCAATAAGGCATGTATAATTTCATTTTGGTATGTTAGTATAAGAAATGAACAAAATATTATGGACCCTTTGATATCAAAATAGAAAAGAAATCTAGATAAAAACTTCTCAAGCTGGAAAAGAACATTATTGAAATACCTCTTGGAATTTAAAATTGCACTGCAGAACCAGGGATCTGTTATGAGGTAGTGAACATTCTTTCATTGCCGATGTACATTTATTTCCATAGCCATTGATGTATGGCTTCACCTGGAGGATGAATAGGGCAACAGAACATGTTTTCTTTCAATTAAGATTATGCAGTATATAAACTGGAGTTATGGATATTGAAAACTGAATGTCTGTACATTTGTTTAGGTAAGGGATGATGGGACAATTTCTGTTCTTATTTGCTGTGAGGTTATGACTCAGACCCAAGCATAAAATATATTTCAGTTTTTTTTTTTTTTTTTTAAGCATGATTTCTTGCAAAAAATTGGTCATGTCAAAACACTCTGGCAGTCCGTCCCTCATCGGTAACCTTTTTATCTATTATCTGAATTTGTGCAATTATGATGGAAAGGTAAGTGTCTCAAAAATACTGCTTTTCTGTGATATACTGTATACACTGTATGCTGTATAGGATACTTTGTCCTGCACCTGTCAAATACTGCACATCTATATTTTTCTATAATTTTTTGAAAATTGCTGGTGGGTGGAGAAGGAAGACCTGATTAATATCATGTTCAGGGAAAAGCTGCAGCGCATGTTCAAGTCTTCTCACCCGTCAGAGAATTCACGTATGGGTGAGACCTCAGGAAAACCATACCCCAGGGTACGGTTTTAGCTCAGGTTAGTTCAGGTTGTAGCTCACAACTTAGACAATTCATCAGAGAAGCAAAATACAGACTGTGGAGGAGATTGCAGCGTGCATTCAGCTTCAAAATGTTTCCATCAGAATTCATGCAATCTAAGTATAATTCAGTTTACTAAGTCAGTGGTCAATCACCTAAAAAAATGTGCAGTGGAAACCAGGTTACAGTAGTTGCACTGCTTATGGAACTATTTTTCAATTGCAAAAGTGTATCCACCTTGAAATCTCTTCCTTTGGGACCTGTCAGAATTGGAAATAGATCATTATGGATTCCCTTGGGAAGCTCATGATCTTCCATTTCTTATTCTATAAGGGCTAGTAATATGGGATGTGGAGGAAAGCCACCAAAACCCTCCACAACTCTGGGAGACCTTAAACCATCTAGACAAGGGAATTTTGCAGAGGCTACAATTTTGGGAAGAAATAAGAATAATTTCTGTAAAGACTGATCTTTTTTTTAAATTGTGTCTCTCTGGAATCAGCCGGTAGTTTTCAAGTTATTTTAAAGTTGTTAGGGAGATGAATAGGTAGCACAGATTGGAGGTACCTGAAAGTACATGATTAACATATCCATGTTCCATATCATTATCACTTAGTCATGCATAAGGTATAAGTGTATATTTCATATAGAGTATATAACTTTTTACGTATATGCAAAATTTATAGTGGTTTAAGATTTAAGTGTCATGGTTGAATATGAACCATAGTATTTTGGTATTAGAGGTTTCAGTAGATGCCAGTCAAACAGTACCTTTTAAATCTGGAATAATTTTGCAAAACTTGGATGAGAAAGCTTAAAAATATTATTCCCAACTGCTGAAAATCTCCCTAGTCTGGTTGTTTCTGCAAAATACTGTTTTTCTTTTCAGAACTGATGGTACAAATACAGCTTGTATGATTTTAAATTGTGTCCTGCTGTCAAAACAAGAGCTAGAGTTTTGAAATGAAAGAGTAACTTTCAGGTTTCTGCATTTATTTATCACTGTAGATATTCTAGTAGACTAAAGTGTTACTTGTGAGTTCAGTTTTAATAAGTTTATTTGTATTGTCATACAAATGCAAAAAATTATATTGTCATACAAGACAGGAATTGTTCTACAGTTGAGAGTTTCTTGTTAGGAAGTGGATAGAACATCATGTGTATGTGACAGAAATAGCAACACCCAGGTATTTAATATCATAGAATTATAGAATGGTTTGGGTTGGAAAGGACCTTGAAGACCACCCAATTCCAACCCCCCTGCCACGGGCAGGGACACCTCCCACCAGACCAGGTTGCCCAAAGCTCCATCCAGCCTGACCTTGAACACTTCCAGGGATGGGGCATCCACAGCTTCTCTGGGCAACCTGCGCCAGTGCCTCATTATCCTCATTGTGAGGAATTTCTTCCTAATGTCTTACCTAAATCTACACTCGTTTAGTTTAAAACCATTCCACCTGGTTCTATCACTACACATCCTGACAAAGAGTCCCTCCCCAGCTTTCCTGTGGCCCCCTTTAGGTACTTCCAGGCCACTATAAGGTCTCCCTGAGGCCTTCTCTTTTTCCAGGCTGAACAGCCCCAACTCCCTCAACCTGTCTTCATAGAAGAGGTGCCCTCTGATCATCCTCGTGGCCCTTCTCTGGACTATTTCTAATATGTCCATGTCTTTCTTGTGCTGGGAGCCCCAGGGCTGAATTCAGCACTCTAGGTGGGGTCTCACAAGAGCAAAGTACCCTTGTATGCTTGTCTATTTCTTTTTGATGGATGGGTTGTGCTATTCTTCTAGACAAGAAAGTGAATTCCTATTCTTTGTTGTTATTCTTGCCAGCTAATTATGTGATGAAAGGACTGAATTTTCTTTAATCTTATTTCCCAGCATTATTTGTGGTCCAATTGCATGGGTTTGAAAAATGATGTGAAAACCCAAATCATACTGTAGAACAGACTTTGGCTTAGAGTGGTTGTGGTATGGCAGGAACATCCAAGCATCACTACTGCTGTAGTTGACCATTAGAAATTTTTAGATCAATTTCTCTGGGAGATGCAAATTTCCTTTCAGTCAAAGCATTCAACTTGAAAAAAGTTTGTATTTCTTTCATTTGATCTTTCCCAGAAATTTGCATTTTGAAGAATCTAGGAGGACCCTGGGAAGTTTGTTCATGAAAACAGGCCTTGGTATCTATAGTGTGAATAGTGAAACTGATAGAAATATCAGTGTAACCAATATCCCAAAGAGTCTCGTTGTTACACTCCAGAGTCTCTCTGGTTAGCCCACATTTCCTCTGAAATGTGATTTTCAAATCTGGATCTGGACTTCCATCCCTAAGTGGAGTTGAAGGATTATATTACATTTTGTGCACACAGATAACTGTAAATCCTTATGCAAGTACATTTTCTCTCTCTCTCTCCTTTTTTTTTTTTTTTTTTCTTTTTCTTTTTTTAACACAGTGCCATAGGTGCCATAGTAATGTTTTAAATTTCTGATTAACTTCTGGTTACATTCTTGCTATGCATTTTTGCTACATTTTAATCATCTTTAAAATCTTCTAGACATTTAACGTGTTTTTTTTTTTCTTTTTTTTACATGTTTTGTTCTTTTTTTCCCCACTGAGAAAGATGATTCACTCAAACTGATCTTAATTCCTAAATCATTTATCTTGTTTTAAGAGTAGGCACAACATTGGCTCTTCTCCAGTCTTCTGGTATTTTACTCATCTTGAGTGAATTCAGGTAAATATTAAGAAAGAAAAAATCATCAGTTAGTTCTTAGATGCCCTAGGATGAGATTAATGAGACCCAGATTACTTTCTGTTTTATTCCTTCTCCATTTAGATTTTGTCCCTGGTATTAATTATGAAAGACGCATGATCACAGCTGACTCTCTTAGTGAAGTCTGAGATGAGAAAGATATTCAAAATTCTGCTTTCTCCATACCATTTGTTAAAAACTGTCTTTTCTGAGTGAGTAATGGTTTGATCTTTTCTTTGGCCTTCTTCTGATCACTAAGGCATTTATGGCATAAATGGTGACCCAGGATTACTGTTCCTTTTAAGGAAAGGGGAAAGACCCAGGGCCCAGCCACAATTTCCCCCTTGGGAAAGGGGGGGAGATGAATAGGTATGTTTTCTTCCTCTGGGGGGGAAGAAAAAAAAAAAAAAAGCTGCAAATACATTGAAAGTTAAAACATCTGGAATGCACAGCTAGCTGTGTGGACATATGCAGAGTATTAATATCTAGATATTTAAGAACAGACAATGTTGTGCTATTATTGAGGAATGTGTGTTTTATGATAGCCATCTCCTGCTGACACCGCCTGTGGTTGTGTCCTGATTTAGGAAACACTTATTTTGAGTGTGATACTCCCAGGCTGGAGAACATAGTAATGTCTGTGTAGTGCCATGGACAGACCAGAGGCTTTCTGGGCAGCAAGATCTTTGGGGAGAGACCTCCTCAACCTGCTGTCTTCCAAAACTCAGATTCATCTGCTGCATCTAGATCTGAGAAAGACTCAGTACAATTGTTGATATAAATTGAAGTCAAACATTTGATGTTGGAAGACACAGGAGAGGAAGGTTACCCAAGAAGGTGAGACTACAGTCCTACTGCATGAGGTGCTGGGCACTGCTTGGCTAACGTGTACATTTCAGAAGGAGCTTCCCTACCTGGCTGCATCTTGGCCATAACCTTGCAGAGCCTGAGCTGGTGATCAGGACCTGGAATGTGCATCGCCTTCTTTTGAGGTTGCAGATTTATCTTCTGGAAATTATATTCTGCCTAGCCAAAGATACTCCCTGTGTCCTGTTAGGTGTGGCTGCCAGCCAGTGCAATTTCAAATCTCACCTCTTCCAGGGACCCCAGTTACTCAGGCATTTCCAGTCACAAAGCTTAACATGACCCTTCATTCAAGACTCATGTCTTTTAATTATGGCAATACGATAACTGCCAAGCATTGGTGTGGGTGAGCAAATAGCAACTAAAGGTGTTAAAGCTAATCCAGCAGTTTGAAACCAAATCCGGCCTCCCCTGAGAGCATTTCCAATCTAACAAGTCAAGTGCTGTCTTATCAGTTACTATTTTGTAATATGGGTTTACAAGTGAATGTGTGATAAGCGACCTCATCCACAAGCTGAACATTCCAGGCAGTGTTAACACCATGCATACAGTTTGTGCATGAGCCATGTAAGTTCCTGTGTTGTATTTGGCTGCTTTCTGGCCTGTGCATCTCACTTTGTGGTATGCTTGTTGTGGCTGACCACATGTATGCTGTCTGTAATTAACTGAAACTCATCTGCCACCTCCTTCCTTTTGTTTCCTGTTGCTGAAGTGTAAGCAGTTATGGGATCCAGCTTAGCTCTTTGTGCTGATTTACCTTCTCTATTACCATTTGATCTCAGTTTGGATACTGATGCTTCCTGTTTTTTGAGCTTGAATTGCTAATGGAGTGTTTTAAATGCCAATCTTGACCTTGGTAGCACTCCCTAACCTCTTCCTTCATGGGGCTGTCTAGCTCCCAGTCCCACATTCAGCAGTGCTTTGTGGTGTCCACCACTGGACCAGAGGTGTGAGGGCAAACTGTAACTTTTGGGCAAATCAGGCAACTGACAGGAAAAGATTTCTCTACACAAATCCAGAAATCTTCTAGGGTCAAGGAAATTATTTAAATTGTACTGCCTTGGATGATGGTTCAAATAAGTCATTTTGTCACTAAAACCTTCCTTTATATGTCTGTGTTATCATATTTGTTTTCCAAAATTAAGTCAGTGTTAATGGCAGGTTTTCACCAGTGAAAGGAAAGCTGGCAGTGATGGGCAGTTGCTCCCTAATAGAGATTGGTGGAGCTGTTGACATTTGACCACAGGTGAGTGGAATCAGAGTTGTTTGCAGGTATCTCTTATTTACTGCCAGGTCAGTGGGGCTTGTAGGGAAATCATAACCAGCAAGGAGTTCCTTCAACCAGGGTTGCTGTTATCTCCATTCCATATCCACAGGTCATGGAAATCCCCAGGTCATTGTTTCCTTTGGGTGTTTTGTTCTTCATATGACTGCAGGCAGGTAGGGACACCAACCTGTCACCCACAGGGGAGAAGTCATAAGCATAAACCAAGCTTATGCTCAGAAGAGGTGTTTTCCTATCACTTGAGCCACTCCCTATGCATGAGCTTGTAGCGTTATCTCCACATGTCACCCATGTGCAGTTGGGGGAATACATGCAACTCCCATGGAAGTCTCTGCGAGACATGGTGGTGTTAGTAATTGCCCTGTAAATATCATGTTGGAGTTAGGTGGATGGGAGGTCTTTTTTAGTAGAAGAAGAGTGTAACGATAACTTAGTTGCTGATGATTAAGCATGTAAAATGCAGAACTGATGGGGCAAGTGGGTGCTCTGTGTATTGCTTAAGAAAAGGTGGAGAGGAAGCCCTTTTTCCAGGCATTTTTAATTGATTTTGTATATCCACTGAATGCAGATTATCTCAAGCTAAAAGGTTTATTAATTTCTGTGCAAGTTACGTGAGTTGTAAGGCACAGCTCAACTTGGTACTTGAGTTCCCTGAGACCCACAAAGTCAAATGATCAGAGGTTGCAGTGTTCTCACTCTCCTTTTTATTCTGCTCCAGAAAGCTTCTATTAGGTTAATCTATATATCACAATGGAGGTATAATATGCAATACAGTGATAACTACTGAAATAATTCTGGAACTGAATCTACAGATATTTATTTTTTTTAATATAATCCCAAGCTTTTGTCTAAAAGGTAAATGCAGAAATGTTACGATTTTCTTTTTTTTTTTTTTTGTTTTGTTTCATAGTGCTTTTTTTTTTTTTTTTAACATCATCTGTTTGATGTGTTTCACTGCAAGTAATGGCAATAGAAGTGCAAATAATACATCAAGTAAGCTAACTCCGTAGTTTCATAGGAGTTCAGAGACTTATCAATCACACAGGTTCTTCATGAAAAATGTGTTCATATGCTGCTGCTGTCTGAATTTAATGAAAATCAGAGCAAAGAGAAGTTTAACTTAACTTACATATTTTTGTTTGTCTTCCATGCTCTTATAAACTTGTCTTCACTAGAAGTTTGTAACACAGTTCTGGGGAGTGATGATAATTAGTCCACTGTCATGCTTGTCATCACAACTGGTGAAATTAGGGAATAGTCATACTTAGCATCAGGGCAGCTGCTGCTAGTTAGCTGTATGGTTTGTAGCAAGCAAAACAATTCCTTCCTGCTTGACTGGCAAGTTATTTTAACACAGTGTACATTAAAAATTTCTGTTGAGCTCCTAGCTGCATGAAATCCCCTTGGTTGCCTTACTGACATGACCTCCTCGTACATAACGCTGATCTTCTTGCTTGTTATGGGAGCATTGAGGGTTGCCCTCTTGTCTAGTATGCCATACAGCTGCTCTCTGAAATCATCTAGGACCTTCATTTAGCTCTATCCTCCTATTTCAAGGGTTGGTGGCAGTGGTGATAGCCTTGATATCTCCTTTTGCTCATGTACTAAATCTATACTCAGAGATAAAAATGGTGGTCTGTAGTCATCTTCTTTATTTAGTAACTCCTGTTCAGCTGTGCATGAAAACTGTAAGTTTTCAAGAAGTTAACATGGATTACATATTATTTTTTTCTGTCAGCTAACTACTGAAATTACAGAAAATTATCTTTTGTGCTGGTGGAAATGCCCCTCTTTTGACAAAGCTGAAAGCTTTAGGGAGGAAAATGTGGGAAGCTCCAGACCCCTTCCCTGGTGTGTGATATGGAGCATCACCACATCCCAGCTGGCTTGTGAAGACCCACAGAGGTGAACTGCAGTAATAGTTTAGTGATGTTTGATAGTACTTAAATGATAATAAAATGGAAATATATATATAAAGGTAATTAAATTACTTTTAAATTTAATTATCATTTCTGTATTTTCCTCTTAGTAGCAACACAGGAGTTAAAAGCTGAGTGCTAAGCTAAAACTAAACACATGAATTTGTGAATTTCTTTAGTCTCTTCCCTTTTTTGTCCATAAGCAGGAATCTTATTGCAGGTGACAAGGTAGAGATTTTTACAAGCCCTCTGGGAAAATATTGGCAGCAAATACCAGGTGCAGCCTTAATTTTCACTCTTGATCTCTGCATGTTTAAGCATGCAGTTTTAACACCAGTTGGTCTTTTATCTTCCTCAAAAGGTTGTTCAGTGTTTATCATTACATTGAGTTTAGCCATATCCTTGACAGTTTGAGCTGTTCTGTGCTGCTCTATGGCATGTAGCAGCTTGGATCTTTACATCCTATATAATATATATATTTATATAATAATTCTGATAAGATGGCATCTCTCAGGCAGAAGTCCTGTCAAGCTACTTACTTGAAAGTCAAACCCAGACTTTGCTGATAACTTTAAAATTGTGCTGATAGGATGTGCAGCCGATGAACTTGAGCATTCAGTAGCTTCTCAGACAGTGTGCTGAGAGATACGAGATGAAGTTTGCCCAAGTGTCCTTATCTCTTCAGGAGGCACACCATATCTCATTGCAATAAGGAAATGCAACCAACTGATATTCTTGCATCATTAGAGAAGCCAATACACAAGATGAAAAATCTCTTAGATTGTGGCAGGACTATTTAAGGAGAGTTTCTTAACCCTCTGAAAAGGTTTTGAATAGGTTCATTTCTATTTTTCATCTGAGTGTTTACTTAGAGGACATTAAAAACAGGTACAGACCCACTTACAGTTTGAATCATCTTCCACACATGCGTTTGCTGTAGCTGCCAGGAGGATACATGGTGAAGGTAGAAGGGGGTGACCTGCAGGCAGTGTCAATGTGGAGATGCAGAGCGCTCATTGCCAGGTCAGCGGACTCCAACAGTGACAAGGGTTGGGTGGAAAGTGCAAGGCAATGTGAAAGACAAGGTGTGTGTTAGGAAACTCATTAAAAGATGAATTCTGACTGAGTCATGATTAGTGGCAAAATCTGCATCTTATTTTCACCATGCTGATATATGGCTTCAATCCTTGAGGGTTCTGAACAGTCAAGATTTGTAAAGGATTCTGAAATCCATAAGGTAAACTGATACACATTGTAGACAACATTAATGGAAAAACTTAAACAAATATCTGTTTGTGCACGCTAAAATACTGTATAAGATCTCTTTTAAATGGTCACAAAATTATTCCTACAAAATTGATGCTATTTTCTATTTAGTCTTAAGTGATTTTCTAAACAACATATTCAGTAACATTGAAACTGATTCTAACTACTTCAGCTCTGATTCTCTAAATCATGAGAAAAAAATGAAATGTTCAATTTTTCCAAGGATTGCAAGACGTATGTCAGAGCCCTGGGCTTTTCTCTTCTACTTTCTCAGCTCACTACAACTAGACTTAAAATAGACTTGAAGTAAAGAAAGCAAACATCCCCACCATTTGTTATATTAGGTGATCTTATCACTGGCAAACCTAGTGGAATCAGCAGTGTGTTTGAGCCCCCTTGGGAGCCTGGTAGCTAGGGAAAAGTAAGCAAGATATTTATATATTTTCCAGAAGGAAAGTTCTATGGTGCTGTCACAGCTTTTCTCAGTTCTAAAAAGAACAAAACAGCCCAAACTACCAAAGAAAACATTGTTCATTAGATGATGCAGCATTAATTGGATCTTGTCTGCACTGGTACTAAACATTCTCGTAAGCATTGTTAATTATCAGGCAGTTTTACTAAGCTAAAGTGATGTTTATTCAGCAGTTCCATTAAATGGTCATAGTTAATATTCGCAGAAAAAAATGGATTTCAGTCTTTGATGTGTCTTCGTGTACCTTGGGACAACCAACTGCAAGGAGGGGAAGAACAGTGACTTCCACCAGCTAGCTTAAATGGTTACTCCAGTATTCACTTGCCAGACAAATTTTTGGACCCAGCATACAGGCAAATTGGAGTCTGTAGCCTTTGCTTTATAGAAAACCAGGACTGTGGTTTCTCCTAGCCTTAATAAAAGTCTTCTATATCAGGAGTAATGCAATTACTTATTCATCTATGGGTTCTTTTTGTTTTGTTGTTGTTGTTCCCCCCCCTTCAAACTCATCTATCTGTAAGACTTGGGGCACATTTCATTTGTCTTTAGCAGGCAGTTTAGCATTGTTTCAGTCCTACTGTGAGGTTAGGAGCTGAGGGCATCCTTACCTTGCTCTCCTACCTTCTGATGGCTGCACACACCCATTGCACCAGCTGAGGGATGCCAAGTCCTGTTTCTGTGTTGCATCCCTTGGACAGCAAGTGAGTGATGGCTGGAGCCTGAGTTCAACTTGCTACAGTCTCATCTGGACGATTGATGAGCTGCAAGGGTGAGCTGTGATGAGGACACTAATGCTTTATAGGATGTGGCTGTCTAGCAGGTGTGTGCGTAATGATAGTAAATAACGTTGGCCAACAACGTATCGG
Organism: Netta rufina; assembly: GCF_964035555.1. Lineage (NCBI taxonomy): Eukaryota > Metazoa > Chordata > Aves > Anseriformes > Anatidae > Netta > Netta rufina. The sequence continues at coordinate 18,692,688 of NC_140124.1, read as the reverse complement.
CATGCTCAAAGTGACACAATAATGTAACGCAGTCTGGCTTAGGGTATGGTTACTGTCTCTGACATTAGATTTTAAAATTGCAACTTGGCTAATCTAACAGAGTGGCTGTATGTTATGAAAGATTTCCTCTTAATATGGTAATGTGAGCGTTACTTTAAAAGGTTCTATTATTTCTTTCATCCTCTTTCCAATATGTTTGACTCAAAAGAAAACCCTTTTTAACTGTTTCTGCAGTCTATAAAGAAATGTGTCCACTTATTAAAGCCAGACATGCCATTTGTTAAAGGAATTGCATCCTGTGAGGCATCCTGCAGAAATGTTCCTTTCATCTTTTAAAAACTGCTTCAGTTAAATATCACGGGTATTCTGTCTCCCTGAATTCACCGATGAATGCTGCAATACTGACTTGAAAATAAATAGGTGCTTGGGAGGAGCGTGTTCTTCCCTGCTATGATGAAGATCTGGTACTTGCAGCATGGTGCAAAATGCCTTATAGATTTTGTATCTGGACAAGTCATCATGATGTATTTGAGGACAACTCTTCTAGTTTCTCATTATAAATCTCCACTCTCTGAAAAATCATTAGGGAGGTCATCTCCTCGTCCCCTCTAGTCTGATAATAGCCAACTAGCAAAGCAAAGTTGTAACTCATTAAATGAGACTCCACTTCTGCATAGTGTCTGTGGAAGGTCGTTGTAGATATGAGTTTACTCTGAGCAATTTGAAAACAGAGTTTTGCCTTGGAAGGTGATGGGCTGCTTTAATTAGAAGTAAAACTACAATTGGAGTTCAATGAGAGTCATGTAAGCCACATAAATATATTGGCTGTCTGCTGTATATCTTGTGGACTCTCTGCAGCACTTTCATCCTAAGATAAAATGGTGTTCCTGGGGCCAGCAATGGGAGCAATACATTTTCTGTCAAAGCTGCTCCTTGGATTGAGCAGAGTGCTAGAGTAACATATGTGCTCTGAAGAATGCTTCCTTGTTGGATGGGTTGGTTTTATCCTATCTCCCTCAAAGCCTGAGTGAAAATAAAGAATCAGAGCTACTGGTATTTGCTGAAAGAGTGCTTATGGTTTGTCTTAGTTTGTGTACGGAGAAAACTGCTATAAAGCTTGGATGTGAAGTGTGAGGGTGTCTTGATGTCAAGCTGGTGAGCTGGGCTATTTTCATTAAAATGGATGTTCTGAAACTGCACAAGTAGCTGTGGTACTGCTGTTGGCACTCTCAGCAGTTCAATGTTTTTGGATTCAGATGCAACACTAAAACTACCAGGAATCAAAACAATATTTAACATCATAGGTTTGTATTTATAAAATACTAAGAATGAAAAAGTATATATATTTAGAGGCATATAGTATCCTTTTTGACAGGTCAGTTGAATGGTGGCCCTCATTGTGCATCCAAGGTGTACAGTTTATGATATGTCCAAGCTTAATTCCTCGCCTGTGCAGTGGAAATGGTTTTTCTTCTGACTCTTGCAGGACTCTAAAGGTCTTCCCAAAACCTAGTGTTCAGCCAGAATGAATCATCTTTGATAAGACACTTATAGTGTCTGGGAATTGAATCAGGGCGGAGTTAACTTTGTCTTAAACTCAAGTTACCAAGAGGTGTAAGACAGTGACTTGTAAGAAATTTCACAAGAAAAATCAGTGGTTCTAGCAGTACACCAGTGAGAACTGCCAAAATTAAATGTTCAAAAGCTATTTGTTAGACAGAGACAACAAAATTATTAAACTGCTTAAGAATTATAATGTTCTTAAAATGCATATGTGCTGGGTTCTTTGTTATTTCTTCTCTGATTTTGAGCTGTTGGTATTCATTCTTGTTGTTGCATGAGGTCCAGAAACTAACCTTAAAAATGGTGGAAAAAAGGTTAAAATCAAAAGAAAGCTGATATCTAGCATATTCATACAACTTAAAAGTTTAAGCTTGAAGAAAAGTGATGGATACTTTAAGGTTTATGAAGAATCGCAGGAAGTTCACAGTATTGTATCAAAGCAAAAATGGAAAACGCATGGCTGCATTAGTTATGATATTTTAGTTGCATTTGGTAGGTAGAAATTTCCCATCAAAAAGTTTCAGTGTTCTATAGTTTTGTGCTGTTCTGTTTTTATTGTTACATTGGTGTCATGGATTTTGACAACATATTTGAGTATCATTGAGTTTATGCTGATGTCCTCACTGCTAGGACACAGCAGCCCTACCAGATGCAAGAATTAGTATTTTTAGTTCAGTTAATCAAAATGGCTTCAAAATCTGAAAGGAGTTGTACTTTGGGCAGTAAATAGTAGAAAATGCAACGTTATCAAAAAGGGGAAATGATACTTAGAATCGGGCAGTACAGAATTTCTCTCTTAACCCCAGTTTGAGGTGAAGGGTGAGGCGCTAGCATGCATTTGAACCTTTGACTGACGATGACATTCGTGCCTGCTTTGCATAGTAGTGCCTGCACTTTTCATTCCAGATTAATTATCTACTTTATTATCTGCAATTTCTCAGACATTCGTCTTTGGAAACCCAAATACCTTACACACAGTTTTGTTGGAAAGTGCATCATGAGCTGGGTAGTTCTTTTGGGTGACGGAGTAATAGATCATTTTGCTGGAATAGTTATGAAGGCTTATTGAAGAGAATTGCTAAATAGATAAGGAGGGGAAATCTAGGACTCCAAAGATGGTAACTTTAGGAAGAAGGCAAAGAATTCTTGAGGTTCTGGGAGAACAAGAGATGTGAGAAGGCTTTGGAAACATAGAGCTAATTACATCTGAGAAAGTCTAGACTGTACTGAAGCACCCAATCTGAGATATGGGTTTCTTTGTGACAGTATTGACAAATGGCAGTAATTGACTTGTAGCCATTGTGATGAATAAAAGAAGTAAAGGGAGGATAGGAATTTTTGGCTGGGCCTGTGCATCTGTTGCAATGGCATTCTGAATACATTAAAATGTTAATAATTGCTGTATGTTAATAGAATCATTGTTTTAAAATTATTCAGTGTTGTCCTCTGTTGCCAGCATTTTAGTCGAATTGAACTACATTAGGAAATAAACTAAAACTGTGAGCACAGGCATCCAGCTGAGTTCCTACATGTCGGATGGCTATCTAATCAAATTGAAGGACATGTTGGGTCTAGATTGTGATCATTATGGGTTACCTGCAGAAGGCAGATGGGAACGCTAGAGGGGAATCTAGAGGGTAAGAAATTTGTTGATTGCAAAGGCATAAGCTACCTGAATCCTAAAGAAACCAGAAAGGAATGAGAAGAGTCCTTACCAATGTTATTTTGTGTGAGGAATGACTTTGAGACTCCTGTTGGAGCAGATCAAGAGTGACTGTAAAAAGATGGGGACGTGATGGAGGGGAGACTGAGATGATTTCCAGTGGAGTCTGTCAGCCTCTAGACAAGGAGCATAAAGACATGAGAGGATTGAGAAATGAGCCGTGCAATGGAGAAAGTTTTGGGCTACTTCATCATAATATATCAGAAACAAAATAAGGTTATTGTCAGGGGGTAGACAATATGCAGCTTCCTCATTTTATGAGATTGATGAGAGTAGTTTTAAGCTGAAGAAATGGGCTACAGGAGAAAGTGCAAAAGAGTCCCATGTGATGCCTGTACAAGCCTTGAGGGCACAGGGAAATTAAAATTGGATAAATGAGACTACAGAGGTGAATAAAGGAACAATATTATTTGGTGAGAGCTAGCAAGAAAAAAGAAAAAGTCCTGCTGCTGATAAAGATTGTGGAGCAAAGATACAGTTAGCAAAGGGATCCCACATCATCTGACTCGGAGTTTGGGTAAGGTCAATGTAAACCATGGAAGCATTGGTGGATGGTGTAAAGATCCAGGCAGGTGCATGAAAATCAGAGTGCTATTGATGCTGAAGGGAAAAGAGGTATTATCCAAAAAATGGTAATATGCCTGGGAGAGCTTGCAGTTGCAAGTGGATTTAGTTGGATGATTGTGTACATTAATGGCATAAATCTTTGAGGCAGGGGAGATAGGACAGAGTGGGTAGCATAGAACCTCTTGGTATCAAAATCATTTGGAGGAAAAATTACGATAATAATTACACTGAATCAGTATTCCAGTAATCCAAAGACAGGTAGCAATAAGGATGGGGAGAGAGTGTTAGAAACCATCACAGATCTGTAAAGCATTTGGATTTCCAAAGACAAATATCTGAGCAATTGCAGACAGTAGGTAATTAATCTGGAATAAAAGGGGCTACTATTTAGTAGCACGAATGTCATTTTCGGTCAAAGGTTATAACAATGGCTGGAATTAATACATATATGCAATTAATATATGTTGTAAAAAAAAAAACAAAAAGCATTTATCTGGATAAATAACCATCCTAAAAATAATGCTAATCATAAGCAAAGAGTCTGCAAGAAGTGGAAATGGGATTGGCCAATATAGAGAACTGTATCTTTAAAAAAAAAAAAAAAAAAGAAAGAAAAAAGAAAACATGGAAATGAATTTCATATTTTGAAGAGTCCACCTAATTAAGATGTCAGGTGTTTTTTTTAATCAAAATTATAAAAATTGTAGAAGAATGGAAGTGTAGTCAGTGTGAATGAAAATGTAGTCAGTGTTAAAAGAGGAAAATTTTCACATTAACAGTTACATAGATTAATACGTTTTAGGTAGCATTTCTCAAATCTTAATGATGATATCAAGCCTGGGACAAACTCAGGATAGCTAAGAGGAATGATTATGTAGAAATGGAAATTCTCACCTCCAGGGGGAAGCAAAACTTAAATTATGTAATTGTTTAAATCAGAAGAGACCACATAATCCACATCCAAGGACTTGCATAATAAAGTTTCAATTCTAATAACAAATACTTTTAATAAATATATTGAAGCAGGAATTGGTATTACCTGGGGGAATAAATTAAGAATAGTACTAAATTAGAAAAAAAAAGACTCAGTTAAAGAATATTAATATTCTCTAAATAGTATAAAAAGACAGGTACTACAAAGTTTTAAGAAAAGACTAACCAGAATACACAAAACTTGACAAAAGAGTTAAAATACAGTGTAGGATCACCACAGATAGGTCATACCTGTCTTAGATGATATCATTAATTAAACAGATATTTCTTCTGGTTAGAAAACTAACTAACATATATCAAATCCATACAGACTTCAACAAAATACTGTATTTTTCATCTTCTGTGTAGAGATTTGTTAAAATAGGAATTAAGAATCAGATATACATGTAGGAGAGGAAAAGGATCGAAAAGCTAACTAGAGGCAAAAATGGAGCTGGAAGGCTGGTTAGAGGTCACCAAAGAAGTTCCCAATGACCAATTATGGGATTACTCAAACATGTTTGAATTAGTGGTCTTACAAAAAAAAAAAAAAAAAAAAAGCAAAAACTGTATATCTATTGATGACACAAGTTACTAGAAGGATAGTGCTGAAGACTGGAGTTTCATGCTGAAAATGGGATGAGCAGTTGAAGTGGAATAATAGTGCGAATGGAATGAAAGGCTGCTGAGAGAAGTGCAGGGCTGTGCACTTGTGAGGTTGTACCAGGGTTATGTGAAAAGACACTGGAGTGTTAATCTTAGGATAATTGAGCCATCAGAGTGATAAATCTGGAAAACAGACAAATTTGATTTGGATCTTCTAATGGATCATGGGTCTTCTAATATATGGCAGTGTTAGGATGTTTACAAGGAATCAAAGAATGGTTTGGGTTGGAAGGAACCTTAAAGATCACCCAGTTCCAACCCCCTGCCATGGGCAAGAACACCTCCCACCAGACCAGGTTGCCCAAAGCCCCATCCAGCCTGGCCTTGAACACCTATAGGGATGGGGCATCCGCAGCTTTTCTGGGCAACCTGTTCCAGTGCCTCACCACCCTCTGAGTAAAGATTTTCTTCTTTATATCTAATCTAAATCTACCCTCTTTTAGTTTTAAACCATTCCACCTGGTCTTATCACTATCTGCCTGTGCAAAAAGTTGGTCTCCGTCTTCCTTATAAGTCCCCTTTAAGTAGTAAAAGTCCAGAATGAGGTCACCCTGGAGCCTTCTTTTCTCCAGGCTGAACAGCCCCAGCTCTCTCAGCCTTTCTTCATGGCAGAAGTGCTCCAGCCCTCTGATCATCTGTCTGGCTCTCCTTTGGACCCACCCTAACAGCCCCACATCCTTCTTGTGCTGGGGGCACCAGACCTGAACTCAGCATGCCAAGTAGGGCCTCCCAAGGGCAGAGCAGAGGTGGACAATCACCTCCTTCACCCTTTTTGGCCACCCCTCTGTTGATGCAGCCCAGGATGCAGTTGGCCTTCTGGGCTGCAAGTGCACACTGCTGGTTCATGTCGAGCCTTTTGTCCACCAGAACATTCACTTAGACTTGTTGAACCTTATTAGGTTCACATGGGCCTACTTCTCAAGCTTGTCCAGGTCCCTTTGTATGGCATTCCTTCCTTCTGCTGTATCACCTGTACCACTTAGCCTGGTGTCTTCTGCAAGCTTGCCAGTATGGCCACATACACTTAAGAAACATAAATTCAAACTAGAATGTTGCAAAGGTAGATTTCCAGATACCTGGGGAATGGAGAGACTGGTTTATGATAGGAGATTAAAGTCCTTGTTTTGTGTACCTCTGTAAAAATGAAGATTGAGAGGAAATATGGTTGCTCTCCTGTCCATAGAAGGATTCGTATATAAAAGATAATATTGTAGCTCAAAAAGAAATAATTACAAACTGGTGCTGAGAAACTGTAAGCTGGAGACTTAGGCTACCAAATATGAGGCATGGTGGGACAAGACACCTGACTAATTTTTAGGTGAATCTGTGCTGATTTATAAAAAAAATAAAATGTATGTGATGTAGTGCCTACCAGGAATGGATTTGGTAATAAAAAGGATTTCTCTTACCAATAAAAAGAGAAACTGCAAAGATAGGAAGACTATTTAAAATAATGCTGATAAAAGTAGTGTGGTGATAGTCTCATAAATTAGGAAATTCATGTGTTTTGGCTTCAGAATAGAAGAAGATACTATATAGATCTTATATCTCAAGAAATTACAATCAAAATTGCTTCTTAGACAGGATTTTGATTGTCTGGGAAAGCTTGTCTTAATTTGGCACATTTTACTATGTGAATAGTTTTGATAAAGTAAAACTTGAGGTAAAGTCTAGTTAAAGTCTAAACATTTTTTTCGGAACACTTTTTTTCTCTCTTGGTAAAAGTGAGTGTCACACTGTACATCTCAAAAAAGCAAAACTGTACAGCAGCTGGCATTGTGCTAAATTTTTCACATAAAACCTTGATATGTGCCCAATGTGACTGTATTTTGCTGTATGTTTATAACAGTAATTATTTTTGATGTTAGATTTCTGCAGTAAAATACAATTTCTTGCAACTTATGGGAAGCATAAACTTTATGGCTCTCATATTAGCATAAAGAAGAAAATCTCACAGCAAAAGAGTAATTGGTGTCTTGTATTAATATTTCTATGATTAGTATGAGTAGCTGAGCTGATTATTTTTACAGCATGATTAAAAAAATAGAATAGTATAAATGGGCTCAGTGCAGTGCTATGTAATGTAATCCTCCTCACGGCAGCACATAAGAATGAAAGGTTTCTGCTGGAAATGGCGTTTGGTCTAGCTCAGTAATGCTGTCTTTCCTTCAATGCACATAAAAATACCGTCAGCCTCAGGTTATGCTTTGTATAATGTTGCTTCAGTTATTCAGTTTTTTTGGGCTTCCTTTTTCACTGGTAAGGAATTAAGTCCCATTGAGATGGAAGAGATCCATATCTGAAATAGCACAGATTGTTTGTTGGTTTTGTGAAATGTGTAAGTCATAACTGTGGGAGCAAAAACAAATCTTTAACTTTGATGGCGCACTGTGTGCTTTCTCCTTCTGCCAAAATGTTTGTCCTTGGTGATGATACATGGTGGAAGCCTTTTAAGAGTAAAGATAAAAATGCAGCAATGTTTTCCTGGGACTGGGTTAAGTGTTTCATTTGTCTTTTTTTTTTTTTTTTAATGCAATTCATTTCAAGTAAATGATGATAATTTACCCAGACTTAGCAGGTTTGGCTGGTTGCTTGAGCATGAGGTTGGACCAGATGACTTCCAGAGGTCAACTCCAATCGCAACGATTCTGTGACTTTGTGCTTCTGTGAAATGGATCCCAGGAAAATGTTAAGTTGTTGCTGTTACTGATAATCTTATTTAGAAGAGAGCATTTTCACAAACTGGGGTGATTCCTGATGCAGTGTTGGCTTCGTGACTGCTAATGCAGGGCATGAACTGGCTGTAAGCTCCTCACTTTGCTATGCTCCTTCTATCCTCATGTTTTCTCTGCAAGTGAGTACTCCTGTTTTACACACAATTACTTTTCGGATTTTGCTTGCATCAGTTCAGTTGCATTTCTTTTGACTCACTTATTATAGTAGAGCTGAAATGGGGATCAAGTGGCTAAGTGGGACCAGGCTAAGAGGTCATTGAATCTTTTCCTTCTCTATTTTTTTCATTCTGAATATTCAACCATCTCTGCATTGCATAGCTACATATGTTGGTGTTTTTCTGTTATTTCCTGCTTAGACATAACTAGGGCATGCTAAGGATCTTGGAGGAGATCTAAGATAGCTATCATCTGAGATTTCTATCCTCAATTTGCAGACCATGCTGCAGAATGAAATCTGAATATTCATTTGAACTTTTGGGGGTTGCTCATCCAAACTATTTGAAATTCACCAGTCATTCATTATCAAAGCTTAAATCTTCTTCTCTTAGGCTCAATTACTGAGAGAAATTGCAAATTCTTACTGGGGAGAGTAGTCAGAATGGGGAGATACACTACACAACTCCAACTTCAAAAGTGGGACAGTTCAAGTAACATGTTCTATTTTTGTTTTTAATAAAGCCCCCTAAAGCAACAGGGGAAGGACATCTGAAGATTTACATTTCCTTTTCGGAATTCATAAATGGAAGAGATACTGCCTTAGCAAACTGCAATCGCCAGCTTTGCTGTTTGCCTGTTTAGTTGAGCAATGTAACTTTTCTTTGTGTAATACACACCTCAATGTAAGCAAAATAAATTATTGTCTTTTATATGTGAATTTATAGCTTTCCTGATTTGCCTTTTTTCTATATGAGAATCACATAATCATAGATAGGCTCTGAACAATCAAGCCTCAAGAGTAGGATTTGGTGTCAGTGAGATATCCAGTTCAGCATCACCTTGTGAAAACAGGTTTATATAACAAAATTTGTGGTTGCACAAGTCACAGACTGTCAAAGTTTGTCTTCTATTCAAGATCTAAAGGTCTTATTTTTATTCACTGTTGTCGTGTTTTCTTTTCCCTTAGCTTTATTTCATGTTACTCTCATCTTGCCTCTGTCCTCCCTCAGCTTTCTCACCTCTTATTCTTCCCACTGAAAAAGGTTTTTATTTTTCCTGTCTGCAGTGCTGTGTCTGGGTTCAGTTTTCACTGTTTCTCCTTTTTGCTATGCATGTTTTTCTTTTTATCACTAATGTCTACCCCGTTAATGTGTAATCTATTCCTTTTGGGGTATCAACCACTCCCCCAGTTGACTGTATGCACAGAGAATGAGTGAACGTCATCCTGGGATGAAAAGTTAAAGCTTTTTAATGGCCAAGTCAGTAGCTATAAAAATAATGTAGTTGGGTTCAGTGCTTTGGAGGCCTTAAGATTCCATCTTTGCTAAAATAAAGTGGAGAGGGAGGTTTGCCCATTTTCCCCTGCTGCTGTGTAATATAAAGTTGGTTGCTCTTGAGAACCATCCAAATGTCTGGGTGGATTTTGTCTGTGGCCCTGGTCTAGGCAATCAAGAAGCAAAAGAGCAAATTTGTGAGACAGGAGACTGATGGTAGGGAAGAAACCTCTGGAAAAAAAAAAATGAGAGGGGAGGGGATTTATCTGATTTCTCAAGAGGAAAACAACTGATTCTCGAGAATAGTGGGATGCTGGTGTGGGATGGTGGAACGAGCCCCTTCAGTATGGAAGCACAGAGCCCTCTTTGGGAGTGTTTCCATGGCCCTGTACCATGCATTCAAAGGCAGGCAAGGGGAGATTTTCCTAGTGGTTTGTATAAGTGCATTTGAAGGGCAGGCCTTTGAATGTAATTTCAGCTCCGTGCAAAACATAAAGGAAAGCAGCATATGCAGCATTTTAAACTGAGTCAAAATGATTGGTAGAAATTTCCTTTATTTTCAAATGGCCAGGCTGGTATTGCAAAGAATAGAGGGCAGAAAAATCCTTCACTAAAAGCAGGGCAATGCCTGCAGAAGCCTTTATTATTATTATTTTTATTTTAAAGAAGAATTGTTTTGTGTACTTTCTGAGGGTTCAGCTGTATCAACATGACTGAATGTGTTACATTTGTGATCAGAATTATTCCTGCTCTGGGCTGCGGGCACCTTTCATTCTGCATGGAAGATAAAAGCTCCCATATGCCAGGGCCCCTCCTGTGTATAAAGTGACACATGTAGTCTCCAGAAGCAGAAACATATTTGCAATAGGAGGGGAATAACAAACAAGCAAACAAAACATTAATCCTTTCAAGAATTAATTTTCCAGACCATGCTTTTGCAAGGTAATGCATGTGTAACCTGAAGCTGCCTATCTCAGATAAGGATAGAGGAGAAGGATGGAGGTCTGTGGGCAGGAAAAAAGAGGAACAGACAGTTAAGCACAGACTCTAGGTGCAATACATACGTGTATATATTTCTCTAAACTGAAACGTGATTAGGAAAGCAAAGAACTGAAAAATATTAGGAGGGTGATGAACACTGCTTAGGGATGGGCAGGGTGTGTGCAGAGAAGCAATGGGAGTGCATCCCTTCCTCACATGGCTCCTGCGCTGGGTGCCTGCGAACGGATATCCCTGATAAGTAAATTCCTCACCCCCATGAATTTGCGCCTCCATGGGGAGGCAGCAGCAGGAAATCCTCCATGTGTTTTGACACACACACAACTTCAGAGCCTGTCTCACTTCACTTCAAATGTCCTCACGTTGCTGTAACACAACATGAGCAAGGTGAGGACAAGTGTCATTGGGAGTACAAGGGATGAGGAGCAGCTGAGGGAGCTGGGATTGTTCAGCCTGGAGAAGAGGAGGCTCAGGGGTGACCTTATTGCACTCTACAGGTACCTTAAAGAAGTCTGTAGCAAAGTGGGGTTGGTCTATTCCCCCTTATCCTGATAATAGGATGAGGGGGAATGGGCTAACGTTGCACCAGGGGAGGTTTAGGTTGCATATTAGGAAGAACTTCTTTACCGAAAGGGTTGTTGGGCATTGGAATGGGCTGCCCAGGGAAGTGGTTCAGTCACCATCCCTGGAGGTCTTTAAAAGATATTTAGATTTAGAGCTTAGTGATATTGTTTAGTGGAGGACTTGTTAGTGTTAGGTCAAACGTTGGACTAGGTGATCTTGGAGGTTCCTTCCAACCTAGATGATTCTGTGATTCTGTGACATGTTCAAGGTGGTTCTCTGATGGGTTAGATTTTTAGCCATTGGACATGTATACATTTTTAGTAAAAGCTGAGGGATTTTTTTTTCTTCATATATTATGAAGTTTAAAAGGTTTCACAACCTCCTGAAGGGTTTCCCTATAGGAAAAAGAAAACAAACAAACAAAAAAACCTCTCAGTTGTTTTATATTTGTTTACTAACTGGAAACTCTGGATTATTTTAACAAGAAAATTGCAAGTGAGTACTTTTGTCTTTGGACTTCTGCTGCTGTAAATAAGATGTGAAGCAGTTTCCCTTCACGAGAATGGGTTATTTTGCTAATTCATTATTTTACATGTGTTTTATATACTGAAACTTATTTTCACCTTTTTGATGATGAAAATGGATAAGTAACTAGTTTACCATGTCCATATACATTCATTTTTTTTTTTTTTTAGTAGTAGTTTTTTGGGGGGTTGAATAGGGAGGTTGGTCTGTAAGCAATTATCTAAATCCCAGTGTTTTGTCCTGAAGTTCTGTTCCTTTCATTCATGAGCATTTTTTCCACTTTTTTAATAAGTAAGTGATTAGAGGGATAGGCACATATCAGTTGTTTTTGAATTATTTTGTCTCTACAACAAAATTCCATTTAAAGTGAAAATATGTTTCATGTGTCACTGAATGAGACTATAGCTGTCCCAAGATAATGGTCTAAATTTTACTTTCAGCAGTATTCATCAAACATAAAGTAGAAAGGCAACATGAAAAATTAGAGTAATAAAAGAGCAGATACTTTGCTTTAGAGAGAGACTGTGGGTGACCTGCCCTGGCGAACATTAACAGCAAATTGCCTTCCTGAACTACTTAACATTAGTACTGGTGTTAGGAGCCATCAAACTGATCCAAAATAAAAGGCATTTGGTCAAAGAAAATTAAGTCAGCTGTTTAATACACGATGATTACGACTTTTAAAGTAGAAGAGCACTCACATTTTTATTACATTCTCATTAATTTATTTTATTATGAATGTGAGCCCATAAATGCATTGTTCTAAGTAAGCTGTCTTTTGGTGTTGATGGAAAAAAAAAAAATCTCATGTCTTTTTCCAGCTTTTGATTTTCTTGGTGTTCCAGCTTTTGGAATCGTTAAAGTAGGTTAAAACCTCTGACTTCAGGAAAAAGAAAAAAAATCTAGACATTAGAGTTACAAAATTAAAAATTGTAGAAATGTTACCTTCCTGCAACTTAAATGATGGATATCCAAGAAGCAAATAGAGTCCAAAATATATTTTGGATTTCACTGGGGATGGGGTGAGGAGGTGTTAGGAAACCTTGGGTGTTATCTGAAGGACTTCTTAGGTCTCTGGGTTCAAGATACCACAGAATATTTTCAAGAGCTTCTACTCAGCCTTCTCTATCTTTTAGGGGAAAAAGGATCCTGGGCCAGGAACTGGCAGGGCTCATTGAGAGGGCTTTAAACTAGGTAGGAAGGGGGATGGGGCTGAGGCTAGGATTATTGGGGCTGTGCCAGGGGGAACAATGGCAAGGCCGGAGGATAAGGCTATGGCCCAGCTGAAGTGCATCTACACCAATGCACGCAGCATGGGTAACAAACAGGAGGAGCTGGAAGCCATCGTGCGGCAGGCAGGCTACGACTTGGTTGCCATCACGGAGACGTGGTGGGACCAGTCTCATGACTGGAGTGCTACAATGCCTGGCTATAAGCTCTATAGAAGGGACAGGCAGCATAGAAGGGGTGGTGGTGTGGCTCTCTATATTAGAGAGTCTTTCGAGGTTGTAGAACTCGAGGTTGGAAATGACAAGGTCGAGTCCCTTTGGGTTAGGATCGGCAGGGACAACAAGGCTAGTGTCCTGGTCGGGGTCTGCTATAGACCGCCGAACCAGGATGAGGAGACGGATGAGGAATTCTACAGGCAGCTGACAGAGGTTGCAAAATCATCAGCTCTTGTACTCATGGGGGACTTCAACTTCCCTGACATATCCTGGAAGCACAACACAGCCCTGAGAAAGCAGTCTAGGAGGTTTCTGGAGAGCGTGGAAGATAGCTTCCTGACGCAGCTGGTTAGTGAACCTACCAGGGGTGGTGCCCCGCTAGACCTTCTCTTCACAAACAGAGAGGGACTGGTGGAGGACGTGATCGTCGGGAGCTGTCTTGGGCAGAGTGACCACGCTATGGTGGAGTTCACTGTTCTTGGCGAGGCCAGGAAGGGGACCAGTAAAACCGCTGTATTGGACTTTCGAAGGGCTGACTTTGAGCTGCTCAGGACACTAGTTGGTGGAGTCCCTTGGGAGGTGGTTCTGAAGGGCAGAGGGGTCCAGGAAGGCTGGGCGTTCTTCAAGAGGGAAGTCTTAATGGCGCGGGAACGGTCTGTCCCCACGTGCCCAAAGACGAGCTGGCGGGGAAGAAGACCGGCCTGGCTCAACAGAGAATTGTGGCTTGATCTTAGGAGGAAAAAGAGGGTTTATAAGCTTTGGAAAAGTGGGCAGGCCACTAAGGAGGACTTTAAAGAAGTAGCGAGGCTGTGCAGGGACAAAATTAGGAAGGCCAAAGCTCATCTGGAGCTCAATCTGGCTACTGCCGTTAAAGATAACAAAAAACGTTTCTATAAATACATCAACACAAAAAGGAGGACTAAGGAGAATCTCCATCCTTTACTGGATGTGGGGGGAAACTTAGTTACAAGAGATGAGGAAAAGGCGGAGGTGCTCAATGCCTTCTTTGCCTCAGTCTTTAGCGGCAATACCGGTTATTCTCTGGATACTCAGTACCCTGAGCTGGTGGAAGGGGATGGGGAGCAGGATGTGGCCCTCACTATCCATGAAGAACTGGTTGGTGACCTGCTACGGCACTTAGATGTGCACAAGTCGATGGGGCCGGATGGGATCCACCCAAGGGTACTGAGGGAACTGGCAGAGGAGCTGGCCAAGCCACTATCCATCATTTATCAACAGTCCTGGCTATCAGGGGAGGTTCCAATCGACTGGTGGCTAGCAAATGTGACGCCCATCTACAAGAAGGGCCGGAGGGCAGACCCGGGAAACTACAGGCCTGTCAGTTTGACCTCAGTGCCAGGAAAGCTCATGGAGCAGATCCTCCTGAGAGTCATCATGCAGCACTTGCAGGGGAAGCAGGTGATCAGGCCCAGTCAGCATGGCTTTATGAAAGGCAGGTCATGCCTGACGAACCTGATCTCCTTCTATGACAGAGTGACGCGCTGGGTGGATGAGGGAAAGGCTGTGGATGTGGTCTACCTTGACTTCAGCAAGGCTTTTGACACCGTCTCCCACAGCATTCTCCTCAAGAAACTGGCTGCTCTTGGCTTGGACTGGCGCACGCTTCGCTGGGTTAGAAACTGGCTGGATAGCCGGGCCTAAAGAGTCGTGGTGAATGGAGCCAAGTCCAGTTGGAGGCCAGTCACTAGTGGCGTCCCCCAGGGCTCGGTGCTGGGGCCGGTCCTCTTTAATATCTTCATCGATGATCTGGACGAGGGCATCGAGTGCACCCTCAGTAAGTTCGCAGATGACACCAAGTTAGGTGCGTGTGTCGATCTGCTTGAGGGTAGGAAAGCTCTGCAGGAGGATCTGGATAGGCTGCACCGATGGGCTGAGGTCAACTGCATGAAGTTCAACAAGGCCAAGTGCCGGGTCCTGCACCTGGGGCGCAATAACCCCAAGCAGAGCTACAGGCTGGGAGAGGAATGGTTGGAGAGCTGCCAGGCAGAGAAGGACCTGGGAGTGATGGTGGATAGTCGGCTGAATATGAGCCAGCAGTGTGCTCAGGTGGCCAAGAAGGCCAACGGCATCCTGGCTTGTATCAGGAACAGCGTGACCAGCAGGGCTAGGGAGGTGATCGTCCCCCTGTACTCAGCTCTGGTGAGGCCGCACCTCGAGTACTGTGTTCAGTTTTGGGCCCCTCGCTACAAGAAGGACATGGAGGTGCTTGAGCGGGTGCAGAGAAGGGCGACGAAGCTGGTGAGGGGCCTGGAGAACAAGTGCTACGAGGAGCGGCTGAGGGAGCTGGGCTTGTTCAGCCTGGAGAAGAGGAGGCTCAGGGGTGACCTTATCGCTCTTTTTAGGTACCTCAAGGGAGGCTGTAGCGAGGTGGGGGTTGGCCTGTTCTCCCACGTGCCTGGTGACAGGACGAGGGGGAATGGGCTTAAGTTGAGCCAGGGGAGTTTTAGGTTAGATGTTAGGAAGAACTTCTTCACTGAAAGGGTTGTTAGACATTGGAACAGGCTGCCCAGGGAAGTGGTGGAGTCACCATCCCTGGAAGTCTTCAAAAGACGTTTAGATGTAGAGCTTAGGGATATGGTTTAGTGGAGGGCTGTTAGCGTTAGGTTGGAGGTTGGACTCGATGACCTTGAGGTCTCTTCCAACCTAGAAATTCTGTGATTCTGTGATTCTGTGATTCTCCTCACATCTCCCAACCAGGATGTGGATTTGTAACAAGTGCTGTGAAAACTGGTAGAGAAAATTAAAAATAAAAATAAATAATAATAATAATTAAAAAAAAGAGTTCTGAGAAACTCTAATCCTGTTCTTTGAGTTCATATAAAGAAGCTTGATATTTGTCACTTGATTTTTTTCATGGTGCCTTTCTACCTTTACCAAGTGCACTGTAGGCAGAGCAGCTTCACATCAGACCTGAATGTTAGGAAAATACAGCCTATCTTAGAGAATGTCTTGGCTGAGGTGTCTAGGAAAGGTTGGAGGGCAGAAGGACCTGATCTGTCAACTAATTTTAGCTTCCTTAGTTTTCCTTTGAAACTTCATTGGCTTTACTTGGCACTGCTCCTCTGATGCCTGGAGAGGGAGGCAGCATCATCATCTATGCGAGTTGTCAGGGAACTCCCAGGTGCCAGTCCTGTGTGTGATAAAGCAATGAAGGGCAGCACTTGCGTCGCTGTTGGGGTCGAGGACGTGTTTTTGGACATGCTCAGGTTCAGAAAGACAGGACCTCTTCTCCCCTTGTCTCTCCCAGCTGCCTCCTGGTGCTGTGTGAGACAGGACAGGGACTGGCCACATCCTACTCCAGGGCTCTGATTGCTGTGGTGGAGCAGGGGCCATGGGGGTCCTGCAGACGTGGCAGCCACCTCACCTCACATCTCAGCCAGGCGGGTTGCTGCCACTGAGGGGAAAGGATGTAGGGATGCACTGATGCAAATAGGAGCCTGGTGCTTGGATGTCACTGGAGCTCGTTACATGGAGGGCAGTTATTGTATAGCTTGACAATAGTAAGGTCCAACTGAGAGCTGGTCACCATTTATTTATTTATTTAGTTAGTTGTTAATAGGTTAATTTTTCACTGGATGGGTTCCTTGTGCCAGTTGTCTGTGCAATGACAGAAGTGGTTGGAAAGGGAAAGTGCTGAACAGGGGCAGCTGTGGGCTCTGGTGGGGCACGAGGGGATGCAAGGGGGCAGAGGCAAAAAGCACAAGGCCTGTGTTCACTGTCTTCAACAAGGACTCTGCTCCAGCGTGTCCCAGATCTCTCCCTGAAGGCCCTTCTGAGAGTTTATAAGATGCTCTTATCCTTCAAGAATACCTTCTCTTCTGTGACGCATCGTTCATGCTGCAGTTTTCATAATGTGATCATCTCTGTCACAGATGGAATATTTTACAAAGTATTCTGTCTATAATATAAGAAATATGCTAAACATCACCCCTGTGCTGCATTTGAATGGTAAAAATAAAAATATAGGTTGAAAGGAAGAGCTATTGCTTCTGTGAGGTTTATAGCATGCCATCAGTGTGAGTTGTTAACCCTAAAACCTCCTGAGATGCTCGTTTGCTGTGGGGAAAATGCTGCAAAAAAATTAACAAAAAGTAACAAACTGATTTTTTTTGTAGCTATGGCCAACCATTATTTTTCAAGTTCCATATTAAATCATTTAACTTATATCCATGGCATAAACGGTTGCAAAAACAAATCTGCGTGTTAAATCCCACTTTTGTTTTGAGTGAGGTGGAGTCAGTTATTAGCTGCATGATCAGAGCACAGACGCTGAGTCTGAGCCCTTTTCTTTCCTTAATTAAGAATTGCTGCTACAGATACTTGACAGTTGCTCACAGTGGCAATAATCCCTTTTGAAAATAGTTGTTATTCTAATTCATAAGTAGCTTGCCATGGCACTAACCCCAACTTCACCTCTGACAGTTAAGAGAAGAATTTGGTCATAGCTGGTGTTATGTTTAGAAATTTCCTACCAGATGGTCACCAAAGTGGTAATGCAAGTAAGAAAATACAACTTAAAACAAAAATTTACATTACCTTTGGTCAGAAGGAAGGCGTAGGCGTTTGGGAAATACTGTAACTCTCATCATTCAAAATTAAAATCCATTGCTTATTGAGAGTGCTGACTTAAAAATTCTTGCACGTCTTTTGTTGATCTTGCACGCTGATGCACACGACCTGCTAATGCGATGCCTGGCTCTCCATACAGAGCCATTCATCCATGCTCTGTGTGAATGAGGCTTCCTGGTTTGTACATGTGCTGTGTCACATTCCTCTGGTTTTCTAACAAAGCTTTTAATTGGTATGCTGTGACTAATGAGCATGAAGTCCCAAAGGAAATGGAGCAGAATTTTCCATTATCCACCAAGATGAGCTTCAAGCGCAGAGATTATCAGGGCTTGAACTCCAGGATAAACCAGGGTCAAAGGCTCCAAGTATAATGGAGCCTCATAGCAGAATATTTTGCTTTCATAACATCAAATTAATAGTTTTTCAGCAAAATGGCGTTGTCTGTCTGACAGCATTGTGCAGACTATAACTGGCACTTTGCTTGGGCATCAGATTGAATCCCTGACCCTTCCCCATTAAAGTTCCCATAGCAGTTGAGTGCTGATATCCTGCCTGGCCTCCGGTTTGTTTAATGATGTGTTGTAAACTTCTGTGGGATAAATCTCTCTTCAGTTTCAAGCAGAGAACTTGCTCTCCATTCCTCTTCTGCAGAAGAACTGTTGTACGGTGTTGCTGAGACAGGATTGCTGCCATATGGTGCACCAGAAGAGGTTACATTTTTTGTGGAAAGCAAAAGGTCCAACTCAGACTTGAACAGGTTCGGGACCACTTCACTTTGAGACTAAATGAGATTGGATGTAGTGGGACCAGTATACCTGTAGGCTACATCTGCCAAGTGGAGCAAAGTAATTATCTGCTGTGCCTTACTTTCAGTACTCTTAAGTGTACCCAACAGGGGCCCTATCAAAGAAAATTTAAATTAACTTAAAAGCATAAAAAGAGATTCATATTGCTACTGGAATTGCTGGAGAAAATTACAGTTAGCTTTCCAATAAGGTGTATGGAATAATATTTTCACTAATTCGCTGTTTCAGAATTTAACCCAATTTGAAATCACTCGTTTCCTTCTTTCTAATACAGTCTTGATGTTAGTTATATTTTCCAGTGAAACCACCCACGCAGAAAAAGAAACAGATTAGGATTTGGTTTTGTTTTAATAATAATTTTTAAAAAAATATATAGAAGTTAGTTTTAGGAGAGATTGGTTCCCTGACCTGCCACAGTTCAACGTGTGGCTGCAGAGGGGTTTGCAAGGACAGGGACTGGGAGTGAGTGACTGAAGGAAGAAAGCATGTCTCCTTGCACTGACAGTACCCCTTCATGTCCGCTCATGAATCTACATTCACATTCATGAACTAATAATTTCTTGAAACTATGAAACAGCCTGCTCTGTTGCCTCTTGTGCAGTACTTGAGGAATTCTGTTTTGTGTGTGTGTGGTTGTTTTTTTCGTGTTTTTTTTTTGTTTGTTTGTTTGTTTGTTTGTGGTGTTTTGTTTTGTTTTGTTTTGTTTTGTTTTTTGAGAAATAATAGGGGATTTGATGCTCCAGCAGTATCTTTCCCAGTTGTTTCACAAGTTTCACAACACAGAATTGTTTTCTTCTCTTTGTATGTTAAAGCAAAGAAAGGAAATTCTGTATAACCTCTGTATTAATAGAATATTAATGCTGTATTATTAGATTCAAAGGTTAGTAAATGCAAATACCAAGAGTGATAAGTGCATTGTGTATTCAGATTGTGATATATTGCCTTTTTATCCTGGGAGGTTGGGGTTTATGCTTCCTCTGTAATCAGGAGTTCTGCGTGCACTATTAGCTGTGGATAGCTGTAAATAATTGCCTGTCCTTTTCTTACTGTCACATATACCAAGGGGAAAAGCTAACTGCACCAATGCACGGTGCCTATTACTGCTTTAAAGCCTAATGAGAAGGGAAGGAGAGGGGGGCTGAAAGATTTAGGATGAACACTAAGTGCAGGTAAGAAAGCACAGCCAACGTACTCTGGTGTGGCGTGGGTTCCATCCACTTGCTCATCCAGGTCACTGAAGTGTATAAAACCACAGGAACTGCTGCAAGGGTCAGTCCTGACTTTTGTCATAATTTGACAAATTCCATGAAACTTAGCTCAGAGCATGGATGCCCACTACACATTGCCCCACTGCAGGCTGTATTCAGTGACTTGGGTAGTATTGCACAATGTGTCACAGCTTTCATCTGTATAAGACCTCTGGAGCTGCAGCAATGCAGCATGCGTTGCAGTCCTGGGACTGGGCGCTCCCCTTTGTTCTCCCAGACAGCAGCAGTGGGGAATTGCACCCAGATTAGCCAGTTTCCCTCTCAGAAACCAGCTTGGTTTTCATATTTATTGTGAATATTGGAAAGTTGTTTGGTCCATCATCCTTTGCCTTAGCCAAAAATTTAGTATTCCCGCTGTGCAATTAGCCTCTACCATGTGAAACATCTCCTGTATTGGAAAGGTGGAAATGGTTATGGCCAGCCTGTCCCTCTGTGTAGGGAAATGTTTGGTAATATCTTTGCCCTATCCTAGCATTTTTTACTACATATGATGTTGTAACTATCTGAAGAAGTCCCTTGTCTGCTTTTTATTTTCATGAAGATGAGATGGAAGACTTGAGAAGTGTTGTTTGGGACCATGCCTTGGCCTCCCACTATAAAGCACTACACCTGCTTTGCAAAATGAAGGTAACAGGGTTCACTTTTCTACTTTTTCCACTTTTTGGGCGATGAGACGCTGGAGAGCAGCCTAGAAGAGAGGGATCTGGGGGTCGTGGTAGACAGCAAGTTGAATATGAGCCAGCAGTGTGCCCTGGCAGCCAGGAGGGCCAACCGTGTCCTGGGGTGCATCAAGCACGGCATCGCTAGTAGGTCAAGGGAGGTGATTGTCCCGCTCTACTCTGCGCTGGTGCGGCCTCACCTCGAGTACTGTGTGCAGTTCTGGGCACCACAGTATAAAAAGGACATGAAACTGTTGGAAAGTGTCCAGAGGAGGGCTACGAAGATGGTGAAAGGCCTGGAGGGGAAGACGTACGAAGAACGGCTGAGGTCACTGGGCCTGTTCAGCCTGGAGAAGAGGAGGCTGAGGGGAGACCTCATCACAGTCTACAACTTCCTCGTAAGGGGGTGTCGAGAGGCAGGAGACCTTTTCTCCATTAACACCAGTGACAGAACCTGCGGGAACGGGGTTAAGCTGAGGCAGGGGAAATTTAGGCTTGACATCAGGAGGGGGTTCTTCACAGAGAGGGTGGTTGCACACTGGAACAGGCTCCCCAGGGAAGTGGTCACTGCACCGAGCCTGTCTGAATTTAAGAAGAGATTGGACTGTGCACTTAGTCACATGGTCTGAACTTTTGGGTAGACCTGTCAAGAGTTGGACTTGATGATCCTTAAGGGTCCCTTCCAACTCAGGATATTCTATGATTCTATGATTCTATAATACTTTAAGAGAGATTCATGTCATAGTGAAATGTAGAAAACTAGTTAATCCCTCACTAAGGAAGGGTAAAAATCAAACTTTTTAAAATAAGGAAGGGTAAAAATCAAACTTCTTAAAAGAGTGAGATTTTTTTTAATGTCTTTGAAATCTACTACTTTTTTAGTGCTTGATTTGTTGGAAATACCAGAAGTAAAACCCTTATTGACTTAGGCTTGTGCTTAGTGTAAATTCACACAAAGAAGAGCAATTTAACATGTGACTGACCTTTTATAGTGAGAAATGAAGAAATGTACTGTTAAGGTTACCGGAGTGTGGCAGGATGTTTAATCAGCTTCTTTGCTTTAAAGAACAGAAGGAAGGAGATGATGTATTAAAGATGATAGCTTCTTGTAGATTTTAACTCGTAACGCCAGGATCTGAGTACAATAGCAGATTAAATCTCTGTAGGGGAACTTCCTACTGGATTTGCTATTTTTAGATGTTTGTGACTGCTTCTTCCTTCACTTCTCACTAGTAGGCTTTTGCTCCCTTGAAGACTTGAGTTTCTTTCTCTGAGATCTGCTTCCAACCTCTGATAATATATTTCTGTTTAGAGAACTCTTTTTCTGTCAGTTTTGTAGTAACAGCATAAATGGAGCCATGCGTTTTCCAATTGTATTTTAGTGCACACATGAGGTAAATTAATGACTCTGAGCACTAAATATTTGCCACACTTTTTTTTTTTTTTTTTTTATAACAGTACTGCAACCTTCTGTGTAGTAGTAATAATAAATCAACACAGATTTGCTTTTGCTGCTGGCTGGGTAGGATGGTTCAGGTGTCCTGTGCATTCAGCCTAACCATTGTGTTTGAAGAGCCCCACTTGCTGCGAGTGCCTCACATGGGGAGGCACCTCTTCAGAGACAGTATTTGAATTTATAATAGGAGTCCCAATTCTAGTCCATCTCAGACCTGGCATATCTGGGGTTATCAATTTTATTTACAATTAGACATTTTATCTCTTGTCTATCCTCCCTCTTCAGGACTGTGCAGTTCTGTGCACAAATATTTTCCCCCAGTTCCTATTATAAATTCAGGGGTCACATCTCTTTCACTTTTATATCCTTTAAAGGTAATCCACTTTTGTGCCCATTCTGCCTTTCTATTCTAATTCAGGTGTTTTGTCTGTAATTTCCTGAAGCTTCAGTAACGATTTCTGTATCTGTGGTTTGTGTTCTTGGATCTGAGCTTCATCCTTGTGTCAGACAAATGTTCCTTATTTTCAAGAAGGTATATTAACGTGGTAAAATAATTGTAATATTATACAAATATCCCCCTAATAGTCTTGTAGGTTTACAAGGGTGCTCTTTTTGTTGTTGTTGTCTTCAACAAGTGAATGTTGTTACTGCCATTTGGCAGTTGCTGCCGTGTCAAGTCTCCAGCTCTTAGTAATTGCTGTATCTTCAGGATCAGATTTACTACCAGCCTCTCCATGGTGCCTAACACTTTAGTCCAGGCAGTGGGAGCAGAGACAGGTGATAGTGCTCATACTTCATTTTAAATGGCTTAAACCCAAGGGAACTATCTGAGTACCTGCTTCATGTCCTGTGGTCTTAATCTGCCCCTGTGCCAGAGAAGCTCTGGGTCCTGTGCTGTCCCCACAGAACTAGCAGCACACATATCTTTGCCACTGGACTCTCTTTTGACTGAGATTTTTGTCCACAGCTTCCCTTGCCAGGATGGTGCTGGGGTTGCAGGTTAATGGAGAGGGGGTAACTCCTGCTGGCCTTGCTGAAGCTGGGCCACCGTGGCAAGGACAGCAGGTGGCAGAAGTCCAAAAGGTGGGGAAGCATGAGGAAGAAAGGTTCGGACAGCTGAGAGATATGGAAAAGCCTCTTCCCTCCTCTAACTGTTAGGCAAGTCTTGAATCTGGCTCAGGTTATCTAGAAGACAGAATTAAATCTGTAAAAATACTTTGGTCTCAGTGTTTTAAGTATTGTCAAAAACAGAAATATAAACATTAGTTTTAAGAATGGTGTATCCAAGGTAAAAGCTTTAGCTGAATCATTGAAACAAGTCTTCCCAATCATACCTGCATGTTTCTTCTACAGAGGACCCAGCTACTGCCAGTTCCCTTTCCCCACCTGGCCCTGGGCAGGCTTTTTTCCCTCTACCAGAAATTTCTGCCCTTTTTAATAGTAGGCTGAGGATGCAGGACACCAGAGCAGGATCCCTGCTGCAACCTTCCTTCCTCCTCTCTTCCAAGCAGAAGCGGTCTGTGGGTATAGTGAGGATAACTGCACTCTCTTGACCTCCTCAAGGATGCTTTCTGGACATTGTAAAATGAGATTTCAGTTTGGCAATGCCCTGAGTAACCTGCAACAGGCCCTGCAGAGCTTGGGACCCTGTTTTGGGATCTGCTGTGCCGGATTTTAAGTATGAAATCAAGATAGCATCTGTTAGCATTTAGTCTGGTATTTAGATGAACCTGGATTTTGGTATGGAAATCTAATTAGTCCAAGACGGCACTCCTTTTTCTTGTATGAAATAAAAATCATCATCAACCAAATAGATCTGTAACCATTTTTATTGACGTTTTGGGAGCTGCAAGCACTGCCAGTGTTAATGGAAGTGTAGTTATGTGCCTTCCCAGGACAGGACTTGGGTATATTGGTGCGTTTTCATACCTTCTGCCTATGTGGTAGGAGCACTCGCTGCTAATCAGATGGCAGGTAGCCATGTGCTGTCAAGCCTTTTCTGCTCTCTTTGTGCTTCTCCCAGAAGTACACTCAGCTTTATTTCCCTGCTTCTTAATGGAGGATTTCTTTGCCAGATAACTTGTGGAAATATTTTCCCTGTATTTCTCCATACTTTTCCCAACAGAGAGTATCTTTTGAGTTCAGCTCTTTCCTTTGACATATTAACTCCAATGCTGTTCTTTCTGGATTTCCTGCATGCTTTGTTTTTCCAAGTTTCTGTTTTCGGTTTGTGATCACTGTTTTCGCACTGATGGAGCATCTGCCCATAATCTGCACTTCTGTATTGTAAAAAGCCATTCTGTTACACTGTGACTCTGAGTCAGG
Source organism: Netta rufina (assembly GCF_964035555.1). NCBI lineage: Eukaryota > Metazoa > Chordata > Aves > Anseriformes > Anatidae > Netta > Netta rufina. The sequence goes on along the minus strand of NC_140124.1, from coordinate 18,668,395 downwards.
GATGAATTCCAGTTCAGCCTGCTATTCTCAAGGACAACTTTTGGTCATCTAACTTCAGTGCCTGAATGAGAAGCCTGGGCTGCTGATATGGTGAGTAAAGCCTCCATAAAGATGTCCAAAGCACTTCTGTCTTCCTGATCCTGATCATGGTGGAGCAAAATAGGTCCTCAGGAAGGACTTCCTTTTTCTCTCAGTTTCCATGGAAGGTGATGATTTTGCAATTCTTTTTTGCACTCTTGCAATTCTTCTGCCTCATCTATAAATACATAAAAACCTAGATCATGGTTTCTCTGTTTCTCAAATCTATAGTAATCTGAGAAAAAGGTAAAAGTAAAGGCTTGGTAAATTCAAGAGTGGCATGAGACATTGAGGATGCCTGTGATTGTCCGTACAGTGCTACTGGAAGTCATGCAGAGATTTTTTTCAATGCAGTCTCCACAGAAGAGTCTTTGTAAGGAGACTCTGTATGTCAAGGCTTAAGTGATCATAGCACAGCAGAGAATTAAAACTTCATTATCAAAATCCCAGGGCAAAGGCATGGGCTATGCAGGGACAATTCTGGCCTTCCACCCTTCTTAAGAGTGTAAGTGATGATGAGGTGGCTTCAGTGGGGCTGCAGGATCAGTCTATCTTTGCCAAAATCCTGATACAGAGGGAACTCTAAGAGACAGCCTTGCGAGCTGTTGAGCAAAACCCTCATCCTTTACAAGAGAAAGGGATCTGGTCCAGGCTAAGGGAATGAAGAGGAGACAGATAATATCATATTTTTTTTAAACAAACAAACTAACAAACATGAACCTCCCTATTTTCTCAGTTACTGAACGCAGCAGTCTGACAAGTGGGCTAATATCTACCTTTCATCACTGCTGTAGACAGTGCTGATCTCAGTCTAGCATATGGTATAACTATTGATTTGGCTCCCATTTAATTGAGTTCTTAGAAACGAGATTGTTCCACGCTGTGCACATTCATACAGCCACTCGGTAAACATTTTGCCCTTTCCTTGCCTATTAATGCTAACTGCTTGGAGTCGAGTTAAGTCAGGATGCTGTGACCGCCTGGGCCTTGTTGTTGTTTGTTTTCTGACTGCTGACCCTATCACACGGGGTGAATCCCCAGACCTCGTCAGGGCACTTGGGGCTGCTCTGCAGATTTTCATTCAGCATTCGTGGCAAAGGCAATGTGTCCACTCTTGCCCTCCGCAAACTGTTGCTCGTTTATTTACAGGATTACACATACAGAGGGAGTGAAAACTTGTTTCCTTATTATAAGTGATCTTAACAAAGAGCCTTCCGGACTTGAAAGGACTGGCAAGTAAGCATTATGCTATGATTTAGGTTTCTGCAGTAGGAAGTCTTCTAAAACAACTCATAGAGATCTTTCTTAAATGTCTGTGTTGATGTTGACCTTTAATAAAGTGGTGGCCTGAATTTTGGGAGGTTTTTTGTTTTGTTTTGTTTTTTAAAGTTGGTGAGGTTGTTCCTGCCTGTAGATTGAGAGTGGCTTCCTTTTGCGATTGAAGGCTGAGGCTGGAAAGGAAGACTTACTGCAATCTATTTCAAGAATAGTCTGAGGAGGAGGAAATTCCCTTCTTGTTGCTAATAGCTGGTGCAGAGCGCTTTGCTGGAGGAGGATGATAGTTCAGTAAGTTAAAAAAAATATATATTTTATCTTTGATTTCATTTTGTTATTAACTGGAAATTTCATTGTATTGCAAACATAGCACATTTTATCTTCTTTGACGTGGGGTGGGAGAACCGTGGCTACTGTGTATAGCTTTGAGCTCAGATACTAATTTGGTGATACAGGAAGGGTGAAATGTTCTTTTAGAAAAGAAAACTCTAGCAGACGAGCTTCAGTTTGTATCAAAAAACATCTGCCTAAGCTGCTGAGGTACCTCTCTGTGATATTAGCAGCACATTTCATTATCCAGGATCCCGGAACTTGGAGTAAGAGAGACAAATAATTTTGCCCATTTATGTATCTGAAATGTTCATATCTTTTCAGACGTTTTAGGCTGCTTTAGTGTACTTCCTTCAACAATTTGAAGCAAGAGCCATGTTTAAGTATGAATAGCAGGGCGATCTATACCTCCCCCAAGGCAGAGCTAGATATACTAGGTGAATGTATTAAAATGGAAATGTTTGTCTAGACACACTTCTCTCTCACTTTAATCGAAAGTAGAGGGGTGTTCAAGTAGTACCTATTTTTCTGCTTAATCCAGAAGCAAAATGATGCTGGAGGCGGATGGCACTGCAGGTTGTGGGCAGCAGCTGTGCAAAGAGGCAAGACAAAAGCCCCTGTATGTTTATGGCCCCCTGTGGGAGCTGTTACACAAATGCCAAAGAGACTCTGCACTCCAGAAGCCTTAAACTGTGGAATATTCACATTTGTTCTCTTTTTACTGCCCCTAGAACTTAGATTTTGTAAGCAAATGTGGGACTTTCTTAAAGTTTTGTGCATCAGCACTCAAAAGAAAATAATACTCCCCCCCCCTAAAAAAAAAAAGAAAGAAGAAACTGTAGATGGAAGAACATTCTCCAGCAGATAATTTATCAAAGGATTAGCTGGAAGCCTTTTCAAGCCAAAAATGTTGCTGCAGGTATGAAGTTAGTGTGCTCCTGAAGCTGCTTGTATACCCAGGTGTGCCACCTTCACACACTATCCCTGTCATGTACTTGCTACCCTTCAAGAAGAGACACGTTCCTGTGGTGAATGTCTCGTCCCATCCCGTGTTCTTCTTTGTGACTTGGCCAGGTGGGACTTGTTTTCACCTTCATCTCCCATAGACATTATCACCTTCCTTGGATTTCTTACAGGTATCTGTCAGATGTGCATGCCAAAATGAGAAACTGTTGATGTTAGTTTCATTCATGAATCCTTTTAAGAAGATTATTACTACATTTTAATGAAAAATAAATATTTAACTGAGATAGGATTTCTGAAATCCATATTAAATTATCATTTATTATATTATGCATACTACTCTGAAACCCATCCCAGAATTCAGCAGACAATTATACCAAACACTGTACATGAAATTGTTTTGCCTCTTGATAAAGTTTATAATTTAATTTATGGTCAGCAATATAGAGAGGGAAAGGCATGCTATCAAACATAAAAGGGTACTTTATATGTTTGTGCATGCAGGTGGGATATTTCAAAGTTTAATCAAGAATAAATTGACAATATCAGGTTGCTTTCCAGTCTATCTATATGAATTTTAAAATTTTTTGAAAGGTGGCAAAACCTTGCAACACTTATCAATTTCGCTTTTCTTCACATCACTTTATTTTGTTTTAACTTTAGGTATTTGTGTTTTATTGCAAGTGAAAGTGCAGATTTCAAATTTTAATCTATGTCTGACAAATTTTAGGAGTTCACATTCTCCGCTTTCATTATTATCTTGCCTTTGGAAAACCTGTAGGAAAATTGGTAATTTGCCCACAAAACGTATTGGGTGCTTTTAGTATATTCGGGTATTCAGAAATTTTACAATTATCTCTTCTTTTAAATATAACTGCAATGCTTGTGGTTCCAAGTGCTGAAAAGCATCTTTCTGTGCTCACCAACACGCTTCCATCTGACAGTGCTATAAAAGTGTTTTTTAAATTGTGCTACATCTGAGTCTAATGTTAAAACCATGGAAAAATGTCCCAAACCCAAGCCCTCCTATCAGTCTCAAGGTACAGAATATACATATATATTACATATATTCAAAACTGCCTATCTTTAACTTAAACAGCAAACATAAAACATAAACACCTCCCTAAGCTTTCTCCACAAGTGTTACTGCTTTATAGACTTTCTCTGCCAGAATTCTTTGTTCTTGCTTACAGTTTCCACATCCTGGAAGAGATTCACTCCACCCCCCATGCTCTGGCTGGAGCTCTTTGGATGTACCCTGTCTGCAGGGTGTCACAGCACAGCACTCCTGCCGCTTGCTGCAAAGCCTCAAGCAACTGGCACCCCACACCTTTGCACTCCCTATACCCCTGCCCTGCCCCAGCCCTGGTTGCAGAGCCCAAATGTGCTGGGGAAAGAGCCACAGCAACCAACCCCCGTCTGACTGTAGTTCAGAAACACTGGGTTGCAGGAGCAGGGCAAATGGGGGGTGAATTGTAAGCAGGGTCTGCAAAATGCCTTTGGAATGCCAGGTTGGGCCTGTTGATATTTGGTGGTAAAGAGGCAGAAATCCCTGCCTGGCACCCAGGCCGGGTGGCGGTGTGTTTGTGCAAGGTGTGCGGGTATTTTGAGTGGACTTGCGCTGCATGGGCATGAGGGTGGCAGAGACTATTCAGGACCAGCAACTGAGTGTTTAACAGAATCATAGAATAATTAAAGTTGGAAAAGCCCTCCAAGATCATCTGGTCTAACCATCACCCTACCACCAATGTCACCCACTAAACCACGTCCCTTAGCACTATATCCAGCCTTTCCTTGAATACCCCCAGGGACGGTGACTCCACCACCTCCCTGGGCAACCCGTCCCAATGCCTGGCTGCTCCTTCTAAATTAAGTCAGCAGAAAACTGAGAGACTAGGCCAGGCCGATAAGGGGTTGATATTTAAATAAGTGCATAAGATCCATTGAAAAAGACAGATTTATTTATTTATTTATTACTTAGTATAAATTTAGAAGTATTATATTGTACATAAACGTGTCTTTTTAGGAAACCCTAACACCTGGTATGTGTGTAAAACAGAAGTTTACTAATGCTGGTTTTTTTTGTTTTGTTTTGTTTTTTAAAGTTGGGTATGCTTATCTGGGAACCACCTTGTGCAGATGTTACCAAGCTGCATCAAATTTTGCCCTGACAGTTTAGTTTTGCCCTAAAACTGGAGGTATTGGATCCTCAAGGTCTTGAAGTCATATTCAACAGAATTTGTAGGTAGTAACTTTTCAGCAAATAGAAATTTTTATAGACTGGTGAGTATCAGCATGGTAAGGGGAAATCCATCCATCATTGGACACCCTGTGAAAATGACTGCTTCACTTATTGTTTGGATTGAAACTGTTTCTCTTTTTATTTCTGCACTTATTGATTAATTTAAAATGTAGGAATAAAAATTACTAGGTTACATAACACTGGCCAAATCTTGACGATAGTTTTGTAGGAAACAGACCATGTAAATGCAAAATCAGAATGGTGTGTTTTGCTAAAGTGGTACCATATGTTAGTTGATTAACAAGTTGTAGGGATATTAGAAGATCTTGGCTGCTTGTAAGAAGGAGCATCTGTTTTATAAGCCTTTTATCTAATACATATAAAGACTTTGCCAAGTTGAAGCTTTTTTTCTTTCTCTTTTTTTCATATCAGCTATAAAAATTCTATGGGTATATTTCTTTCCTTAGGCAATACTAATACATTCTTGAGGTTTACATCTAATCCCATCCCTGTAAAGAAAATGCAGTAACATTAAGAAGTAATGCAGAATGTCCCATCTGCAGGTATTTTATACGAGGAGTTCAAATTTTTTCCAGCTTGTATTTGGTTTTAGACTTCATGTTTTGTTTTGTTTCCATCTTCAGTCAGCCATCAACCCCAGTAACTAAAGAGCAGTTCGAATACTTGAACTTTCCTTTAGAAGTAAGCTGGTTGTGTTGACAGAATTGTGGTGAGTGTGAAAAATGACAACTGTGCATGACTGCATGCACCATAAGCATAACTACAAAAACAAGCATCATGCATTTTTACTGAGTAAAACGTTTTGCACTTAAGACCTATTTTGAGACCTTAAGTAGAGATTAAGTGGTTATTCAGTCTTATTATATTGGTTTGCAGCAGATTCTCTTGTAGCCTAGCCAGTTTTGGGGCTGTGGTGAGAGTCAACTGTCTGAGGCTTAACCCCAAAAAGAAATGAAATGTTAGAGAAAAAACAGAAATTTTAAGTTGTTTCTTGCCTGCTGTATAGAGTGTCTGCTCCTCTGTGTTTAAGAAGATCACAGTTTGAGGTTTCTCAAAGACAGCATCTACAACTAACTGACCTTATCATGGTCTGGTAAAGTTTTTGAACTTTTCTTGCAGATGAGGATCTTGCTTAGTAGCAATCTCCTTCGATGGGACTTCAGGCTCGTTGTTTTGCAAAGCACTTTGCTCAGGGTGACCTCTTAGGGAGGAGGAGGCTGAAGCAGGAGCTAGCTGGCCAGTAGGTGCTGTACTCAGCAAGGACAGATGTACACTCTCTAGAGACATGTAGAAGCTTTCCTGTCTGCTGAGCCCCATGGTGTCTTTGATTTATGCATTTAATCCCATGTGATAGGTTTTGTTGCATGGGCTAAGGTAAGGCAACAAGTAGTTGAGGTTAGATGAGGCTTCACAAGCCCCAGTTTTAAATTCTAAGAGACTTCTCTCGGGGTCAGAGGGAACCTGAGCACGCTGACCCTTCAGAGCAGGTGCAGTGCTTCGGTACAAGGAGTAAGCACATCAGAGAAATCACTTCTCCCAGCATATTTCCAGTGGGACACTCAGGTTCATGAAGGATGACTTTGTTTTGGATCCAGATGCAGACTCCAGCCGGGAACGTTCCTGTTTTGTTTGTCTGCCTGTTTTCAATTTGGTTACGTATCCTCTGCCATGGGAGAGCTGATATTACACACACTACCAGACAGACCCCTGTAGGAGCAGCCTGTCCACGTTTAGCACCTCTCTCCCACTGTCCTTTGGCACCAGGCTGACCCCGATAGCCACAGCACTAAATTGGGTGCCCCTGGAATATAACCTCTGGCTAGGGGCTGTCCGGGAGAGGGCAGCAGCGCACCGCGCCCCGGCCAGCAGCCTCAGGGGGCTCTTGGCTTTGGGGTGCTGGTGGTGGTGGCAAGGCTTCTTCAGGGGCTCCTTTGAGCCACCGAGGATGAGGGGAATCTAGAGTTTAAAATATATATGAAAAAAAATCCACAGCAAACAAATATGGATCTTTTACATCTCTGTTCATCTCTTTCCCCCTACTTTCATTAAACGGCTGTAATTTGAAGCTGCAAAGGAAGTTTTGAAACAGGCAGTGGGTGGAGATCAACCTATTTGCTCAGTGCTTTGGGACTTTCCATGGTAGGAAACTGTTTGTTTAGTTTTGCCAAAATTGCATGTATTTCATTGGCAGGACATTGAGCCATTCATGTCATCTGATGACCACAAAGTGTAAAGCTGGGACAAGCCTTAAAAAGAAGGAGCAAGAGGGGAAGTGACTTCTCTCTCCTTCTGCTGGGCTGTGTGCTCTAAGGGACGGCAGCTTCAATGCCTGCAGGAGGTGGGTGCTTGCTTCCCTAGGTAGCCAGGCTGATGGTGAGCAACCATCGGATGTAAACCCTCTGCCCCTTGCCACCCCAGCTGCCCTGTTGCCATCAGCTGTGAGATCTCGATCATTTAACCATGCCTTCACCTCTCCATAGAGCCATAGCTTTTCTCCATTTGTTTTCCTGTGGGGAGCTGTGAAGGATAATGGAAGATATTTTGTCAGCACAATATGTTGATGGTGATGAACCAAGAGAGGAAAGGAGAAGGAGCTAAGCGGGCAGTCAAAGTGTGCTCATGTGTTTTCGCATGAGAGGGGGAATTGTTACCTGGTGCCATGCAGTGCATGGACTTGAGGTCCCCATGCTTCGCAGCAGAGCCCAATGTCTGTTTGGGTTGGGGTCACAGCGGAGGAGGAAGCGCTGTCTGCAACTCTTTTGGCACAGCCACAGCAACTGCTCATAAAGTCTTATGGAGCAGGCTTCATGCTTCACTTTACAAAGCCTGGCCAGGAGTCATGCAACAGCTCCATCTGGTATGGGATCGCAAGCAGAAATGTAGGGTAGGGGAAAGACAGACCATCCTCAGCCTTGTAAATGTGCATTTACGATGGTGAGAGTCTCCTCTGAATATGGGCTGCATTAGATTGTTTTGTTTTGAGAAAGAAGAGTTTAAGAAGCTGATTGTCTAGTCTGCTGGCTGCAGAATGCAATGACGGAGTGTTGGGCAAAAATAGAAATTGGAAAGTCTTTATACAGAGAATCAGGTACGTGAGCCTAAAATTTAGGATTAACTATATGCTTGGCTCTTGAGGAAATCAGTCTTCATGGGAATCACCCCCTGTCTAAAATGTTGTGGAAATGTTATTATGAGTATTAGAAGATTTCTGTGTATAGGCAGTGCATGCTTTTTTTTCCAAATAAAAACTGAATATTATTTTATTTGTAGAACTACTTAGGGAAGTGTGATACCATCCAAAGAGCCATATGTGCAGATGCTTTCAAGAGACCCCTATGCTTCCTGTGGAGAGCTGCCCAGTGAACAATCAATGTTCTTATCAGTGCATTTAGTCCAGCATGTGTGTTGCTTTACAGCCATGGAGGAACATCTCAGGAGGCCAACCCTGCCTTTAAACTAGGTGTCTACAATGAGCAGGATGAACAATCTGCAGCAAGTGCCTATTTTACCTCTGTGCTTTACTATGTGAATGGCTTACCACAGCTGCCTGTACTTTTGATGACTAAGGACAGGTGAGGTGAGGCAGGCTACCTTCCCTTTGAAGAAGGAAGCTCTGGGATTCTCAGGTGGTATCTAAGTCCCATCAGCTGGGAAGTCACACACTTGATCTTCTCTTATTTGCAGTGTCAATATTGCAGGTGGGGTAAAACAGCTCTAGAACAACCTGTGCTTCTGCCTATCTGCAGCTGCCTTTGCAGTCCCCAGTGGAAGACAGACTTGGCTGCTTTGACCAAGCAGCAGAATGCAGAGGTTGCTTATGCAAAGTGTCATGACCCATGTGTGCTCCACACCCATGAAGTTTTTGTGGTTTGTTTACCACTTAAATTTTCTGGGTCAAGACTCACTGAGATGCATAATTGTGTATCCTGTCACATGTGCATCATTTTGGAAAATAATATTTAATCATACAAATTAAATGTTTATAAAGAATCTTCTCTAACATATCCCAGCAGTTCCCTGTTACTGCTGTAGCTTGAGGCACATGACTCTCCTTACTTCTCTGATATGCTTCTGCAGTTAACACAGAAGTACATAATTGTGGGTATGAAACTGTCATTGCTTTCCCGTAAGTTTGATAATTCAGTAAGAATTGCTTTCTAAAGTACTTGAAAATCTAATGAGATTCTGGATAGGCCACTTTCAAGTCAGCCAGTCATAACATTCCTTGAGAAATTGCTAGTAAAAAGTTTCTTACTGTGCATAGCTGCTTAATAAAAGGTGTATTATTCTTTGCCCTTGAAAAATCCCCTGACTAAAAATAAAATAAAATAAAAAAAAGCTCTCTTGTTTTCTGGGAAAGTGAGGGCAGGGAGGTGGTTAGACACTCTGATAACCTGAGGAAATATGAAAAGCAAATTTCCAAAGAACTACAGGGGCAAAACATCTGATGCCTTCTTTTTGTCTCATATTGCAGCAAGAAACAGGCCAGTTTAAGTAGCTTTGAAAAAGCAGCATAGGTATTCATCAGTGGATAAGATAATTCTCCTGTCCCCCTCCCTTTTGTGTGGATGCAGATTCACACACCAAGTAACCCACTGTCTGCTTTGGGGGAAGGCAGTGAGCAAAGGAACCAGACCTCAGTTACTGCCACCGAGTCCCTGCTCGTGTGGTGGGGAGCTTAAGGAGCTCAGGGGACCTTGCTCATCTCCACACGTCTTCATGGAGAGGTGGTGTATGTTAGCATGGGCTGACAGTCAGATTCAATTCTTCTAAATGAGTGAATTACAATAACCTGCTGCTGCCAGATTCCAGTACTGTGCACTGATCTTTAAGTAAGTTTTGACTGCCTGTACACTGGGTCCTGGATCCCAAAAGATGGGGAAGGGTGAGGGTGGCTTGGTGCTACCCTGTGCTTCAGTCAGAGTCACGGCACCTAAAGTCCTCTGCAGTGGCCTCTCTGTAGTGCAGAGTTAATGAGGGAGAAAGGATGATCTCAGCCCCCCAAAGCTGTGCTGATCCCTTGTACAAAGGGTTTAATAGCCTTCTGACACTTGGTGTTATCCAGAGCTACAGATGCCATGGAAGATTTGCCCTGTATTGTCCACCACCTCTGTGGAACAGCTGAAGCACTGCAGATTCTTTCTCTAGCTTCCACTACACTAATCTTCCTGTGTAGTCAAATATTTTGGACCTTTTTTTTTTTTTTTTTTTAAACAGATGAGATGATATGACTTAATTTGTTGTATGCCATTCATCCTCTCCCATATCCTCTCTCCAGGAGGAGATTTCCGTACAATTCTCACTACACAGCAGAGCGTTTTGATTGCATCTGGGATTGTTATTTTTCTGTTGTAATGTTACTGCTTCTGTTTCATTATGTTTAGTAAGTATGACAAAGTGATACGGTCAGCAGTAGTGCTTCTTGTACCTCACTGAATGTAAGAGCAGTTGTAGAAGGTTAGACAAGAGATCCAGCCCCCAAATCTGTCTTGAATGGTGATGGTTCCCTAAGGAAGAATACAGGACCAAGGAGAGTACATAGTGATGTTTCTGGAATATCTTCCAGCTCCCACCAATAGACAGTTAATAGACTATTGGAAAAAAAAAAAAAAAAAAATGATGATGGCACTTTTGTTTTTAAGAGTGCTCCATGGATTATTTTTTTTTCCGTTAATGTGTTAATTAAAATTAATTAATTAATTAATTCTAAACTCTTGAAAACTGAGCAACTCAAGTGTCCTACAATAAGAAGTTCCCCAGCTTACCAGTACTTCATAGAATCATTAGGTTGGGAAAGACCTTCAAGATCATCAAGTCCCATCACTGAGCCATAGTGCTCTGTGAAATAAATATTCACATCTACATGCTTCTGAGTCAATAGCCTACTTTGTCTCATTTGATGCTTCTAGAATCTGTATTGGAAGAGACAATGAACAGTCTTTCCCTATTCAGTTTCTCTTTGTCACTCATGTTTATAGACCTCATCCATATGTTTGATTCATCTGTTTTCAGAAAGGAGAGTCCTACATTATTTAGTTGTTCCTTGGGCAGAAACTGTTCCACAACTTTGATCATCCAGGCCACCTTTTTTCTTGGCATTTCTCTATCTGCTATATCTTTTTTGACCTGGAGTGAATTAAAATTGCATGCAATATTCAAAATGTGGGTAGGCTGTGGATTTGTACAGTAGCATAATGGCATTATCTGTCTTGTTCACTATTCTTTTCCTAACGTTTTCCCACATATACTTGTTTTTTTAATCACTAATGAGATTTGAGCTGAAATTTTCACAAAATGGTTATAACCACAAACTCTCTTTCTGAGTGGTAATAATCTGTTCAGAGTCAATGTGCATCATTTCACATTTAGCTACATGGAATTTCATCTATCATTTTACTGTCTAGTCAGTGAATCTTGTGAAGTTTCTTCCAAGCTCTTGCCTTTTCCAGCTAACTAATGTTGGTGGCTGCCTGGACCAATGCAGATTTCTCTGTGTGATGCCACTGGTAATCTCCCTCCCTAAGGAAATTTGTCTTTTTATTCCTGCTCAGTCGTTCCTATCTTTATTATTTATTTGTTTATTTATTTAATCCATGGGAGGATCTCTTGTCTTTGTTTCTTTACTAAGAGGCGTTGATACATGCCCTGTAGAAATCCAAGCAAATGGTATCTGCTGCAGATCACGTCTATTCTCTCACTGGCTTGGGAAATGGAAATGCAGTTCTGCTTCTGCTTTCTTTGCCCCATATGATCTTCAGTTTCAGGTTCTCTCTGCAACATTAAATCACTAATTTCACAGAACCCTGTTTGGGTTTTGCTACTTGCCTAATACATTGTCCACATGCAACATGTTGAGGATCCTGCTGGGGAGTTACATACACTGCTTTCTGAAGTCTAGAAGAGTGTTTATGGTTCTTATTTTAGCTCCATCAGCAAAAGAAAATAATGAGTGATAGTGCCTCTGTGGCTGAATTTGTGGTTTATTGAAAACTGTGGCAGAGCCCACAATATGAGGAGAGAAAATAATGGCTGATTTTAAATTTCAGCTGTTGGCTGCAGCTGCAGCTTTCAGAAAGCTTTTCAGCCTGGTGCCTGCCCCACTTTTCTTCCTTTTACTGGAAGAAGAAGCTGAATTGCAACACTGAACGCCCCATTATGTTTTTAATACACAAACACACATCAAATGGCCTGGTTCTGAGCATAGGTGTTATTAGATGAACATTATTTAAGAAGGGTCTGAACATATAAAGATTTTTTTTAATTATTTTTTAACTGTGAATGTGTAAGAACACGTTCAAAGTTTTTTTTTTTTTGTTTTTTGTTTTTGTTTTTTTTTTTAAAGATGGTGAAAGAAAGACTCTTAAACTGTCTGTAGGAGATTGAGTTTTTAAGTTTATCTTTTATTGAGATGTCATTCCCTCGGTGAACTAATAACCTCAGAATTCACAGTTACTTGTCATGTATCACATGAAGCTGCTGTGTTCTTACAACTGGTGACAACTTCTGCAGGATGAAGGGGAATTAGTCTTTTACCAAATGAAGAATCCCTACAGCATGGCAGCCCCATGCTGATGAAGACAGCCAAGGAACCGAAAACATGCTACCTTTCAACAACTAAGGCTTTATTCATGTCTTGAAGACACCCCTGAGAATTGCGTGGAGTTATTTAGAAAAGGTATTTAGTGATGACTTGCAAAGCTCTACCACAGTCTTAATGCCCGTGACTAAAATCAAGTATAGTGTAAGGCAGTGTTGAAAAAGGGCCTCACGCTTGCCATAAGGCCTGTTGTGGCCTTGTCCTCCAGAGGGATGTTTCTCAGATTCCTGAAGTCAGAAGACCACCCAGTTTTTTCCACGCACAGTGGGGAAAACAAATTACCTTGTTTTATGGCTGGGAAAGGAAAGCGATTGGTAATTGTTGCCTGTAGCATTTTACCCTATAATTCTGGTTTCCAGTCTGCATATTCTGGCTGCACTTAGCTCTCCTTTGGAACACTACTCAGAGTTGATTTAGGTGTTTCCAGCGATGTCAGACCTGTAACCCCATCTGTCTTAATTTCCTTTCTGTAGACCATCTTCTGCACTTACATTTATTTACTCCTAGAGTCTGCAGACTAAGAGTTGTGCAATGCTACTATAGAGGCAGATGACCTCAAGGGTCCAGGAAAGACCTTTGCTTCTCTGGACAGCCACTCAGTACCTGTTTTTCCCTCTCAGTTCCATATGGAGATTCTTTGCTGGAATCCAGCTGTTCTTGATTTGAGCTCTTACACCAAGACTCCTTGAAAAAAAAAAAAGGCTTTTTTTTTTTTTTTTTTGAGGGAGGAGTCTTGGTATAAGAGCACACAAAAAAAAGCATTGAATTAATACTACTCATGGGTTGCAAACTCATCCTTTGCTTTCCTAATGCCCTCTTCCAAGGACATTCTTGTGCTACTCTCTGCTGTGAGAGAGGATTTATGGGAGCTTATAAAACTGAAACTGGGGCATGTAAGTAATATTGCCATCTTGCGTCAAAGAGATTTCAATACTTCTTTCCTTCAAGCACTTTGCCCAGAATTTCATCCAACTGATACAAGGACTTAGATGCCATTCCAGCTGCAAGCTTGGAGTACTATCTCTTAATGGCTGTTCAAGAGCAAAGCAGCAAAAGAGGGGAAAAAAGGATGTGAATTTATCACTTGACCTTGTTATGTTAATTATGAAAGATTAAGGCCATAGTATGAGAATCAAAAAAAAAAAAAAAAAAAAAATTAAGTAATTCACAAAGTTATGCTTTGTAGATAAGGTGGGTATTAGAAATACAGAGTATTGGAGCATATGCATATGCAGTAAAACCTGTCTGTTACCAATTAATGTTTAATAACCTTTTCCTTTGGAGTGAAGAAAACCTGTCACTACTTACTGCCTGTTCCCTATCTTCAGCTATGCTGCATGTAAAGGCATGTGCTATATTATGAGAGATATTTGTATATCTTAGTGCAGACTTGCACATTTGTAGAGGCAGATAACTAATACAGTGTCATTTTATGTTGTCAGAGGAGAGCTCACCTGTGAGTCATTACATTATTTGAAAAGTTTTCGTAAGAAGTGCTACAAAACAGTTGGAATTAAATTGTCTTGGGTTATGTATTTATTCATGAGAGAGATGGAGGCTCTGCCTCTGAATAAGCTTAAACCTTGTATGACACCTTTCTGTGCTGACGTTGCTTATTCTTCACTTCACCTCAGGCAATTCTGCGCGCCTCTTTGCAGCCTGATGAGACGGATCATTGTTACTTCTTCTCCCTTTTTATCTTCTGCGAGTGCTGCACAAAAGGAGCAGAATTCCCCTTGTAGGAGAAATAGGATATGACACAGGAGTTGTGTCACTACAGCTCACTTGGTGCTCGGACGGTTTGCCCTTGCTAGCCCCGGAGCATGCTCTCCCTTTCTGGGAGGAGGTAGCTGTGGCTGTGCACGTAGCCCAGGGCACTCTGCTCGTCTCCCAAACATTCAGCAGCACTGCTGTTTTCTGAAGTAAATTTGGGTTATGTACTTATTTATTACCGCTACTACATTAAATTCAAAAATAAATCAAAGTCTCTGATAATCCTGCCAGCTCTATTAGGGGATAGGAACACTAGAAAGAAGTGAAAAGAAGAGAGGAAAAGATTGTTTTCCAAGACTAAAAGTGAGACTAATGCATGTTTTCAGGAGCTCAGTTGATGGAGAGGAGGCTGTGAGGTGGCTTTGTCACAGAGCACCAGCCCTACAGAACTGGTTGGTCTAGCTGACGATGGGAGAAAAGTAGGTCCCATCAATGGAAACTTGAGTTAAGTCAAGTTTACCCTGAAGAAATAAGAAGCAATTTCTTAGTAGCGAGGGTAATTAAACATCAGTCAATTAACCATAATGTAGTCTGTAAAATGGAAGTGGGTATATTGAGAAGCCAGGTAGCCTGGTGCTACAAGGTTTGCATTTACTGTGGTGGCTGGTGCAGGGTGGAAGGTCACAGCAGTGCTGCTGCTGCTGGATGTAGTGTCTGAGCCATCAGCTCCATCAGCTGCCTCCATGGGCCAAGCACTGAAATGCCCCCAGATAACATGCTTTTAACACTCACAGCTCTGTATTATAGACAGTGATTTTAATCAACTGTTGGATTTCAATCTTTCAGCTGGTAATGTTAGGCGTGGAGGATTTCCATCCCCTCCATGTACAATTGGCTAGGTATGTTCTGAGATGCTGTTCTTTTTCCCTTTGGGTTTCTTTCATGCATAAAGGACCATCTGTGCTGGAGGCAGTGGCTAGATGTGTGTGCCACAGCTTTGAGCTTAGGATAGTTTTGTTTTGCTTTAAGGTGGATGTCTAGCTCATGAAATTTAAGGCAGAAGACAGATTTTTTTCCAGGTTTGTGGAGCTTGATGCTCTTTACTGTCTTATGTTGATCATCTGAGTAGATCTCATCACAAGGTCTGGTGGGGTTTTGTTTCAAAAGCACATTCTTGTTTGAAACAAACACTACTGCAGTTGCAGCTCCTGAGATCAGCAATATTATGTTCATCTCAGGTCTTGTTCATCTCTTGGACTTTGTGTGAGGATTCCACATCAAATGCAATGGCTTGTGACAGATGAGAAGTCAGACAAGGTAGTCAAATGGTCCCTGTTGCCCCAAAGCTGTGAAATCCTAAATACCAAAGGGGTTTCGTGTACCTGAATTAAGAAGTGTGCCTCCCAGCAAAACAGATTGGATGGAGGAGCAGGAGTACCTCTGCTGTGAGCTGCCATTGTTTTCTTACTAATCAGCTGTTTTAGTGGTAGCATCAGCATGGTCTGGGAAGGTCAGGGAGGCACTTTTCAGGAAAGGGGATGTATGCGGTGTCGAGAGGTCATTAATATATTTACAAGTAGGAGGAAGTTTCCCACTGGCATTCTGCTTTCACATCTGCACTCAGCAGTGGTGCTCTCCAAAGAATGCAAACGAGAGCCCTGCAGACAGGAGCCACTGGGGCTGCATGGCTTAAGGCACAATCCACAACCTGTAACCATCCACACTGGGTTGGAAATTGGATCTGTGTAGAAACAAAGCTATAACAATTTATCCCGTTTCTCTTACCTCTTTTATTTTATTTTATTCTTTTTTCTGTGTAGTGTTGCACTTGTGGCAGGGTTCAGGGAGAAACATGTAAGAACAATTAAAAATGTCCAACTTGAGAAATGGCAATCATGTTGCTCTGCCCCATGATTTTAGTATGAGTTTTGTAGAAAAAAAATATTTCTTGCCTTTAACACTGTGGGAAGAATAAAAGAATATATGATTGGGTACAGCTCAAAGACCAACAAATATAATATTGTTCTAAAAGAAAAAAACAAAAGCAAAAACAAACACATAACTTTAAAGAAAAAATCACCATTGTGAATTGTGTGAATGCTGCAGGTTGGCAATACTGCTACCATTATGTTAATTCCTAATCATTAATTACTAATTATTTTAGTTAAACCATTCTTTTTGGTATAATATTTATCAGAATTGCCTGCTGATAGGCAAGTCAGAAAGATAATCACAACATAATTTCACCAATTACATTATTTTTAGACCCAGACTCCATCAGAGTAAACTTTGTATTTCTTATTAATTCAAGCAGTCTCCTGACAATCTTGTAAACTCATGCATTTGGTAATATCTGAAATAAAGGATCTCTGATGTTTCTTCTTGAGTATAATTGTACTTTACAGAGAGCATCTCTCAATACCTTTGATCACTAAAACCTGCTATCTTGTACATTCATGAGCAGATCCTGCAGACACCCACAAAACCAGCAATAGTGAGTGTTTCAGGCATTGTCTCTTGTTTTGGCACTGCTGAAAAGTTGGACCAGTTTGAATCCAAACTCTCACCAGAGCTGTTTGAGTGAATTCATCCAAAAAGGAACTTATCAAAACCAAAGTGTTTTACACTGGGGAAAAATTGAATTTGAATATAGAGCAGGTGGACTTAAAAGTGACCTTCTCCACTGCTTTCCTCCACCTCCCTCAGAAACAATTCCCCACATTGTTCCTTCCCACCCACATACTGCTTTTTATTTGATTAAACTCTTATTATTGAAATTTCCAAGATGTAAGGCACATTTTCCTCTCATGGAGTTGTTTGGTACCTTACAAAAACAGATGTTCATATTTTCTATTTCAGTGTTTGCAGGCTGTTCTTATTCTTTACCATAGGTGATACTGTATGGAAATTGTGACGTGCAAAGAGCTGGCCAGGCTGGCAGGCGTGAAGCTGCAGCGTGCCAGGGTCTTCAGTTTGAAGTGAGCTGCTCTGCAGCAATGCACTAATACCGGTGTTAGTGTGGTGGGATGGCAGTAATGGGGTAAAAAGTCTGAGATAAGGTGTTGCATTACATGAGTCAGAATGTGTAGTGATGTCTATTTAGCTCTCTTACCTTGGGTAAGTCATGTTAAAGTGTATCTAGAGTTAGCTGCTTCTTGTCTGAAATCAGAAAGAGAGATATAGCTGTGGGTAAAGGTGACTAACCATCATTTTTTTACCTCACTTGAATGTCAGTGCTTTTTTCCTGATGACCACAGTCCTTTTCCTCAGGTTGATTTAGGGCATGCACGAGTGTTTATTGCTTCCAGACCTTTTCTTTTATTTAAAAAATTGTAGGAGGATGAAGGAAACAATAATAAAACATGGAAAGCAGAAAAACTAACCTATTTCACATGATGTAGCTGTCCAGGTGTGACAGTTGTTAGCTTGAGTAGAATATCTTTCCAAGTGAATGAAGGATGCTCTGGTACTTGACGACGTGTAGGGCACTTAATAGCCTTTTCAGCTGGAGGTGGGCTAGGACACTGCATCCTTCTTCATAATTGCGAGTTCATTGCTGTCAAGTGACAGGTGATTAGTGCTGCTCCCCAGAGCCCAATTTGAGATGGAATTGGAAAGATGACTGCATCTTCTGCCTGAATATCAAATGTTCAACCTCTTAGTGACTCTTTTTAATAGTTGTTTTAGTGATTAAGGCTGGTGGTGGTGACGCCTGTGATTTTCATGAATGATCATATAATTTGGCACCACTGTCAGCCTCTGAACTTCTCTGAAGGATTTGAAACCTGTAGGTTGGACAAGACATGGTTTAAGCCTGCAGTGGAGATGTATAGAGAAGCTCATGATCATTTTCTTGTTTGCTTCAGTTGGAATAGTTCAATTTCACTCCTCCAGCTAATTTTTTTCCCTCATAGGTATGACAAATTGTAACTGAACTTGGAAGTATGAAGTACGAATACTGAAACTCCACAATTTTTTAACAGCGACAGTTATTTCACTACAAGTAATCCTAGAGGTTGTATTAGATAGTTTGTCATTGTAAATTTTCAAATCAAATCCAATTGTTTAACTTTAATTTAACCACTTAACAGATTAACCATTATCCTTGGACTTGAAATAGGAACGAATTCACTGAAATCCCTTGCAAAGCAGAAGAGACTAAGTGATCACAAAGCCTCTCCTACCCCCTGCCTTAAAAAATCTGATTTCCCTGATACCCAATACCAAATTATTAGGCAATTACTCTTAAGGTAATATAAACCTTTTTACCTCTAGATTCTACTTGCATGGATTCATATGGATAGACCTGTGGTTATTTACATTTCTCTTGTATGAGCTAGAGGTTAGTACTATATCATACTTGATAATATACGTATCTGAACATAGTCCCTTTCTTTTAGGAGTCTATTTTAGTTATTAAGGATGGAAAGACCACACCAGACTGAAGTGAATTCCCTGAGCACAGAGGAGAATAGAGAAATGCTTAGTTTCTTAAGCCTCCCCACTTCAGGTCTAATATTTGTTTTCTTTCTGGGATACTGCAGGCTAGACAGTACCAGGCCGCTTCATACTGGGAGCATTCATGATGTATTTCTCAGCAGCTACGTGACTTCACATGGACACTGAGATAGGTTTTTAATTATGGGATGCTTCTTCTGATTTAACTATTAATAATTAACTTCCTATTTTTTTTTAGCTATGAATAATTGCTAGAGCCATAGAGGCACTGTTGTATATTATGAGTTTTACTAATTGAGCGAAGCCGGTATTTGTTAATTGTTCCTTTTATGCACATGCTAAAACCAGAAGTGTTTAAGTCGCTCTGGGACATTAATTTTGAGCGCAATTAAAACAGCAGATCCTGTTAGCAATTGTTCTCCATGCATTGTTTTGATATTGATGGGTCCAGATCTGAGCAGAGTAATTAAAAGGAACTACTGTTATTGTTGATCCCACAGATAAACAAATCCCGATTGCGTGCTGTGAACTGGTTAATCAAGTTTATTTAACTTGGTGGTGGTGATTCATCCCAGCAGTTGTGCTATGTAGCTCTCTATTTGAGCTTAACAATATAATGGTTCTGGCTGTCTCCAGTTTCTCAGCTGCTAAAGGAATTTCGTTAATTCTTTTAAGTAAATTTAGGTAACACCTTAAAGAATGGCCTTGACATATGGTAGTTAAATCCACTTTGGGACCAAGAACTTCCTTAAAGAGAGAATATGGTTTGAGATTGCATTGTCTTGACTGTTCTTTTCATAAATGGTGCCATCCTGAGCAGCAGCAGAGGTGATTATGTGAGGCTGGGTGGGCTCCTTTTTTCAATTTTGATGATACTGAAGCATGCCATGTTTAGTCTCACTTTTTGGCAATGTTCTTTAATCCTGTTTGAGAGGCTACTTTTGTAGCTGTGGCAGTTCTCCCACAGTGGCACCCACTTCACAAGTCACACATCCACAACCAAATAAGCAATCTCTCCTAGATCACCTCTGTGTTTCAAGGGTCTGTGTGGCTCAGGCCCCTTAACAGCTTTAGCAGCACCATTATCTACTGTCACTCCCAGCGTTGGCAGCACCTTGCTGCTGCCCAGGCAGCAATGGTTTCAGACCACAGGTTTGTATGAGCTGTCCACACCTCTGTCACCATCCCAAGGGGCACCTGGCTGCTTGGTAGGACATGTAAAGGGATGCACTATTACAGGTCACAAGGCTCTCTGTCGTGTGCTCTTGGCTGTGGAAACTTAACAGTGCTGGCTTAAAGCAGGTATGTTAGTTCTGACATTTATTTATTTATTTAATAATCTTGTAGTCATTTTCTAGTTTTGTTTGGTTTTTGTTCTTTTTTTTTTCCCTACCTTGGATGAAGGCAAAGCTTCCTTAAAGTGCTACTGTGCACTGATGTTTTAGTCTTATTAAGACACTTGGTAAAAGCCATACTGATCTCCAGAGCTAACACCATTTTCACTCAAGGCTACAGAAGTGCCTTCCTTATAGGCATTCACAGGCAAGTATGTTCTGTGCTTTCCCTTGCATTATTTTATGAGTAGGCCTTTTTAAATGCCCTCACTTTCTTCAGTCAATTTCTCAGCCCTGTCTACAGGTGATATCCTAGTACAGCTTCCACATTGCAACTGCACTAGCTTTCTTTTCCCATCAGGGATTTCTGAGTTATTTTTTATTTGTTGAAGGAGGTGGTGGTCAGTGATCCCTCAACACATGATGTTCCTGTATGAGTCCTCTTCTCCTTCCAGCTGGCTGAGTATAACTTGCAAGAGGCTTGTAACACTTGTCCAGACTAAAAAAACCTCGGTGTTAAAGGCACATTCCTCAATATCACAAAAGGCAACATCAGATAAATAGGCTGGCTGGACATCACTTCTCATCCTAAAATAGTTCCCAATCAGAATCAGCAGAGATTAACCCAAGGCCAGTAAAAACAGTATCTAAATACAATGTGTATCTCACTGTTTTCTTAATACTGCAAAGCAACTTAAGGAGTATTCTGTTGGGAACACTGTACTGCAGGCCTTAAATAGCAGTGCTAATGTTTAGATTGTATTTTCATCTTTTCTGTGTTTTCCCTGCCAGATTTCTGGGACCTTTGCCAGGTTCCAAGACAATATAAAATTAATTGTTAAGAAACAAAATAAATATTTGTTAAGTGGTAGAGAATATGCATGCCTGATCTAATGAACAATAGTTCTTTGCATTTATTAATTGTTGAT
Source organism: Netta rufina (assembly GCF_964035555.1). Lineage (NCBI taxonomy): Eukaryota > Metazoa > Chordata > Aves > Anseriformes > Anatidae > Netta > Netta rufina. The sequence goes on along the minus strand of NC_140124.1, from coordinate 18,647,455 downwards.
AGTAATTCATACACACAATTTTTCTGTCTGGACAGGGGAGGATTGGGGCATGAGGAGAGTGATTTTCCTTGAGCTTCTGTATTGAATTTATACATATACACAACATTTCTGCGTTTAATAATCCAAGTAGACAGGGTGACATTTCTGCCAGATAGAGATGTAGGAAATGTAGGAGAATTTTCCTAGCCTGCCTGGACTGGGTGGTTGAGAGGTCATTTCAAGCAATTTAGCTGATGTTATACTGCAGTGAGTGTTGGAGAAAGCTTGGAAGACCAGATTATGCTAGGTCAGTTTAAAAAGACATCTGAGATATTAACTGTTACTTGGTGTTGCAGTATGTGGTTGGTTTAAATGAGAAATTGCTTATTTTTAGTAATACCTCAGTAATGCTTTGTTCTTAACCTACTTCAGAAGTTGTCTGTGGATAAACTTTCCGGTCTTGATGCTGTAACTCAACACCCGGTTTGTTCCACCTTCTCTAGCTCTGTATTACGATCCCGAAAGACTAATTCAGCCCGATATTCTCCACTAAATCAACACATGTGGCATCTGATGGAATCTGTGGGATTTGATCTCACTCTTCTCAGGCACATTATTTTTTGCCTCGCAGCCCGGTGGATCTATCGGTTCGCAGGCGGATTTCCTGCTTCTGATCTGCCAAAAAAGAATTAGTTACGTGTTTCTCTATGCTTTGCTACTGAGGCTTCAGAATCCCTCTAAACCCAAGCCCCTGCTTACATATTGCTACCATTCATTTTTATTGGCTTCGCTAAAGTTGAATTCCTCTATCTTGATTTTTTTCCCTAATTCACTCTCCGAGCAGCTTGAAAGAATTCCGCCGAAAACAAAACCTCAAAGCGCTCGTATAATGAATTACTTTCAAACGAGACGCTAGGAAAGACAGAGGAGCATTTATCAGGAATGCTTGTGGGCTCGGTGGTTACGAGCTTAAAAAAAAAAAAAAAAAAAAAAAAAAAAAAAAAAAAAAAACACTCGGTGGAAAGCCTTTTGTCCCATGACGGAGATTTGAAAGGCTTCGGCTTCGGATTCCAGCGGAGGCTCGGGCCTGTAATCACGCCTGCAATGTTCCCCCCTCAGAAGGCTTCCCGGGCAGCCAGCCGGCGCGGGGCTCGCCTGCAGCCCAGCCCCGTCACCTGTTGGGGCCCGGCCGGAGGAGGGCTCGGGGGAGCCGCCCGGCCCCGCCGCCCACCGGCCGTGCGGGGGCTCCGCGACGGGGCGGGAGGGCCGAGCCGAGCCGAGCCGAGCCGGGCTGGGCTGAGCCGGGCTGAGCCGGGCCGGGCTGTGAGCCGCGTTACCGGCCCAGCCTGGCGCCGCTCGCCCCGGCGCTGCACTTCCCGGCTGTGTGCGGTGGGCAGGGACAATGGAGGAGAAGGAGAGCCAGAAAGCCGAGCCGTGCCGGGCTTGCTCCGCAGACGGCAGGCAGATGAAGGGTGAGTAGGAGCAGCGGGCGGAGATGGAGTTAGGGGTAGCCGTGCCCCTCGGGACCGCCCGTGCTGTCGAAGCGTGGCTTTCCTCCCTTTTGCCAGCTCGCTGTCACGGGGGGAGCCGGGCTTCGCGGCGGATCGCGCTGGAAATCCCCCGGGGTTTGCACCGGAGCGAATCCGGAGCGTAGCCGGCGTGGTTTACACGCGTGGTCGCCCAGCCGCTGCTGTGCCGCTGGGTCCTGCGTGGGGCAGCCCACGTGGAGCGCAGCGCTCAGGCGGCGTGGGGAGCACCCGATCTGATCTGCACCGCTGCCAGGAGTCCTGGAGCACCTGCGTGTGCTCCCTGCAGGCACCTGAGAAGTTTTGCTGCCCACAAAATGAGCAGCCTGCGGTCGAGTGCGTGTGGTTTGGGAAAATCACACAGCTTTAGGAACGTGTAGGACCAGAAGACACTGCGTAGAGAACTTAATTTATTGATTGTTTTCTTGTGGGGGTGCGTTGTCTGGTGCTCTTTTGGCCATTTTTGAGGTTAAAATCCTGGGCAGTGCAAGTCGTGTGCATCAGTATCTGTATGCTTATGTTTAGTGGCAAGGAAATCTTCACTTAAAGGATGTATCTAAATAGGGAGAAAAAAAAAGCCATCGGTAACATAGTTCTTTTGTGTGGGTCTGAAAAACAGGGGTCTGACCAGACCCATCCTCCAATTCTCCAGAAGTTTTAATGCTAAAAATTCATAACCAAATTGAGTAGTTTTAGCCCACATCCGGCAGCTACACTTGAAAATCTGTTTGGAAACAGGCTTAATTGCAAAGACAATGCAGTAGCTAAAACAGATTCCCAATAATCTCAGAAGTGCTGCCAGCATAAGTATAATGGAGGTGGGTTTGATTCATGCCCCTAAAATTTATTATTATTATTTTTTAATACTTATGATACTCTCCAAGGTTCAGCTTCATGGTACCAGTATGGATCAGACCCATACTTGACACTTTCAGAAATTTTTCTGAAAATGTTCTTGTCTCTCATCACCTGGATTGCAAAACATGATATTAAAAGTTTCACAAAATTGTGAGCAATAGAGCAAAGTGACTTTCCTGATCTTTGTAGACTTTATGGAGCGTGTGTCTGGGAAGAACTGCATACCAGGATGCATTGAAGGACTTTTTTTTTTCCTTTTGGTTTCCAGTTTATGGCACTCATGGTACTCTTTCTGATAAACACAGACATACTGCTTCTGCAGACTTGGACCTTCCCTGTTTTACCCACTGTAGTAATGGGTGAAGTTAAGAAATCTTGAAATTACTTTTCAGATCAGAGGAGCATCTCAGCTGTTACCCAAGGCTTTGGATAACCAAAGGTCTCCTCTGCCAATCAGCAAGTCCTCCCTTTTTTGCTCTCTAGCCTTGCTACTCTACTCAACAGAAAGATCTTCAGCTCTTAGCTTCTGAACATGAGGGAGGGAGGGACGGAGACAAGCTTATCTAGCACTTCTCTTTCTGTGTTTTCCATTGGCTCAATTTACTCCTTTTCTAAAGAGAGTGCTTGCATAATTTATCCTTTCGCTACTCTTAGCTGTCTTCTGGGAACCATCACATGATCCTTCACACATTTCACAGTTATCTGTGGGGACTGATTTTCTAGGCCTCTTATCTTCACTTGGAAGATATGGACAGTTTGCCCACACTGTTATTGAGCAACTCCAGGATCCAGAACATGTCTCTTAGTTTCTCTTCCTTGGAGTGCCGTGGTATAGAGCTCATGTGCCCGAAGTACACAGGAGGTATTTTGGCATTCCACTTCATCCTTGCCATCAAAATTATCTGTCACTATCTAGGAAGTAGTCAGGGAAGAACTTAAACAACTGCTATGCAAAAGACCAATATTCAAACATTACAGAGAGTTTGATTTCCATTTCAGCAAAGATGGATAATATAACCCAGGGTAGCTTGTTTGTTCCTGATCTGCATAAATTTGGCAACAAAATGGTATGGCAGCTACCACAGCATTGCAGCTAGAGCAGCAAGAAAGATACATGCTGATGTGTGCTGCAATATGACGGGACCTTGCCCAGGTCAGCTTGCTGGCAAGAGTAGCAATTAGTTTGCATAGTTTGCATTCCTTTCTTTTCACTGCTATTTATATAGTATTTTCCAAATATATGAAAGAAAAATAATAGAATTTGTTGACCTTTCTAATACAGTATACGAAAACTATGTTATGTATGATTCTTTCTCAAGGTTTCACGCAGTAACGGATAATTCTGAAACACTTTACTTGATGTGTCTCAGTATGTTTCAGATAATTAGCTTTTTCTTAAATTACTGAGATGACTGAAGCGCAGAGTATAGAGAGACTTTGCATGAGACAGATAAAGGAGCTGAAATCCAAATTCATGAGCTCTCGGTTGTGTTTCTCAGTATAGCTTTACCTGCCTTCTTGAGGAAGTGCCTGCCACCAATCCAATGACTGAAACTGGTGCTGTGACAATACTTTAAAGGTCTGTGCAAAATTGCTGTATTCAGTCACCCACACTCACGCTCACTCCCTAGAGCTCTAAGGAAATCCCTTATTTATGTCCAAGACCTTTGTTCCAGCAGCCTCAGGGATACAACCTCTGTGCTCTTGGTGCAGCAAATTAAGATGGTAAATTCTAGCAAGCCCCATCCCACCTCTTTACTCCCATCTAAAATCCATTGAAATGACCATGCAGCTTTCAGAAACTAATTTGACTGTGTACATCTTGAATAACCATGCTTGCTTCTTGCAAGTAAAACTCTTTTTTGCCACTTTTCTCAAACCAGCCAAGCGTACCTGGCAGTAGGTGCTCTGAATGTTTAGTAAATAGAGAGGCTGAATATTTTTTGTAATTCAGTTGTGCTTGGAAAGGATGAAGTGTTCTGTAGCCTGGAGAGTACGTGTGCATGTGTACGTTTGTATGTAGGTGAGACTGCTGCTCTGAAGTTTTTACAAGGGTTGTTCTTCTAAAGAAAGTCTTGCAAGAAATGAGCTAGAGTTGCCTCGTGCTGTGTGTGGTTTTTGACCTTGCCTGTTTTTTTAAAGGACCAGAGAAAAAGGGCAGCTTGAGGAAAGAAACCTAACTTTGCAGTCTGAAGCATCTCACAGGTTTGTTCCACCAGTTCCCAGGGATGTGAAAGCAGGTGAAATAATGTATGGGGCTGCATAGCGGTCTGCATCCAAGCTGTCCCCCAGCAGCTGTGCCATGCTTTGTCTCCAGTGCTGCAGACCTCAGAGATGATGTTTTGAGCCCACCTGAGAGCCAAACTGCCTCAGGAACCAAGGCTGCTTCCAAAGCAGTGTCTGGATCTGTGCTGCTCAAAGCATAGTGCCACCTACACCCTCTGGGCTTCTGTTTCCTGTTCTGGTTTCAGGATAGGTTTCCATGAATGCAGACAAGAGGATCTGCTGATATTTTGGAGTCCATGAGCAGAACAGGGAGCTTACAGAAACATGTGGTCTCTAAGGGACAGCCTTTCATGGCCTGGTCCTGTTAGACCAAGGGAATGGCTTCCCCATTTAAAGTGTTGGGACTGCGCAGAGACAGCAGCTCCACCGATGGAGGATTTGCTTTATTACCAGGGCTTGATATTACGTGGGACTTGGCAGGCAAGTGACAGTGTGCGCTGGGAGGCAGAAAAATACTCAGAATAAAATCCTCAGGCAAGTGGTGGGCAGGCTGTCAAGCTGACTGAGTGAACCATAAAAAGAAGCGAGTAGGTGCCTGTTTCCAAACAGCAGTGCCGTATGAATGGCAGCACTCGGGGGAGCCTGTCGCTGGGAGTAGAAAGGGCTGTGAGTGGAAAAGTGTCAGATGGAGAAAAATGGAGATGTGTTAAGAATGCATAGAGGAAAGGCCTTGCTGCTCCTGGGGTCGTGCTGTAAAGGGTTAACCCTAACAGGGACGCCTGGGCCTGCCCAGCACAGAGGAGGAAGGCCACAGGGGCTTGGAGAGGCCTTTTCAATGCTGCTGTTTTCTTTTTTTTTTTTTTTTTTTTTTCCTTTGCTGACAAAAGAGTGAGGGATTTTTCAAAGGTATTAGGTAACAAGGCTCCAGACTACACTTCTTCATGCACCAGAGGGTTCATGTTACACAGTTACCTGAAGATAAGCCAGCACTTACATACCCTCTGTGTCTGCCTATCTCCTTGCAAAAATAGTCATGGTCTTTGGTCTTAAAGTAGATTTTAAAGTTGTAAAATTTATCTGAGGTTTTTTTTTTTCCTTTTATATCACTCAAAGTTTGCTTCTTTTTCTGTTTCTTGAGAAATGGTTTATTGAAAGAGTGATGTTGTATTTTCCAGCCTGCTGTCCTGAGACGTATAAAATCCAAGGGAGATCTGTGAAATTTAAAACCGTACCGCAGTCAGAAATTGAGGGGGAAAAAAAAGCCTCCAAAACCTTGTTATTATTTCATAGGTGTTTCTGAGCATGTTGAAAATGCACTGAAAAAAGATTAAGGATTTCAAATCTGCTTTGTCAAACACATTTTCTTGGTTGGTGTCCTTCAAAATACTGGTTACAGGGCCATTAAGTGTACTGGAGGCTACTGAAGAAAACTGGTCCTTCTCCTGGAAAGCATCCTGTAGGTTTTAAAGGTCAGGGAATAAGGGCCCTGTCAGATCTTCTTTTCAAGTCACATAATGGTAAAGATGATATAAAAGGAACATCTACTTTAATCATGTTCACTTTTCTGTGAGGCAATACCGTGGTTCCGTGTTAGAAGTAAGTACAGTGCATAGCTTATATAAACGATTATTTCCAGGCTGCTTATTAGAACATATATGCCTAATGATGCAGAACATGCCATTGAATGCTACCAGGCTTTTAAAATAACCTAGCTTTTTTACCAATCTCACTATTTTCTTTTTCATATTAATGTGAATGTCGGGATTAAGTTATTAAAATATTGTGTTTTTTTGTTTTTCTTGTTTTTTCTTTTCAGACCAGGGAAAACACAGTTTGCATGTAACATCACTAGACGATGCAGAATGTCTCCGATCTAAGGAGCTGCTTTCGACTCCGAACAGTCACACTCCTAACTCCAAGTCCTCCCGCAACATCCCTCGAAGACATACAGTAGGTGGCCCTCGCAGTTCCAAAGAAATACTGGGAATGCAAACCTCGGAAATGGACAGAAAGAGAGAGGCTTTCCTTGAGCATCTGAAACAGAAATATCCCCATCATGCTACAGCAATAATGGGACACCAGGAGAGACTGAGAGATCAGGTATGAGAGTAAAATTCGTATCTTGCTTTTTGTTAAACAATCCTTTTAACTTCTACAAAACTGAATGTTACCTCACCATAGAAGGTGAGAATGTAACAAAGCATAAACAGATTTTTTGTTTGATGTAGCTAGAGTTCAGTTTCTCCCTTGAAATCTGAAGAAACAAAAATAATGATCAAACTATTTAATATTACCTTGGAGTTGTTTGTTGAAACTGACATTTTTAGGTGCTTTTAATTTTTTTGCAATATACAGGGAGAAAGGGATGAAGGTGAGACTCTTGATCTTAGTACATCGCTCTCCAAATACTTTTCACAGCTGAGGGGAAAATATGGAACAGCTGTTAACTTTTGTTACATTTTCAGTATTGGCACCACTGCCCAAGAGAAAAGAAAATATCTGAAGACCTTGTCTGTATGCTTTAGCTGGCTCTGTTACCCTTTCATTTGCTTTCTTTTCTATTTTTGAGTCTTTTAATACAGAGTGGATGTATCCACAGGTATCTGCCTCCTCCAAAGTGTCTTGAGATCAACATCAGTCTGCCAGAAGCATACCTTAAGGTGGTTTGCCTTTTGCCTGCCTGCAATTGCTTTTCAGCATTGAGAAGTAGATTCAGGGTCAGAGAAGACGTGACATGTTGATGTATTTCTCCAAACAGGTGGAGGTTGCTGTCACACTGACCTGAATTCAGGGAACGCCAAGCAAGGGACTGTTCACAGCATGGCTCTGGTTTTGGGTGCAAAGTTAGAGTTTAATCTGTTAAACCTTACAGACAATCTACATTCTATTCCATAATACATTTTTTCAACAAACCAGCAGAATTTAGATTTCGCTCTTAAAAATCACACATCCATTATTCTCAGTTTAACAAATGATCAACAGAATACCTCTTAAAAGTTTTTTTTTCCCCTGATGTTTTGTAGGTATTTCAGCACTGGCAGCAAATTAATTGTAAGTAAGGAATAAAAACAGGTTGGCAAAATATTGTAGTCTGTTACAGGAGTACTTACTGAATTCCTAGCATCTTTTGAAGCCTTTCGAGCCTTTGGAGATCAGAACAGTTGTCACTCGGTACCTCCCCCTTACAACTTCTCTTTGACGGGGTCTTTAGAGATCCCAAGTGCTATCCCTGCTTTGAGCACAACTGCTAGAATCCTGACATACCCTGCTAAAATTGCTGCAAGACTTCAGCTCTAACAAGGATGATCTATTCCTTATTTTTAAAACAGCTTCCCTGCTTTCCTTTGAAAGTCTTGACACCCCCCCCTTATCTCTTTCATGAACTTTAGTGACTGTGTGGAATGTGCTGGGTGGTGGATAAAGATAGCATACAAATTAAATAAAGGGGGTGGGGGTTGAAATTCGGAGATTAGATCTTCTGGAGTCATGTAAATATTTAGTTCCAGTGTTGCAGACACTGCAAACCCAGTTTGAACAGCCTACAGCATTACACCCTACACATTTTGTAATTTGATCCTTTTCTGAAGGCAATAAATTACAGAAGGAATGCAGTAACTGTTCCTGCTATTTGTTTAAAATGTGTCGTCCTTGCTAATTTATTGAGGGTAAAATTATGTGAACGTCTCCTGCTTCTATTTTTTGATGATTGGATATATGTAGGGTATGTAATAAGTGTGAGCTTTAAAACAAAATTACTGTAAGATTATCATTAGAACATCAGACTATCTTTCTTGGGCATGGGAAAGACTGAAGACTCCATCCATTCAGCATAACTTTAAAAAATTGTAAACTGGACTGAAGCCATGTTAAAAACATAAATAAATGTATCCGGTTGATTGTAAGAAATTTGCATAGTTGAAATGTGTCAAATGTCTGACTCATCAGATACAGTAACAGATTGTTATGGTCACAGCCTTGCAGCTCTGAGGTTTTTTTTCTTACCATTTGTGTCTATGCTTGCACACCTGTGTGTCTGTATGTGAGTACAGGTAGGAGTATGTGTATACAAATATGTATATATGAATGTATAACGCAGTCTTACTTAGCAGCTTCGTGAAAAAAAAAGCAAACATAACTTTGCTTTTAAGAGTGCGTATGTGTTTGTAGCACAGAGACTTCCTTTTTAATTTCCATGTATGTGTATGTATGTGTTTAGCAGTGATACAGAAGACACAAACTGCATACACGTAGTAAGTATGCATGTGTAACATACATACGTCACGTACAAAATTGGTGAGATGTGTGGGAGGACATGAATTTAAATGTCACTGTTAAAAATAATTTTCTAGGCTGCTTTGCTCTCTTCTTGTTTCTCAGCTACTCCAGTATCTGGCATCATTATCCATGGTGGGAATTTCCCCACTGTGAAAGATCTATCAGGGTAGTAGCCAACACGACACTATTTTCTAATCTCTGTGTCAAACAGTGCAGCTGGAACATGAAATATCCCGGTATTTACAGTCAAGAGATTGTCCCTTGGATATCATGTCATTTGTCTTCTAGGTTGCTCTAAACCCTGACAAGTCCATAACCAAAAAAAATGGGCCAGAAAATCAAGATTGGTAATTGTTTCATTTTTGTGAGCTTTCTTCTCAGGTCTGTTTCAACCATCGTATCTGAGTATAGCAAACTGACCCCTAGTTTGCAGGAAGTAAACATTAGGGGAAAAAAAACGTGTTTGATGTTGTCAGGTCATATTGTATCACCTCTGCCAGCAAGGTCAGCTCTGAACATTGTACGTATCTTCCACTACGTATTAATGGTTTCCTCCAGGCTTCGTTTATTCAGATAAATCCCTCCCTGGATGTGCCTCCTTGGGACCCATTTCTACTCTGATAACCAACCACAAATCAACAGTACAATCACAGCCAGGTAAAATGTCAGCGAGGATTAGTAATGGTTAGCTAATGTGGTGACCTGAAACCTCCCAGCTGTGCACACAGGTAGTCTCTTCCCCACCCCACAGGTTTGCCATCCTGCATGTGGTATCCTATCCTGGAAGGAAAAGCTCGTGCAGACAAGGGCTGCCTTTATTTGTGGAAGGGCTTTGGGATATGGTTGCAAGGCAAATAACCTACCGCTGTGTAACAAACCAGGGGGTGCCCCCCAGCCTGGTGGTTTTTCTTCACACCATGCTTTGTCCCTTGCAAGCCAACCCCGTGGCTGGGCACCAAAGCACCCTCTACCTGCACACCTGAAGAGACGAGGAACAAAATCCCTTTATTTATATAGGTAATGCAAGCTTTGGCAATAGCTTCGGACACCACGCATCTGCCAGGTCTGCCTGATCTGTGTTGATGACAGCAAGGCGCTGACAGAATCTCCAGGAAAGCTAGAAAGGAAAAAAAAATAAGAGAAATAGAAAGGCGGTCCTGTGAAGTTCAAGCTAGGGTGGATGGTCTGCCGCTGCGCTCGGGCAGGCTGTGGTCACCCACCCAGGTGGGGTGAGCCCGGTCAGCCCAGGAGAGGGCTGAACAAGTGCAAGAGCGGGGCCAGAAGCTCTGGGGATGAAAAAGAGTTTGCGATTAAGAGGTTAAAAATGCTAACCTTGCCATGGGAGGCGGGTAATCCATGCCGTGAACCTGTTTTACAAGTCACCTCGGTAAGAAAAAAACCTTTCTGAGGGGCAGAGAGCAAAACCGAGCATGGAGAAGTTTTTCTGAGCCAAAGCTTTTGAGCGTGCCTTTAAAAAAAGGAGTTGGAAGATGTTTGCCGCGCATTTCTTTTGTTGTTTAACCAGGGAAACACACTGCAGGACTGCGGGACAGGACAAGGAAGGGTTGTGAATGACTCAGCCTTTCAGCCAGGGCTCTGTGAAGTAAAGATTCATTGGCAAATAAAATCAGATTTCCGTCAACTTTAAAAAAAAGAGGGGGGAAAACCCAACAACCAAACCCTCCTGGTACGTGCGCAATGCCGAGTGCCTAGAAAATGGTGGTGTTTTTTTTTTGTTGTTGTTGCGTTCAGTTAGGTCTGAACATGACAGGTAACTCTGGCATCTGGGCAGGTGTGGTTAAGGTTTCCGTGGAGATTCATGATGTCATGCTTGATAGAGCATGTCAAGGCAGCTAATTTCACATGTAGATGTTCAAAAAGTCCCATAGGCCAGGAGTGAGCTTTATGCAAATACCAAAGTTACGCTGCAAAAGGGCGAAAGAAAATACGGCTACGAGATGGAGTGCCTCTTACCTGGCAGCTTTCAAGGATTATTACAGACTTCACCATAAATTCAAACTTTTGGAAGTAAAGGAGGAGGATTTCTGACCGTCTCCCTGGCCTCACCTCTGGGATCTCACATTTCGGTAAATAAGTCTTTTCTCTCTCTGCCCCCACTGCAAAAAAAAAAAAAAAAAAAAAAAAAAAAAGGCTTTTGAAATCGTGGAGTTTGCTTCACCACGTTGCTCCTCCTGGCAGCAGGGCTGAGTCAATAAAGCAACTTTTCTGGCACGGCACGTTCCCTTTTCTTTTTCGAAAATGAGTTCTTTATTGAATGAACTGAGAATTCGGAATTATTTGAGAGGTATTGTAAAGTATTATGTTGATTATGTGAATCATGCTGCAAAAATGTCCTAGGTAGTGTTTTGGAGGAGAAACTAAGAATTGAGACACTGTATTTATTTGTAGATTATTGCCAGATGTCTCTCCTTTAACTGTTAAAATAGAATCCTAAAATTACAACAGCTTTTATTCCAGCATTTGAGGTCTGTAAAAATACTAAGAGTTTTAAAAATTTATTTCTTTATTTTTATAGATCATAGTATCACTTGGTCAAACCGAGTATGTTTTGATATCCTAGGGTAAATCTGAAGCATTTATCAATAGATTGTTCTTGGGCAAAAGTACATCTTTTAAAGGGCAAGCATATTTCAAGGTAAAAGTCTAGCAATAGAAATATTTATAGCTAAAACCAAAAGTTTGTATGGGCAAAAGGTGATATTATCAGTTCCCCTAGAGAGAGAATAAAGTCCCTGTGTTCTTTAGGAACCACTCTTGTGCTTACATCAACCCAGACAGATGAAGTAAACATCAGTACCTGAGGGGTAGTCCCCCCATTGACTTTGCTGTGCTATAACGTGAAGCAGGTTTAGTTTTCTTGGTCCAAATTGCTCAGTTTGGAAGGGGTTAGGTTTAGGTGGGAGGGGGTGGGAGGTGGCAGTCGCTAATGTCCAAGCTTCAGAAGGTGAACAGAGAAAAACCGTAGGTTCTGCCTAAAGGCACCTGAGAAATGTAAACTTGAAAGAAACTTCAGTTCGGTGTAAATCCGCAGTAGATTTAGTGAGTAAGAAGGCTGCAGAATATTGTAAACACATTATCTAATTCCAGGTGAAAAAACAGTGTATAAAGAATTTCTGACATTCTGAATTGCTTGATCAGGGAAGGTAAAATAAACTTTCTCAGAACCTGTATTGATTATTAAAAATAATGTATTTGAAAGGAGTACGAAGTGAAGAAATCACTAACTAGGGCTTTATTGTTTTGTTTTTCTTTTCATTTTTCTCCTCATGGCTCTTTTGCTTTCACACCCCTAGATTATATCTTGAAACCAAGCCAGTAATGGGAATGTTATAGAATTAATTTCAATTTAGCCTTTCTGTAGAAGCCTGAGTGTTAATTATTTAGTACTAGAATATGTACAAATGGCAACTTATCAAATGAACTGGCATATTTTCCATTTGTTACATTAATGGTGGTTGATGCCATGGAATATGGTAGGGAGAAATTGATTTAGTGTTAATATTGTGTTAATACTTACCTGGTCTGTACTGATAAAGTTAGGAAATGACATTTGATTTTAAGATGTACATCATATTTGTGAAGAATGTAATTTTATTCTGGATATATGTTTCTGCTGATCTTTATTGATAAGAAAGTCCATAATCCATTTCATTGGATTATGGATTCTCATACTACCTTGCATAATGGGTTATCCAAAAATGCCTATTTTTGTCTGAGAGGTCAGTGCTGTACAGACAGATGTTATTGATATTTCAGCATAGGGTGTAGGTTTTTTTTTTTTTTTTTTTTTGTTTTTTTGTTTTTTGTTTTTTTTTTCAGTAAGATGTTTCAGAAGATTTCTGTGAGCTCTCACTTCTTCTCTGCAGAAGGGTTACTACCTTGCTTCTCAAATGAGAAGACGATTCCCCCTCCTCCCCAGTTAGTCTTTGTAAGCCCCACAGAGCATGTTTGGGAATGAGGGACCCTCCCCAGCATCTGCACATGTCCCCTGTCTCATGTACCATCTGGTGCAACAATTTACTGCTTTCCAGTGCCTCAGTGGTAAGGGCAACTGCTCCTTTTTACATTGTTAAAAGTGCCTAAGTAAAGCCATGAAAATGAACATAGGAAACATGATTGCAAGCTTAAATCTCTGCTGGAATCCAAGCCCTTAGCTTTTGTTTATGGAAGGACGTGAGATGACATGTCCATTTGTTTTGAGTTGAAACATGCTCTTTAGCCCCCAGATAATGCTGTGATTGCGAGATACTTAAAAATAGCTAGATAGATAAATGAACAAAGGGCTGGTTCATTAGGGTTTACTTTGTATTCACTATAAGTGAAAATGGTTGAGGAGGACAAATGTTCCTAGTAGAATGGCTCAGTGGAAAGTCTTTCAACTTCGTATTTTAAAAAAAGTAAAGCAAAAGTATATATTAAACTACTAGCCCTAAGGTATCTCTTGGTATAAGTGGAGTTTAACTAGAATAATAATAGTCGCTTTGATAAACAAGTTCCTTCATGTATATCAATCAGTTAAAAGTAATAATAATAATAAAAAAAAAAGCTGTTCTTTAAAACAAAACAAAACACAAAAAAAAAAAAAAAAGCTGCAAAAAGGCTAATAAAGCAATTCCTTTTTTTCTTCCCTCCCTCCCCCCATGGAAATCACACACCAGAGCAGTTACTTTGCCCCAACAGGATCAGTAGCTTTTTTTCTGTGGCAACGCCTCTGTATTTTAAGTAACATGTTGTTTGTAACTCAGAAGTCCAGGGTGGTTGTTCATATGCTTACCTTTGTTCGTGCGAGTTTTGTACATACATTTTTCTAACCTAATTTTATGACAAAGTATTTTTAGAATCCTTTGTATCCGGCTGACTGAATAAAAGCATGCAGTGAGCTTCTTTTAGTAGTTAGATCTAGATCCAATAAAGAATTTAGGACTTAGTTCTCTGTTAAAGCAAAATTCAGGCAGCTTCATTCAAGAGCTACCCATGGAAACCTCTCCCAGTTATTGCAGACACCTGAGATTCCTTAGGTTTCTGAAATTTAAGCTTTTCTGGCAAAAAAATAAAATCCAGAGGTGTTTATAGATGTGTTTTTGCACATACTCAGTTCAGTCCTGGTGCTTTCTGAACCGCTTTTGTAGGTAACTGCCAAGTGCACAGAAACAGGCAGCAGAGGCTTGTTTGGTGGACATGGTCTGCACAGGACTAACTCCTTCAGTGGCAGTGGATGGGGGAGCTCTCATCCTGCACAGGGACCTGGCAGTGACCACCACGGTGGGAGAGGCACCTCCTGCCTTCCCTGACCCCATGCCTGAGACCCTTATTCCTCTGGGAAGGCTTGGAAGAATTTGGGATAGGCAAACCCTGCATTTTCCCTTTGAAGTTGAGCCCCTGGGCAATGACGTCTTACAGGGCTCAGTCTCAATAGCTGTGTGGTTAGCTCCTCTGGCCAGCTGCTGAATAAACCTCATTACTGGGCTGCAGAATTGAGCTTCATGCTCTCCCTGGCTGTGAGGACCTTGTGCTCCTTTCTCCTTGATGGCAAAGCTTCAGGAGGCAGTGGTGGAGAAGCCTTGGCCCTGTGCTGCAGAAGCCTGCTTATTAAGGCCTACTGCCCAGAGGTGGAAATGAGGCTGCTGAGCTTCCCTCAGGCCAAGGCAAGTCCAATCTGCTCCTTTACATATCCGGCAGAGGTGGAGTGGTGTATGAATGGTGCTTTGCCACTGCTTCCTTTTCCAGCTCTGCCTTTTAACCAAAGCACCTGAGGTTGCTGTATTTCGTGCCCAGCTCAGAGATGAATGGCATTGGAGACATCCTCAAGAGTGCTTTTACAGGGCTCGGCAGCAACCCCAAAGTTAATTTCAAGCCACTAATTTGCTTGCAAGAGCTCCAGGAGTTAGTGGTGGAAGTGAAGGTGCAGACGTTTTAGGCCTTGCTGTTACTGAGCTGGCCCTTCCCTGTCCCGCGTTGTTCTGGAAGTGTTACGGGAGGTATCAGGATCACTTATTTGGTGGATGGGGAGACTCACAGATGGGTGAAGGTGTTTCACGAGGGCAACAGACCATGAGGGTGGTAGAGCTGAGGTCACAGTGTAGGTTGCCTCGTCCTTGGTCAGGACTTCCTTCTGTGGCCAGTGATCAGCTTCAATGTTTATAAGAATATTTATTGTGTGCCGGGACTTGCAAATGGTTATGAATGTGCTTTGGCTGTTGTCTTTGCAGCTGAATAGACCTATTAGCTTCCCACTGGAAACATTTTTGTGCTCTTTGCACGTTGTCACTTGGGAGGGGAGCACGTATTTATGTCAGTCATTAGCAAAGTAAATGCACCTCTGGACCATTGCTGCTGCATTACAGCATTTTTCAGTTGATTTTCTAACAGAGGCAGATTCCACTGAAGTCACCTGATTAACTTGCTTGGTTTAACCATAATCCCTGTGATTTAAATCTCTTTTCTGGGCTCAAATCAGAGAACAAGAGTAAATAAGACGAGCAAGTCTCTTACGAACATTCCAACTTCCTCTCCCTGCCGGTGAGTTGAGTACACTGGGAGAAAAAGTGCTACAGTTAAAATGGCAGCCAACACCTGTGGCTCTGGCAACATCCACTGAGGTGTGTTTTTAACACTCAGTGAAATTGTGCCAGTTCAGTAAATTCTGAATCAGGTGGTATTAAATTTTGTATCTTGACGCATCAAGCCAACAGAGGGACTTCTGTTGGGCGAGATTTGTTTTTTGAATATTTGTTTTGAAGGGTCCTTTTTTTTGTTTGGTTTTCCCTATTAGTTACAACTTTTTGTGCTATTGTATTTTATGTGGTCTCTTGTGCTATGGATTTTAATGATTCCATGCATTCACATGAAAATTGCTGTCTTACTTAGCACTGAGCATTGCCATTTGTTTAATTTTAGGTTTTCACTATTTGGTTAGTACGGTCACTTAAAAGAAAGAAAAACATGTCTACAAAAAAACAGCTATTAAAGAGAGAAATAGAAAAGCTATTCTGTTGGGTCACATCTGAAATCCACAGAGACCAATGATGTATTTTTGTTAGTGGCTTCTGCCATGGCTTCTTGAGGAGGGTCTTAACAATCTCTCAGGAGGTGGATGGTGGATAATGAGCTGTGCATGTCACAGGCGTTCTGTTCCTTAGTAGTTACAGATTATTTTGTCCCATCGCTTGAGATTTATTTTATCTTTAGAAATGTTATTCAGGTTAGTCGTTAGACTGGATCTTCTTGATACGTGTGAATGTCCAGTCCTGACTCATACTGCTAAGTTTTTGACTTTATTATATCTTATGACAGTAAATTTCAGAGCTCAACTGAGAAATTTTAAGAATATTTTAACCTTTCGTAGTTTTTAACTTCTCACATTTACATTTAGTAGACCATCTCCATGCTCTTATATTAATTGAATTCAACATAGAATAATTAATTGTAATTCAATCAATTAAATATTTTTTTTCAGTCTGTAGGGAAGAGGTCTGCCTTCTAAGGAAAGAGAAACCTGAGGAAGGCAGCAAGGGAAAGAAGTAAACAGTGAGAAAACAGAGTTAAAACATTTTTTTTTCATATTGAAAAGAAGTTGAGTGATTCTAAATTTTACTTGATATGTTCACTTCCAGAGACACTCACTGCTAGATGAACAAGCAGAAGGCTTTTTCAGTTTGCTCCTATTTTGTTAGTATGTGGGTGTCTAAAGTCTGGAAACAAACTTGCTGTCAATGTCTATGTATGAGCTTTGGGCTTTCTTCCACTGTGCTTTGAAAGCATAATTTTAGCTGCATTTATTCATTTGTGACCCTATTTTTAGTAACACAAAATACCATACATCAGACTGCTGTAATTAGTAATAAATTACTCACAGAAGGAACAAATATTTGACTTTGATTAGAATAAGTAAGAAGAAATGTCATTTATTTGTCTGAATAAATAATTGAATGGCATTGGTTGGTTGATTTAAATAAAAGTAAATAGTGTTTGGAAGCAAGAAGAATTCTTTAACACAGTATAGAAAAACAATTAAAAACATACAGGTAACATAAACACTTCCATTAAAATGTGTGCCTGAAAAACTAGGATATTTATAAAAATCCTTGTTTTGATTTCCTTTTTTTTTTTTTTTTTTAGGAAAAGCTGTTTGATTTCATATTTTTTAAAATAAATAAAACAAACAAACAATAATTTCAGTTGTTTTTTTTTTTTTTTTTTTTCCTTTAAAAAGCACACACCAAAATCTCACAGATGTTCTGGGTTAATTTGACTCTTTTATTCTGCATATTATGCATTCTTTTTTTATTTATTAAAAAAAAAAAAAAAAAAAGAAAAGCTATATCCTATTTAACTTGCTTAATAGCTTTGCAGTCATTGCCATTAAAAAGACAATATTATTATGTCCTAGCTATTTCCTAGGCGGGGATGTGGGTGAACCTCAGTGATCTCTGCACTTGGACTGGAGTCACGGCAGTGTCGCAGGTACCAGTGTTTGGCAGTAACTCCTGGCAGCGTTTCGGGGGTTGGTTTTTTTTGCTGAGGATCCCTGTTGTTTCAGCTGGTTTTCAGCTGCTCATCCAAGCTGCCATCTCTTTGGCTAGTGCTGTGTGAGAGCTGGGGTGCAAGCAGGGTGTTGCCTGCAGCCAGCCCCTGGCATGCTGTGATCATCATGCAGCACAGCCTCTGCTCTTACCATCGGTGAGCAGTGTGGTGTCAGTCAAGGGAGAACTTAAATGAAAACATGTGATAGGAACAGCATCAGAAGCTTTCTGGAAATCAGTGCAGAACTTCTCCCTTCTGAACATTGCAAAAGGGTGGGGTGGGATGGGGTGAGGAGGAGCAGATAACCAAATGTTTCTCTTGGCCCGAATGCTGCTCATATTCATGTCAGTAAAAATGTTCCTGTCCACTGGAGCAAAGCTGGCTCGAACCCATGGCAGGTTGTCCTACTGATGCTCTGATCCTCTGGTATCAGATGCAAGCATTTAATTTCTGGCTCATGTGCACTTCCCTTTTATTTTATTTTTACCAAGTGTTTTCAGCACCGGATGTTACGGCACGCATGTCCCTGCTTGGGCAGCCCTTGCACACCTGCTGCTGCTCCTCTGTGGCTCTGGGGCTGATTAAGCAGCCCCCTAATGCCCAGCAGCTGATGGGTACTGCTGCAAGGAAGGGTGCTCTGATCCGGTCCCAAGCAACTGGGTTAATCTCTGGGACCTTACTGCGAGTGGGAGTCAGGTTTCTTCCCCGGGCTGATGAATAACTTTCAGTAACACAAGACCACTGCGGAGGTTGTGTGTGATGCTTGGGTGTTACCGTAGCTTAATTCCACAAGCATTTTCACCGTAGCGTTAACTGTTTGTATTACTTTGATCGTGCTCTTTGCAGAGGTCTTTTTACTGTGTGTGTTTTACCCTCTTTTTTTATTGCTTAATCACGGACTGCTTGGTCTTGGGCATTAATCCTGTCACAAAAAGGTAGTTCTAGCTCAAGTGCAAATGTGTAATCGTGCAATCCCCACCCCTATGCAAGCATGCAACCGTGAGAAACCAGTATTTTTTTGTATGTGAGTCATTCGTACACCCGGATGTCCCAAGAAATTTCCCATCAGAGGAGGCTCTGCTGCAGATGCACACCTGTAGAAAGTCTGCACTGTGCAGAAGGGGGACTCTTGCTGCTCCTGGCTCTGCTGCTTAATGCCGGCGGCACCCTGCTACTGAGGGCATGGATTTTGAGGAGGAGGTAGCCACTCGTGCTCCTGTGGCACAGCCAAGAAGAAAAAGGAGCCTCTCGGGTCTTTGCTGCTCCTCTGGTGCCTCTTCTGTCAGCCAGGTACAGCTCTGATGAGCCAGGGCTTTCCCATGTGGGGCTGGTGTAAGAGTTAATGGAAATTTGTGGATAGGTCAATTTTTTTTAGAAGACTGCTCCTTGTAAGAAGGAACATCCTCAAGTGTTCGTTCTTATTTATCCTATTGTCTGTATGTGTTTCTATGTTGATTTTGAAAGGCACAACGACCTTTAGCATACTGCAGTAGCTGTCAGATGCTCTTGAGGGAGAGATTGAAGGTCTACTGAAGAAAGACTTCCCTTGAATCACACATTAACATACAATTTGATTTCATCTCATGGTTTTAAAATTTGTCAGACACTTTCCAAAAACCAAGCTGCTTTCTTCTCTAATTATAGAGAGTGTTTATATGTAAGGTTTAATCTATTTATTGGAAGTCTTCCAGGACTCTGGAATAAGTGCTACTTTGTGGGCCTCTTCTGAACTGATGGGGTTAGCAAACAGTAGATATCTATGCTGAAGATACTTGGGCGGTGAAGATGAGTAAATTGTTTTTTTCCCCTCTCATCTCTTGCTTCTGCTGCCTTGTTTTGTGTTGAGATGTCTTTTTTCCTCATGCTGTGACAGCAGATATTGCTTTGTTTTGAAGAAACTCTGAACCCACAAGTTCAGTCTTGTTTTTGCATGTCTTCAACCCGTCTCAGAGCTATTTTTCCAAGAATACATGTAGTTCCACTTACAATGTGTTTGACAGATTTATTTGTGACTGTGTTATGTAGGTGAAGCCAATTTGAAATTTAGGAAAAGTTTAAATAATTTATAAAAGGAGAACCAAGAAAATAATAATAATTAAAAAAAAAAAGTTCACAAGTTCTCAAACTTGTGAGAAGCTTCTGCTGGATTGTTACTTTTTAAATGTACTTTTTTGAATTTCTCTCAATTCCTGTTAGCAATGTATTAGTAGAGAGAGAAAGGGTTAGGCTTTTTGTGATGTATCACAGCTATATGATTTTAGTTGTAAAAACTAGGGCAAACAGCTCTGAGTTGATATCAAAAAAATTTTCTGTTTTAGGTGATCATTCTCTGTGAAGACTGCTTTTCCTAAGGGCACATATAACCTTTCAGATTAGATTTACTTGCTGTGTAGCGTTTTAAACACACCAGACTAAACCAAATGCACAGTAAGACCTACAAAGGTATTGAGGCCGCCTGGCAAAACAAGGGCAGCTTAGATAATCATTCAGTAGCTTATTGTGGTGAGATAACATGGAATTTGAGGTATTTTCTACAGTAAAAGAATTTGTGTTCTTTTGTTCTGTACTCTGCTGCCACTTGTCAGACTACCATGGATACTGCCAAAATGTCTATGTTTTGTCATTGTCTTTCACCTTTTTTTTTTTTTTTTTTTTTTAATATAATTTTAGGATTGCACCATTAGCTTTTGAGAGTAGAATGGCTTTTCTAACTTCCTTTCTCTCAAAAAAAAAAAAAAAAAAAGTCAGACAAAAGTTATCAAGCCTTTTAAATGAGGTTTGTCTAGCCACTGCTACTTTGCTTTTGGCTTATCTTCCCTGTGGTTTGAAAACTTACTTGGATGTCTGGGTTCTGTGGTCCTTCAGAGGACTTTTAAAATGCAGTCATCATTTCAAAATGTTCACTTGGCCTTCAAATAGTTTCAGTGATGATAATCACATTTTACTTACCTCAGTGTGTCAAGGACCTGTGTTTGGAAATCTGAGTTTACATATTGTTTGACTGCTTATTTAACTAAAATGGCCAACCTGAGCTCATATTGATCTTTCTGCCAATTCACTAAATTACCTGCATTTATTTGATCAAATTCAGCAAAGCAGCTGAGGCTGGTGGCACTCTGTTACAATCAGAAGATTTAAGCCATTTTATTTGAAATCCAAGAGTAAGGGAAAGTTGAATAAGAGTTGTGAACCAAAGACAACTCTTGATTAGACATGGAAAATATTTTACCTTTTAAATCAAAGGCTGATGACTGGCGCAGGGGTAACAGCATATTGTGATAATGGTATCACAAACGTGGCTCAACAAAAACACAGTTTGTCTCTTACCTCACTAAACTGCCTTGGCTAACAAATACAGGAAGTATTTCCAGTTTTCTTGTTAACAACTGAGACAGGTAAGCAGTCATAGCCATAGCTCTGCTATTTGATCGTTTGAAAGCTGAGGCTCCAAGAAGCATTGCTGAGAACAAATCTGCCCAGCCCCACAGCACATGTGATACCTCTTATCTCTCCTGTCATTTTGTTCTTGTCTAAGATGAGGATCAGCCAGTTGTTTCTCATCTAAGCTCCTGTTTCAGACACACATTAGGCATGATGCTCAAATATCCTCCACAAGAGTGAAGTTAGTTGTCAGCAGTGTACTAAAGGCATTGTTTTTCCCCATTAACTTTCCTAAAAACAACTTGTAAGCATGTGACATGGTGGGTGGTGTGTAGTAACTAAGCTTTTCTTACTGGAAGGTCTCAATAAGTGGGAATGTGGAGACATCAAACTGACTTCACCTTCCCCAGTCAATATCTGGACTAATTGTTGTTTGCTGTAGATGATTTCAAATGCATCTGATTGAATTGTTAGTATGGGTGTTGTTTTTCAGTAGTATTTTTTGAGTGATAATATGTCTGTGATTTGCTTCTGGAAGTCCAAAATGCACTGATCAAAAGAAAAGTGATGCTGAGATCTAGAGACACTGGGGGAGTTGTGCTTCTTTTCCTCTGTTTTATCCAAAAAGACACAATCGAAACAAGTTAATAATTCATCATATTGGAAAAATTCTTAAATAAATATTGTAGTTTTAGCTCTGTTTAACTTGAAGGAGGGCAGCTACTATACCTTCACTTAAAAGAGAGAGATTCCTTCTTATCAGTACGGCTAGTTCTTTCCTGCCAGGTTGTGCTAGACAGAAAGGATATGGGATAAGATCACAGGCCATGTAACAGGGCTTTTCCCCCCATTTTTTGCAATTAGCAATCTGAGAGTCAACAGGACAAAACCTGTATTTGTTCCTCTGTTGCTGTTCTACTTCACAGGAAAACAGTTCAGTCTTAGTATAAGCAGTTTTATGCAATTTGAATTAATCCAACCATTAAGAACAAGCTCATTGTTTAAGGATTTGTAGATACTGTTTCATAGTCCAAAAAACTTTTTAGAGTTTTGCTCAGCACAGTATTAGATAAATAAAATGAAAGCAAACCATGGTGCATATTCTTCCTGCTATAGCTAAAATTTCTTTCATAGGGTAATACTTTGTCTTCCCTCCTGCACTAGGGGCTGCCACAAATCAATTTTAGAGTACAGTGACCTTTACAGAAAGACTAGGAGTAGCAAGTGCTTAGGGATCACTGTCTTTGATAGCTGGAGAAAGGAAATTATTTTAGCATCTGGGAAATTACCTGACGGATGAAATATAAAAAAGATAGATTCCTCCCAACCTCAATTTCTTGCAGTGCAGCCTGAGGTGTATTAGCCTCCAACATGTCTGGACCATTGGGATAGGTCATCTGACATTGTTTTAGTCCTGGAAAATTGCTGGTCAGTGATGTCAGTATAGATTCTACTCTTCCTTCTGGAAAACTGAAATTTGGAATGCACTTTTTTTCTGAAGACCCAGGCAGGGGAAGTCCAACATCTGTATTTTCCCCAGGAAGCCTTTAGGGAGAATGGTCAGGGTGCCTTGAGACTTGCTCCCCCTTGGGAATAGCAGGAAGAGAAGTAGGTGACATTTAATATTTGAAGACATCAGTGGAATGCTTCAAGAGTCAGTAATAGTGTTCTCATTCCTGGTTTGATGACTTGAATTTAACGAACTATTGTTGAGTTTGGTTACTAAAACGTATTTTATACTTTTAGGCAAATTTATGATGAAATAAGAGTTCATTTGGGAGGAGATAAATACAGCTAGAATTTAAAGTTTTCCTTAGAGAAGAATGTTAAATGTCACTTCTTGATACAGTAGTTGGGCATACATTAAAAGGCTGCTTTTATAAAAATGTTGCTTGTTACTGGGATCTGGACTTAGGTCAAGAAATTCATCCTGCTTAGGCTGCCAAACAATTGCGTTAAAAATCTTTTACCACAGAACTTTGACATGCCGTCCTGCCAGGTACATGGTAACTTGTTGCAAAATCAGTGTATTCCAACCCCAGACAGCATATTTTAATATGAGATTTTCTGTTGTTTCCTGAATATTTCATCATTAAAATACAGAAAAGAAAGGTTGGCAAGTAGTTCTGTAGTGATGTGAAAAGAAACTAATGTTAGAATGGTAATTTTACAAAGAAAACTTTGAATAAAAGGTACAGAGTTGAAAGATAAAGCCAGAGGAATTGAACTGTCAGAGCAAAGTAACCATCTTAGGAAATGTGTGCACATGTGTGTGTAGAGAGAGGTGTTTTCTGTGTGTGGCAGAAGCTGCTAGTGGTAGCTTAAAATCACACAGCTGCCTGTAGGATCACGGTTTGGTGATAAAGAGTAGAGCAAGTCAATAGACATGAGCACAGTGTGAAGACATGATGCATATAAAATAAGTGTTTTAATACACTGCAATACTACAAGGATCAAATTTCAAATGTAAGAGCTTAAAGATGATATTGAGTTGGAATTGAGAGAACTAACAGTGGCAGTACAGAGAGGTAATACGTACAAACCCACAGGACCAAATGGCTTAGTATGCTTTTAGAATCATAGAACCATTAGGGTTGGAAAAGACCTTCAAGATCATCTGGACCAACTATCAACCTACCACCAATGTCACCCACTAAACCATGTCCCTTAGCACCATATCCAGCCTCTCCTTGAACACCTCCAGGGACAGTGACTTTACCACCTCCCTGGCAACCCATCCCAACGCCTGTCTGCTCCTTCTGAGAAGAAATGTCTTCCCTGGTGCAACTTGAGGACATTTCCTCTAGTCCTGTCACTAGTTACCTGTGAGAAGAGGCTGACCCCACAGCTCCCCACAGCTTCCTTTCAGGTAGTTGTAGAGAGCAATAAGGTCTCCCCTGAGCCTCCACTTCTCCGGACTAAACAACCCCAGTTCCTTCAGCTGCTCCTCACAGGACTTGTGTTTCAGGCCCTTCACCAGCTTCGTAGCCCTTCTCTGGACAAAACTTAAAGCAGAATGACTTAATTGCATTTGAGTAAGTGTGAGACCATGTATCACAGCGAAGTCTAAGTGGAAAAGGACCTCTGGAGACCTTGTGTGGAAAGCAGGGCCTTATCCAGGGCCCTGTCAAGCTGAATCTTGAGGATTCCCAGTGAAGGGATTTAAAGATGTCATGAACTTCATCTTCACAAGGGTTCCTATTGTAAAGGGAGGTTATTTTCCGGGAAGACCATCATTAGGACTATGTATGTGCACTGTAACAAGAAGATACGCCATAGCTTTTAGCTCAACATTGTTGAAAGGATGTTGAACCATGGGAACATTGCAAAAGAAAGTCACCCAGAATGGTTTGAGATCTGATGAAGTTATTTCTCTCCAAGAAACACCTTTTTTTTTCCTTCATCTTTTGACCCTACGAAAATAGGGACGGTCCTCAATTAAGTGTTGTAAGTCTATTGAAACAAGAGATAGTACTGGTTTTATCTCAGCTCTCCAGAACAGCAGTGAAAATCATGAGAAAATCTAAAGGTTAGAGCTGGAGAGTTAGGCAGATTCAAATCAGGAGTAATGCACAACATTTTTCACAGTAGAAATGATTCATTATGCTGACAAATTATCAAGGGAAACAAGAAGTTCTTCATCTCGCTAAATCTTCAAACTATGACAGGTCGCTTTTCTAGCTGATATGCTTTAGTCAAACAAAAGTTACTGATGAATAGGGCTAAGTGGCAGAGATTTATTGGTTCCTCCTTGGCCTCAGTTATGCAACTGAGGCTCTTAACTATTCATGCAATTTTAATTTTTCAGGGACTGTTCATAAAGAATTGAGTTTGACCCAGCAGGTTTTGAATATAGCACTGTAACTACAATGAGCTGTTTGAGAAATAATAAATTGCCTTAGTTATTAGAAATGGAGGTTACTTGAAAATTTAGGATACAAATATGAGGTGTAAGTGAAATATTGCAAGAAAAATCACTACGGTCAGTAGAATTAGGGTAAATAGAATTTCCTATTTATAATTAAAATACTAGTATTTTAGTTTTAAAATACTAGTATTTTAGTTTTATCCCAGGCAGGGTACCAATATATAGCCATCATAAGCAGGCACAAGAAGGGCCTGAGTGGTCATTGCCTCAACAACTTCCCAGACTCACGATGCCCTTAATTCAGAAGAATTTTCTACTTTGACCAAAACTTTGAATTTATCCTTGAGTATTCCTTGGGAAAATTCTTGCCTGCATCAGTAAGAGTTCTGGCAAGATTAGGGATTTCAGGATCAGTCCACTCAGAAATTGTTACTTCAGGAGGTACCATTGAAGAGCCCCATTTCTTTGTGCACTGCAGCATACAAGTAATGGATCTGGCTACAGTAAATTCATGCAAGTAATGGGTCTGGCTACAGTAAATGTTTCTGAATATGGACAAAACTACAATGCACCTTAAATCAATCAAGAGAAAACCTACAACCAAATTATTCCAGGCCATGTTGGAATAAGGAAGGGAACAAAATCCCTTCACTGGAGCAATGTTCAGTCATGCATAAAAACGTACGTGGAATGGGGTATGGCACCCTGGTGACAGTTACCTGTTGGTGCTGCAGACCGAGAAGTGGGAGTCTAGAGGAGGAAGCTGATAGAGGTCAAAATGAGGTTTGAGGGGAAGAAAGAGAATGAAGTGGCATAGTCTGAGAATCACAGAATCATTAAGGTTGGAAAAGACCTCCAAGTTATCTGGTCCAACTGTCCTACTACCACCAACACTACCCACTAAACCACGACCTAAGTACCATATCCATGGACACAGCTTCTGTTAGGAATAGCGCCAGAACTGAGAAAAGGACAAATGCTGTGTTCACTACTGTAAGACAGAAAATCTCTAAGCAGAAAATAAACTTTGATATGTTCTTCTAATCATTGCAATATGTAGAAATAAAAAGGTGAGGGAAACAATGTATTGCTTAAGCAGTGTTTTAGGCTCGAGGCATAGCACAGATCTTGCTGAAAGGCATACACTGTTTTCAAATGGGTTAAATGAAGTCATTCTGGGCTGCAGAGGTCACTGCAGCAGAAGAGCTTTGTAACCCCAGGGACTGAGGTGAGTGCCGCAGAAAGCTGCTGGTGCAGAGGAGCCAAATTTTAGTAGCTGGAAAGGATGATGTACAGGAGGTCTGTAGGTCTCTGTCCTGTGTGTAGCCCAGCTTCAGATAGGTGTGAGAATCATCACTCCGCTGTGTGGATAGTTTGGTTTTGGGCTAATGGCTCCAGAGCCCATCTCAGCCATATCTGCTTGAAAACACTCCTAAAGGTGAATAAATAGTTTTCTTTTAAAACTTTACTGAAATCATCAGCAAAAGTTTTCTTTGCAATTTGTAATTTCCAACCATAGGAGGTAAGAGATAGTATTGTCAGTTATAAATTTGCTTGCCATCTCTGCTTGCTTTCTGTAATTGTAATGCCTCTCTTTCCTGCATTCTTAGATCTTGCTTTTGTTTTGAGTGGAATCAAATTTATAGTAAAAGCTAAGCATTTCCTCAAAAAACTTGTGTTCAGTCTATATGCTCTGTCCAGTCTAGGTAATTTGCATTCATAAACGTCAGGTTATTGCTTTAAACAGTAGCAAGCTTCGCTGTAACAAGCATAAAAGCTAGATTTTCCCTGTGGCCTGGTGATGGACTTTCCAAGTTTGTGTGTACCCCCACAGAGGTTTATAATCTCACTGTCAGCTGCATTGGCTCTGCAAATAAACAGAGGAGCTCATCTCCGGGCTTATCAGTCTTTTGCCGGAGCTTAAATGCAGGGAATGTGCATTTTTTTAATTTAAAAAAAAAAAATATATATATATATATTTTAATGAGAAATTAGAAAAATCATCTTCTTTTTTTTTTTCCCCCCCCTGAAATTTCAGCCCAAATAAATTAATTCAGGTAAGAATAAAAATCAATTTAAACGTTGTCGTAGACTCAGCATGCACCTTTTTAAACTCTCACTTATTTTGCCTTTTTTATATTTTGTTCTTTGTTTTAATTGCAGTTCATGGTATAGAAATCAGAATTTCTGAAATGCTGTCTTGGAATTTTCTTCTCAGCCAAAAATGGGAATACTGCAATACTTTGGAAGTGCATCTTTTCATGAGAAGTACCTACTTTAATATAGGAACTATCCACATTTGGACTATTTTCAGTTGAAAAACCAGCCACATTTAAAAAGATGAGTCAAAATCTAACGCTGTGAATCTGGGTTTCATTCACCAGCATAGTAAATACTTGGTTAAACTGAAGCTCTTCATTTTTGGCACCAAAATGTCATTCATTAAATCCCGTAAAAGGAAACTTTGAGTAGAAGTCTTCTGAAAAATAAAATTTATTTTCTGTTTTCAAAAGTTATGATCTAAAATGTTTTCTCATAGTGAGAATATGAGGTAATATATATACTATATATATACTGAGAATATTTCCCTATAACTTTCATTTCAACCAGTAGTTCCTCCCTTTTAAAGGAATGACTGTATTGTTATTAGAATAGAAGACCAAGGTACACGTCAGTTTCTATTAGAAGTGTTTTAATTCTCCGTCTGACGTGAAATAAGTAGTTTAAAGGAAAACAAAGCATCCAGAGAAAGTGCTAATGAGTCAAATATATAGTAGCTCTTTGTTAGAGTCATCTGCTGGGGCTGAATGTGACTTGGCACAAGCTCTAGAGCTTTGCTTACAACAACACACCTGTATGATGTGGGTGATGGAGTCAACCAATTAATTATTCAAAAGAAAACAAAAAAGTGAAATGCCACCTTACCATGTGTTACGGCGTCCTGGGTTTGTCTTTCTGTACTGTTCCTGGCCTCATTCCCTTTGGCATCTCCAGGTTGCATGCAGGGCTTTGTGGCTGCTGTGAGATGTGCTTCTGCTCTTGATGGTACATCCTGCCTGGCCTGGGTCATCAGCATTCTGCCCGCAAAATGACTCCTTTTCTCAGCCTGGAGTACTAGTGCTGTATAAACACTGTGAATAAAACAAAGCTTATGGAAGACCTTTAAAATTGCATGTTAATCAGCATGAGACAAAGTGACTGAGGCTCTAAAGCTCTTTCAAAAGCACATTGGTGTGGGAAACTGTTTTCTTCTTGTCCATCCCCATGATCTCACTACCTGCTCTCCACAGATATCCAGCCTGTGCTTTGTTCCACCACTTGGTGAAACCTCAGTTTTATCATCTCTGGTAGTCTTTGCACGTTCCTCCATGGTCTGAAGGGATCAAAGCTGAGCGTGGTGCACCCTTACTTTCCTTGGCTTTTGCATCGTCCTGCCATGGAGCACTGAAGTGAGGCTGACACTTGAATTTTTGAATTCCCAATATCTCTTTTCTGCATAGAAATGTTACTTTTAAATGACTTCCTTTATAAAATATCAAGGATTACTGCCTCCCCATGCAGTGGTGAGGCTGGAGGCCCCAGGGCTGGGAGGGAGGGCTTCAAGAGTGCAGATGAGCCTGTGGAGCTGGGCTGTTGGCCAAGCGAGGCCTTCGGTGTCCCTTGGCCGTCCCGTGCCAGCGGTGGCATGAACACAGCCAGGAGGTGAACCTTCCCCTAGGTCAATGGTCCTAGGGGAAGGCTTTCTCCCACGGCATATTTGTGGAAATCTCTTGTATTCAGGCTACAGGAGGACGGGAATTTGGCTCTTGTTTATGCTAAGGGAGCATATTTATGGCTGCTGCCAGTGAGGCACTTTGTACAGCAGACTGCTATTTGGATAATGAGGCACTGGGATGAGGAGAATTTCAGAGTTCATACCACTTTTAAAGTTCATGTAATGCTTTTAAATACTAAAAATGTGACTTGAAGGAATGTCTCTGTGCTGTCATGTCGCAAGAGTGAAACAATAGTGCATTTTACTTGGGACACTGAAAATATTTTCCTCTTTCTACTCAGATTGAAATATATTTTTAGCCACTTGCCTGGACATTCAGCAAGAGGCTGATGAACTGTTATGGACTTTTAGTGTTTAAGTTAAGTTAAGTGGTCCTGTTTGTACCTGGATGGAGAGACATTTATTTTACTGTGAGAAACAAATCTTAACATGTGCTTGCCTTTAATTTTCTTCACTGAAAGATGAGGAAACTCATCATCCTGAATCAAATTGGACATCAAAATGTCACTTCATGTCTTTAAAAAAAAGCCATGATGTGTTCCACCTGACATACAAGGGTATAGAGTTCTACTGAGGTCTGTGTTACAATATGCACTGTTTGTTTTTAACAAAAGCAGCTATCACTTTAGAAAAAAACACACAAATATTAAAATAATTTTTCTGCCTTGGTTTGCACTCTATGCGTATCCAAAAGTTAGTGGTGTGATATCCAAAAGCGATTCACGTGAATCACACAGAATTTAACATCAGAACACAGGGATTTTAATAACATTTTGATGTTCATTTTGTTCCTCGGCACAGTTTGAGCAGCTTTCACAACACCCGTGTGAGCAAAGCATCGCAGGTGGGATTTTGGCTCATTCCTCCAACAATGCAGATAAACTCCAGCTAGAAAGTAGGAATTTCTCCAGTGAAAAGAAGTTGCCAGGTGTTTTAGGGCAGATATGTCCAGCTCTACCCAATTATCTCACAGTGGTTCTGCAGGATGAGGTGGAGGGGTCATGGCCACGGCCCAGCGGTCCATGCTGCCAGAAGCTTCCTGGGGATTAAGCAGGAGCTTAGAAAGCCCCGGGGCTACTCGTGGTCATGCCAGGGATGTGACTAGTTCCAGGAAAAGGGTCTGTTATGGGAGCAGGGTGTTAGTCATCTCCCCACTCAGCTCCCTAAGTTCAGCCAGACTGTGTAAGTTTGGTTATGATAATTTTAATAATACTTGAAAAGCTCAGATATTGGTTCACTGAGGCAGAGGGGTTTCATTTGACAGGAACTCAAATAAAATCAGATGAGAATGGTGTAAAAACCGTGAAACTAACAGCTCTGAAAATGTCCTTCAGGATTTCTACTTAAAGTGGAAAAAAAAAGGAAAGGGTGATTTTGCTTCTTTATTAAAAAAACAGCAAACAAAGCAGATGGGAGACATCTTAGATTCATGTCTTCCTAATGTGGAGCACCAAAGGGTATTTTTTCCTGTTTTTCATTTTGAACATGGGGGTGGAGATAGATTAATGGGTTTTGGTTTAGCCTCCAGTTCTTACATGTCTTGCACTTGAAAATTGTGTTTTTCTCCTCCTTTATACCAGATGTTACACTCTGGAGAATAATTTCTTTGTATCTTCTAAGTTCACTGAACTGCCTTGTATTTTAATGATACTGGTTAGGAAATGTACCAGTTCATTTCCAATGATGTACCTAAGGCTGTTTATAGACTGCAGTATGGGATCCATCACAACTGAAATGGCTTAAGAAGATGAAACTTGATACTTTTGGACAGCTGTGTACTTGCACTGAGGAGGGACAATCAAAAGAGGAAGGATGACACTGATTTTTTACACGATGAGAAGTTTGGGAGCTTGCAGTTATTTAAACAATTCCTCAGGATTTGCCAGATCTGAATGATCCCTGGGTAGCAGGGCAGCACACAGTAAGTTCAGATGTTTGATGATTAAACTGGGTATATGGTAAGGTAATTTAGGTAATATTTGTGAGCTTTTTTTTTTTTTTTTTTCTTCTTTCTTTCTTTTGCAGGGAAAGCTCAGTGAAATGTGAATAATAACCCGATGGATTTCTTTTGTGTTCTCTTTGTGGACAGGGTGTAGCTCTAGACATTTCTCTGAAATTCTCAGTTCCATTTCCAAGTATTTCCAGCAAACTCAATGTGAGAGATAATTTACCGTTAGTCACTCCATTACACTTTTTCTTTTGTTTTGCATCATGTTTCCCTGCTTGCTTCTTTCACTTTCCTTTATGCACTCGTTAAGCCCTGAACAAGCTGCTTGAATAAGTTTGTCCCTTAAGATTTTCTGCCTTTAAGTCTCTCTCGCAGACTGGCACATTCCTCTGCAAGCCCTGTGTGTACCATGGCATCTTTGTGAACTAACATGCTGCAGCTGTACAGCTAGTTAGCACAAGCAATCTCACTAATTAATAGAGGCTCCCCTTAGGGAGCAGGATCTACAATTCAGCGCTCACCCTGAAGGAGTTATCTTGATGATGTGTGTCTTGAAAATTCCCACTGATTTTTATGGGAACCCAGAGTGACAAGCTCAGCTGTGGGAATCTACAATGTAGGTGTTCCAGGTGAGGGAAGATCAGTGGTTGTTTGAATTATGTTGTCTTTTTAAAAACGTTAGGTGGTAGAGTTAGCGCATTACCATCCTTTCCTTCTTTTTCTTAAAGTTTGAGCTGTGTGGGGAAGGGACCATCTAACTTCTTGTTTCCCCAGTGCTTAATGCATAGAGGATACTGTTAATTAATTAGAGTAATAACAATTTTTCGAACTTGGGGTCAAATCTGACCAAACCACAGGTGATATGATGCAACAGAAGGGCTGGAAAACTCAATGTAAAATTCAGAAGTGTAACAGCTTCCGTAACTAAGACAGGATCTTGTCCTATTTAATGAAAAATGCTCAGATACCCAAGGATCTTTTAGATAAATTAGTTTTCAAACAGCTGTGTCAATCATTACAAATCAAAAGTATAAAACACAGTGGAATGGGGTGTTTTCTTTCTATAGCAACACCATTATGGCAGTAGTTCAAAAACAAGTAGAAGGAAGAAACAAAATATGGTTGAGTAGTTCAAATACAAGGGTATATAAAATGTCACACAGGGCATAGAATTAAATAGTAGCTGGGCAGGATGCCAGGAAGACTTATGGTTTCAGTTCCGAAGTGCTTTTAGTTAGTTTTTTGGTGTTTGTTTTTTTTTTTTTTTCTTTTTTAATGAAAATACCATTTTTTCTCCTATAGTCTTTCCTTGAAGTGCCTCTCATGTAATTGTTTATTAGTAAACAGCTGCTTGGAATGGAAGATGATTACTTTATAGTCATGGTGTTTTCTGCTAGATGTGTTTGTTGATTGGGGACTGGTTGCATGTCTGTTCACTCCAATATATTCCAGATAAGAATATGTAAGTATGTTAAAATGGGCAAATAACTCACAGAAGAACTGTGCATAAAGACTAGGTAAAACATGATTACATACAGAACTTTTGACTTTTAGAAATACTTAAAATAACTCATTAAATTGTACTAGATATACATGCTTATGTGACTGCTTTAAAGTATATAGTATATATAATTGCTATCTATATATTATCCAGCTATATATATATATATATATATACACACAAAGATATAGATTATTACAGACATTTTCTGAGCTCTTCCTATGAGGTAGATGCTTGTGAAATAAGATATTTGTTTGATATTTAACCACAATAGTGTCAGAACTGCTGATGTTGTCAGTGTTATTTGTTCAAACTGTTTAAAAGATGGGAATTTTTGGAGAGAGAAATCTGCAAGGCATTTTAACAAGGATGGGTTTGTTAAATTGCAGTTACAGAGTTAACTATTCTTCTGTCACCTGATACAAGTTCTTTCAATTGAATTGTTTTGTCCAATGTAGAGTCAGAGGGGGATTGAAATCAGGATATATAACATTTTGGATAGACTTGAAGTTTGCTAAATAGATGAAAGATGCCAAGCTACAACATTACTGACATTAGTCATCTGAATGTATTCTCACAGCTTTGAATAATCAGGGAAATATTCTTTGTAGGATGTATGAATTGTAAGTTAACACAAGCAGGCCGCTATAGCAGCACATGATGCATTTGTTTTATCGAGGTACAGAGTTGCTTAAGGATAGTGGATATAATAACCTAAAAGGCTGAGCTTCTATGGACATCATTATTAGGCTATCATATCATGGGTCTGTAGAGGACTTTTTTTGGAAATATTTTGGTACTTTGAAGTGAAAAATTGTAGTTTTTTTTCTTATGCTTGCATAAGGTGAGCAACATAATGACTCTTGTGATTGATAAATGATTGACAATTGGTAATGGCTAAAGGCTAACTGTGAAGAATTGCAAAATGATCTTCAGTCTCGGTGTTACCATTGCAGATGAGATTCAATTTTAATAACAGTGAAACGTTGCATGTAAGGAAGAACAATCTTCACTTCATATATAAAGTGGTAAGCAGTGAGCTGAGTATTACCACACAGGAATACGATCTGGAGGTTATTTCTGATCCATGGAAATGTCAGTGCAGTCCTCAATAACAATCAAAAAAGCAGATCTAATGTTGGCAGTTACCAGAAAAAGAGAACAGAGAACAAGACAAAGCGTATCACCTGCCCCTATAAAGTCATGGGACGTTTGTTGTGTGTGCAGTTTAAGCATCTCTAAGAACAAAAAGGTATAATAAAATTGAACAAGGTTTGGAGAAGGACCCTGATAATCAATGTTAGGGGATAGCTCCAGGGACAACTTAGGACAGTAACAAAAAAGATGACTGGGTGGGATATGACAGAAGGGAGGGGCAAGATCCAGAGCTGCAAATTTCTAGAGACTAAGAGAGAGTTTTGGGGAAGCATCACTGTTTGCTTTCCCCAGCTCTTAATCTTTTCCCTGGGCACCTACTTAAAGCTGGTGGTGAAATTAGGCTACTGAAGCAGATGTACCTTTGGTCCTTCTTATTTCTGAAATATCACAGTAACCCCTAGGTGGCTAGGATGGAGACACCAGGAGAAGAACAAGGTTTGGAAAAGAAAGACTGCCATTTGAGTCCCTTGCTGTAAGCACTGAGCCCAGCACATCTCCAGCTCTCGAAATCTCCAAACCAAGCTGTTTTTCTCCTAGCTGCTCCCCAATAGCCTGCTTCAAGTAGTTTTTCTTCTCCTCAGAAAACTGTTGTTTCTTGTCAGGGTTTTCTCTTCCAACATGCTACTGTTTGAACTGTTTCCTGAGGGTGCTTTGACTGGCTGCTTCTGTGACTTGGACAAGCTGTTTTTCCTTTTTTTTTTTTTTTTTTTTGCATTCAGCCAGCTTGCTGTAAGTATGAAAGTCAGAGGAGTGGGAGGCTGGAGTGTATTGTTGAAAACTTTCCAGCCCCATCCATACTTGTGTCGCACTAAGTTAAACTCTCACCTACTTAGTGACATGCAGCTTATATCATCTTACATAGGAGCTCCGACTCTGGCCTGCTAAATTGAACCTGAGCTTGGGAGACTTAAATGTCAGAAGGCTAGAGCAGGTCAGAGCAGCAGAAGAGCATAAGTTAAAATTGGCCCTACTGTGAAGTTCGTGCTTTACCGTACACAGATGCTGTTGCCTTTGAAGAAACGCTATTGACCAAGAAACACTATTGACAAAGAATTTGCACTTTCTCTTGAAAAGATTGTGGAAAATGAGATGAAACCATTAGACAGAACCATTAGAGAAAAGTTTATTTTTTATTTCAGCTTATTTATCCTCTTGCTGACATTTGTTGTGCATTTGGTCAATTCCTCATCTCTTAGTTGATCTGTTTTTTTTTTCTAGAAGAAAGCATGACTGTAAATTCACAGCAGTAATAGTTAACCCAGCGGTCTTAAACTACTTTTCCTTTGTTAACATTTTTTGAAAGAAGCAGTATCTTGGTGCTGGTTTAGAGAAGGGCCAGTATTTGGTTAATAATTAAAAAGTCAGTGCAGAATAAGTTAACGTTACTTAATGTAAATTTTGGATGTTAATAGGATTCTGTGGTCTGACTTCTGTTTCTCCCCTGAGAATGCATACATGTGGAATAGAAAACTTACTTTGTAATGTATTTGTCTAAATATTCTGGCTGTTCATTAAGATTGTTATCCACACCCAAGCTATGTGTATTTTTGGAGGAAGAAGGTGGAAAACCTTGCCTTCTAGGAGATATTCTTTTTGCCTCTGAGCACATTTTTGATTTTCAGCACGCTGTCTTTGTACGTTGTTTTGGTTTCAGAAGGTAATCAAAACCCAAGTGAACTGGGTAAAGAATTCGGTTGTGGCCTAGAATCTTTCTTTTCATGGATGTGCTACTTAAGTAAATCTTCCTCTGCTGGTGGTGGATGAGAGTAGGACTTAACCATGGACTTAAAATCCTTGGAAATTATTCTAGCTAAAAGAGCAGAAAGAATAACTGTGTGTTTCATGGCCTGGTTACTCATGCATAAATTTGCCTGAGTTGTCTGACTTGTAAACTTGGAGAACAAGGAAGAGGAGTGAGTTTGAGCTGCTTTTGAGGTTTTGTGGCCAAGGACCTTGCTGGTTTCCTTTCCTGGAGGTTCTGAGGCCAGCAGTGAGTAAGTAGGGGTTTTGGCTCTTAGTGATCAAAAGCACTGTGTCAAACCTTAAGAAGATGAAAATATGTCAAATTGACATTAGTCTGGTATATAGTTTAACTGGATCATAATTCTGGCTCTTTTTTGAGCATGTAATTACATCCAGAAGTGGACAGTTTTCAGCTGTGTTTGAATTGTTGCTTGGTACTTGCACATAAAAAGCTACATGCTAAATTGGTTCTCAGTGTGATCCTCACATGGTTTCTTCAAATTCCAACTTGAAAACACAGTCTGCTGTTGAGCATGCTTGGTCTGTCTTTCTTGCCTTCATGAGGCTCTTAAACTGTTGCTTTCTGACTCCAAAGTTTGTTGTTTTTTCCCCAAGATTGCCACAGGAGAAATTCTGAAGAAAGGTTTTGGTGAGACTCTTGGAGAATATGCAGTAGGATGTGAAGGAGAAAGAAAATCATTGTTAGTTTGGAAAAATAAAAAGAATCCATTTGTATGCCAGGTCTCAGAAATCTTGTCCAAGCTGTTGTAAGTGTCACTGTTTCAGTGCACACTGTTCATGCATGCATGCAGCATCCATTTCCAGCATTGTTTTATCAGCAACACTGAAGTTCCAGTCTCCCCCTGAGACAAGCAGCATCCTTCTGGTCCAAAAGGAAAGAAGGAATCTTAACACTCACATCTCTCATAAAGCAGATCCATTTCCCATTTCTAGAAAAATGCAATGAAAGAAGAACATTCTTCTACTTGTGTTTTGCAAGACTTTGTGAACCTGCTGCTTCCTCCGGCAGCAGTGGGTACAGCCTCTAACTGCATGGCCTCAATGGCTGGCCATGGCTTACATCAAGGCATAAGCATGAGTTAAATGCATAAAAATTCAGTAAATTTAGTGGCATGGAGTGAGGGAGTTTTAGACCAAAGTAGGCTTAGAGGCTGGGAATGGAAAGATGCCTGGGTTAAAAACTGTTTTTTTTTTTTGATTGTTTGTTTGTGTTTATTTATTTATTTTTTCTTTCTTTTCCCTCCTGTCCTGAGAATGAAGGTGCTCTGTTTTGTGACTCAGTCAACCTGAACACTTCCTCTGGAAGAAAAAGAGGAGCAGAGGGCAGGGACAGACTGCTTCGTTTGGCTCCTGATGCCTCAGTGAGAGAGTAAGGCTCAAATCAGCCCCTTGGCCACATCTCATTGCTGGGGGATGCACGTCTCTAGCGAACAAGTCTTGGGAAAGACACAACAAGAAAGAAATGTAGTAGTCATTAAATTGAATAGAGAGGGGGCTGTAAAAATGTTTTACCTATTGTTTTTTTTACAATCTTTTTTCATGGGAAATTCTTCTTAAAAAAGAAATTAGGCAGAGGATGCAGCTGAGGCTGCGATACCTCACTGCACAAAGGGAAACTCCTCTGTGCAGTAGGAAATACCATAAATGCATTCCCTGTGAGGTGTAACCATTGTACACAGCAAATACAAAACTGAACTTTTCAGGAAAAACATGAACTTTCAAATAGAATCCATGGTTAAAACAAGTTAAATTGAATCCTTTTCCAGCAGCAGAAAAAACAACCAGCTGTACTGTGTGGGTCATTGGTTAGTTCCTCAGGCAACTCCCCAAGGCATTTTGTCTTTGTCCTTGTGCCTCTGAGCATTTGCAAGGAGAAGTTGCAGCATGTCCTGTGACTTTGCTAGCTTTGCAGTTTGCAAGGCATCAGAAGTCAGATGATTTGAAAAAAAAAAAAAAAAAAAAAAGAAGAGAAGCTTAGACATACTTCTGTGTGTTGCTGTGATCCAGGGCAAAGGGAGTAAACCTCTTGCTATCTGCTTATGCTTGAAACATAAAGGCAGTAACTGCAGGGTGGAAATAAAAGGCGAGTCAGGAACTGAGTTACCTATCTCTACTGTCTGGCTGACTGCCTTTGGTACAGTGCTGAGCAGTGATTATGAAACTGTGCCCTGCGTTTATGGATGTCACTTGTGATTTGCAAAGCGACGTGCCGGAGTGGCAGGCCTGGCGTGAACGCCCTGCTTCCCTCCCCTCTGCAGCCACCACCCGGAGCCCTTCCAGATCATCTGAGGAAGTTCGCAGGCACTGAAGTGAGGATTATGTGGAGCAGAAGCAAAAATGGGGATGATTTAATATAGCTGGATGAGAAGCAAAGACAAGCTCTGTCTCTCAGTCCGGGAGAGGGAACTTAGCATTTCCCTTTCTTCAAAAAATTTGTGTCAGGTGGAAGTGTCTGCACGTGGCACTGCATTTGCTGGTCCTGTGTCCCCATTTGTCTGTGTATGTCATCCTGGCATGGGCTCTGCTGATGCTCTGAAGCATCCGTATTGTGGTTGGCATGACTGCTGCTTTCTGACTTGGTGGCGTATAACTTAGGGCTTTAATAGAAGTTACGTGTTTGCTTATTCCTTAGTTAAGAGTGCTCTGCTAGAGAGTTCAGCTTAATTCTCAACAAGGAAAAGAGGAAAATTTGTGTCTCTTATCTCCTAAGTGCTTTTAGGGAAGGATAATATTGCTAGTGAGAATCAAGTATCTTGGTTCCCAGTTTCCCAAAGGTATTCCACTGCTGATGCAGACCTGAAGGAAGGTGCCTTACATGTTACAAAGGTGGCTGGAGGCATTTGGAAGCCGATCTCTCTCTGTCCTGGCCCTAGTGTTTAGATTTTAGATCTACTCATCATTTGCAGACATGTTTGAGGTAGCTGCTATGTCTAGCATTTGAGCACACTGTGTCCCTGAAATAGTGACCTGGGGTTTGGGAGGATGCTTGACAGAGAATACAATAGGGTTTCTTCCTCCTATTTTAAGGCTCTCATTCACTAGGAGATCATTGGATTGCCTTAAATG
The DNA here is from genome assembly GCF_964035555.1 of Netta rufina. NCBI lineage: Eukaryota > Metazoa > Chordata > Aves > Anseriformes > Anatidae > Netta > Netta rufina. Next base: position 18,609,586 of record NC_140124.1, on the reverse strand, counting down.
TGCTTCAGCCTGACATGGAGTATGTGGAAACAAAGAGGAGTACTGACATGCTGTCAGTACTAGGGGAGAGATGGAGAACATTCTTATTCAAAGGGTTATTCAGAAGTCAAATTTTAAGAGCTTAACTTAATTCTATCAAGTAAATCTGTGTTAAGGGAATAGAAACTGCCCAGCACTTACCAGTGATGTTGAAAGCAGGTAGAACATGGGGTAGAACATGTTCTGCCTCCAAACTAAACAAGTCCTCAAACATATCACTGTCTGCTGGCCACTGAGATCCTTGTGTAGATGTGTCTAAACTTGCCCATGGTGTTTTAGGCTGCTCCACACCAGCTAAAAATATCTCACCCATTTCCCCTGAGCCATTCCATCCAGATCTCCCCAGTGTCCTCTTTAAGCAAATTGAAGAAGCTAACTCACCTTGAGAGAATCCCAGGAGGAAGACGGGAGGCCTCTAATCCTCTTATAAAAAATGCAGGAACACAGACCAGCAGTTCATGGACTTGCCTGAGGCTCCGAGGGAGCAGGGAAGAAGGCAGGAGCTGGGGCTGGCGGCCATGGGCCATACCATGGTGTGAGTAGAGCTGGTTGTATGGGACCATCACCTCCAGGGGCATGGGGAGTCCCTTCCCCTCTCGTGCTGCCACGTCCATCCTGCCAGAGGAACCACGCAGTCCCAGAGCAAGGCCCCGAGTAAACCCCAGCTTTCCATCAGGGTCAGTACCGTGGTGAGGAAGAGGCCAGACAGTCAGCCTTGTCATGTCCCCTTCGGATCTTACACAAAGGCTTGTAATTACATTTGGGTTGGATTTAAATAATACATGAAAAGCCAAGTCTATGACCGTGCATTTAAATACAGCAAACGCTCTGCTTTTCTGGTTTAGTGAGGACTGTGCGAATCAAAAATACCTTACTCATCTGCAAAAAAGGCTTAGTCCCAGCAAATCACAGCTTTAATTACAGGAAATAATCATAAACTACTTTATATGCAATTAAAGATACTTTCTTTTGGAGATATTTTTGTAATTTGTATTTTTTCCTAAAGCCGATTATCCAAAATATTATACTCTTTCATGCCTGCAGTGCAACTTTGACTTGCATATAAATTGATTTTTTGAAATGAAACTTTCTTTATGTGTAATTGAAACTTGAGACTGTTTTAACTTTATCTAGGTAATTGATTAATGGGTCAGATTGCAGCTGCTGGTTAGTAGCAGCAGCAGCTAACAGTTTTATGGTACGGTTTGCTCGTTTAGATAATTGTATTAATTTAGAATGTAAATTGACACAATTACAATGGCATTTTTTAAAATGTCAACATCTTTTATGTTAATGTTTAATCAGCCTTTAATCGAATGCTGAAACCATCTGAAACAGAAAATACCTTTCATACTGAAATTTAAGATAAAGCTAGTCCAGAACTCATTAGTCTCATGGGAAGACAGATGTTGGACCACGCTCATAATTTTATTTAAAAACATCTCCAAGGGCATCAGTGTATAGAAACATAGCAGCTCGTGAAGGACAACATTCAGATTTGGGCTGAGCAGTGGTGCTGCCCAGTCTTTCATGGCAGTGGTAGACTTGAAGACTGGGAAAAATGTGTCCTGAAGGATATTTGCCCTCGTGGTAGCTTCAGTCCCTGATGTGGGAAGAACAGAAAGGAGGAAACCTTGTCTTCTTGTTCTCAATGTGACAATTGAAGGAAGTTCCTCCACCTGCATTGACTATCTGTGAGTCAGAAACAGAAGCTAAGCAGACATCCAGGAAAATGACACGATCCTCTCTGCTCAGCAGCAGGCACAAAGAGCTGTGCTGCTTTTAATCCAGGCTCTGACACCCACATTCCTGCCCACCTCTGGCCAGGGCACTTATACCCCGTATGAGCACTGGGTAGCATTTCCTAACTCAGCTGTCTGCTTTAACAGAAGAGATCAGCTCCAGGAGAGAAGGGCACAAAGGTTGTCTTAGGCACTCACTGGTCAACGGGGAGCAGTAGAACCTTTCAAAGAAATGGTATCTCTTCCCAAAAAGCTTCGATATCAGAGACACTTGATTGCTCTTTGTAAATTCATTAGATAGATGAAAACCAGGCACACCCATTTAAAATAAAGGTGAATGTTGGCGGAAGAGCAGCAGATCTGCTTAGACTTGGGTGAATCTCAGCAAGAGGCTCTCACTGCCAGGGAGCTGGGATGCAGTTCTGGGGCAGGGCATCCTCTAGTGTGAGCAAAGAGCTTATTTCTAAAAATCAATCACCTCCTATGCCTGATCACCTGCGAGGAATGGATGTGATAATCCAGCAAAAATCATTGGTCCAGTGCCTTCCTCCTTAGTGAGTACGTGATCGTATTATTGATATATATGGCTGGACGATGGAAAAGCTGTCACGGTTAGTAGAGGCCACCTTGGGAAGCCTCAGCATGCCCATGAAGTCAACTTCACGAGGCCATACTACACCAGCAGGCAGTGCCCCCGTAGATGCAGGGCTGCCTCAGGCTCCCCAGGGCGGTGCTGTGGGAGCTTGTACACCTCTGCAACGACTGCTCATGCTTTTGGTAAGTCCTGGTTTGAAATCCAATCCAGGGAATTTACAGAATCTTTTAATTCAGCTGTCAAAACCATGCAAATGTAATTATAGGTCAGATTTGGCAGTAAACTCAGACATGGCATTTTCCCTGAGCATTTGTCTTTGCTGTTGGAAATGCTTCAGCCAATAAATCTGTACTGATAATGCTGATAGGGGAAAAAAAATCACTAACAAAACATAGTTTTACAGGTGGTTTTAGGTGGATTTTCCATCAACTTTATGTGCCTGTGCCATATCATTATATTCTTTTCTCAGCCATTAACTTCTGCTGTGAAGCGTGAGATGCTGGATTCCTCTTGGCCTTGCCGTATGCATCTGTCGCCCCTGCACACGTCTGGTTAGCACGTCTGGGGGTGCCACATAGCTCATGGAGGGGACACAGAGATGGGGAGCTCCTGGTGAGGAGTGGAGGTCTTGGAAGAAGCCAGGGAAAAGACGGGTAACGGGGGGAGGACACGGTGAGCTGGGGGCGGCAGCTGGAGGAGCCAAGAGACAGGATGTGGCTCCAGTGGCTCTGTCTGTACTTGATGCAAGGAATACCACGAATGCCAGTGGTAATGGTATCTAGTTAAAGAAATGAGAGCTCTCTGGGTTTTACTTTCTTAAAGGCAAATGGCAATGAAAATGTAGCTGTTGAAGGAGAGAGGCACAGGCTTCACTGGAGCATTTAGGTGCCAGTTGGGAGTGAGGGTATCCAGCTCCACTGGGCCCTTCTTTTCTGACTTTGGGCAAGTCATTGATCCAATAAGTACAAATCAACTGCTTCCATTAATTTTTACTGCAACAAGGCTACATTAGGATAAAATAGATCATTATGGCTATGCTGATCTAACAACCCAGCACCCATCTCTTTTTATGCATTTGTTAAGGACTCACTAAAACAGGAGGAAATTAACTTTGGCATTGGGGAATGAGAGAAGGTGAATAGCTTCACTTCATGCCTGGGGGGGAGATAACTAAATGTGGTTGGGATGGGGGAAAGAGAACCAAGGAGAAATCCCCTCTCTTCCAGCTGTGCTGAGCTGTTAGATTGGATGAGCCATAAATGTGTATTTTCAGCCTTAGCTTAGCTGTGGTTGTAACCCTTCCATCTTTGCTCTTCGCATGGAGTCACTGCTGAAGCTCTTTTACTAATAGCAGAAATATTTATTCAGATACAAGCACAACCATTTGTTTCCCTTGTCCCTCCAGAGACACGTGAGTAGATCCCATTTAAGTAATGAGAGTGCTGCACACCTAATTAGAGACAGAGTTAAGCCCGCAGTCCTGTGCCAAAATGCTACATCATGAACTAAAATTCATGGAAACTTAATACGGAGTCACAATTTATTTGCTATATTTAAATGAGACTTTCAAAATTAAATGAAAGCCAAGACACCCAATAAAAGCCTGTAATCCAGGCTGTAATAATAAATCACATACTGGGATTCTGGTGCAGATGAGGGCGAAATTGTGAGTGCATTGACATTAATGGCATAGCGCCTCTTGACTTCAGTACATCCAGGATTTCTTTGGTAATACGCTTAGAGTCTTAATTTACTAGCAAAGTAACTAGTTTGGGATTTCCTGTTCCTCTCCACCCCCCCAGCCTCTGATGATGTGATCAGCTCCTGGGACAACACTAAAATATCCTCAGCTGGCTCTCTCTGTCAGCACCAGCCTCCTCCTTTTTTTCATCTCCCTCCCACAGTCCCGTCTCTGTTTCACGCCGATCTGTCAGCAGCTCACACCCTCATCAGGTGCACTGGCTTGCTGGGCTTTTAGGCACATTTTCTAAGAGGAAAAAGCTTATATGACTGTCTGTCTTTTTGTCTGCAGTCCTCCTCAACAACTTCCCTTGGCCAATTTTATTAAAGGAGAAGAGCTATCCTAAAAATCACTGGGCGGAGGAGGCAACCCCAAGCAAGAGCCAACCTTGGGTGCTCCAGACATACCATGCCTGGGGCTTTTCCTTCCCCAGGGATGTTGCAGGAAATTTGGGGGAGTTGGCATAGTCCAGGTGGGTTGGTGAGGAGGGTTTAGGGGTCCATGGACAGGAACCAAAGGCAAAACAAACTTCAGAGTTGGGTGCTTTGCAGGACTCTTCTTCCACACCCCCCGCACCCTACATTTTTTTTTGTGTGACTTCGTCTCCTTCCATTGAACAGTGGCAATATGATGATCTTTGTCAAAGGGGCTGGTTATGTTTGTTTAAGAGGTGATTATTTAAGGTGGTGACAATATAATAATTGATTTGCAATTTTTTCTCTGCTTTGTAAGAGATGTGAGATTCATTTCAGCTAGCTGACCATAGAAACACATGAAGGCAAAATAGTTAATAAGTAATAAATATTAGTATACAGTGATGAAATTGAGAAGACATTTCTTGATGAAAAAACCTGTTATTAACTTATTATGCAAAAATGGTAATTCATTTAATGTCCTTGGAGATACAAAGCAATATGGAAACTTGCATAAATACTCCAAATATATAATTTTAACTATTTCTGTACTCAGTTATTACTATTGGCTTTTTGCACCGATATTACAGTACTACGTAGGTTAGGCAAGTTTCTTCTGAGTAGAAGTTAAGCATATGAGTGTTTCTGCAAAGTTTAAGGAGAGCCAGAGGGACATTGAGCTGACAACTGAATAACAAATACCTTCATTTTCAGGAGAACTGAGAACTGAAATGTTCCTTAGAAGGTTGCGGACAGGTTTCATGGACAGCAAATGTGCTGTGGACTGATGTATGAGCACCTTTTGTCTGCTAGATCGGAGCATAAATATGTTTATTCTTATATATCACAGTAATGAGGGCAGTGCAATGGCAAGAAGGCTCATGGCTGACCAGAAAATTGACGGGATGGGGAGAAAATTTATAGTTCTTTGATCTTGTAAACCAAACTTATATACCTGAAATTAGGGTAGAAAAAAGGGATGTACTGGGAGCAACAAAAAATCAGATTATGGTGGTATGTTACTGGTCAAAAGGAAAATTGAGTGCGTATGTTTACTCTCTTATTATTTATTTTTTCTATAAGGAAGTATTTTATTTTATTTTGTTTGGTGGCTAGGGTTCATCTGTAGCCCAGTTTGCTTTCTCCACCCCTGTGTTTTGGCTGTGCCCATGTCAGGAGAAGGCTCCTAGCACCCAATTGTTCCCGAACAAAGTCTTTGCTGCCTGCAAGCAGCAACAGAGAGAATGATTTAGTGTTTATATGGTGCCTCCTTTAGAGATGAGCTTCTGCCTCCAAGGTGTTCCTTCCTGATCGTTATTTAATACCCATTTTATTTGGGACACACACAAAAAAGCCAAAGAGAAATGGGTACTGTTCTCCACATCAACTGTTTGTGCCCTGCAGATACGAGGGGAACTGTTCCTTTTCCACAGGAAGAGCAGCAGCCCAGGGGCCTTTTAGCCAATTACTGCTGCAGCATGTAGACCACAGCAAAAGAGGGATTACTTCTGCCTTCCGCAGTGAACATTAGCCACTGCTGGGCTGAACAAATGGACTTTTTATATTTTATGTACTTTGATATTCTAAGGAAATGAGAAGTCTTGAAATGACAAAGCCCTAGTAATAACAAGGTGAGTTATCAGCACATGGTTATTATCAAGGGCATTTTCCTTTTACACTTGTCTATGTTAGAGACAAATAATGTCCCTTGTTTGCCTTGGAAGGGAAACCATTCAAGTTTACTCTTGTCAGATTGCTGGGAAGAATAAAACATTATTTGCAGAAGAAGATGACCTAATTGAATGTGGCCCACCAGTTGTGTTCCTGGGTGCTGCACACCGTCATGCCTCTTGTCCCGACTGAGGTTTGTCGAATTCCACCTTCAGTTCCTTGGCAGGTTCAACTGCTGCTGCTGGCAGCCATTTCTGCATTTGTTGCCCCTGGTAAAGATACCTTATTTGTAGTTAATCAAATAGTGTAAAAAAAGAAATGGTTTTGCAACCATTACAGATATCATTTATAAGCCAAGAATTATTTCAACAATGAACTGCAGCAGTTCTGTAGAAGCCAGTGAACCTGGAAGTGAAAGACTACTGTGTCCCTTAGATAAGGGTGTATTAAAGTCTATCCCTCTTTATGTCCTTGTGTCCTTCATGCCATACTGAGAGCAGACTGACCATAGACAGATGCTTATGTAGACCCAATTAATTGTAAATAGACCATGTACTCACATTGTGTACAATAACAGCTGCAGAGGGAATCTGTAAATCACTGTTCACTGTGACTTCAGCATTAATCTTATTTTCATGCAAAACCCTGTAATCATGTTCCATACATCAACCAGTGAGTTTTCACTGAAAACAGCCAGATGCATAAGGACCTTTGTGGTAGCACTCTGTGCCTGAGTCACTACCACAAGCATAGTGCCATCTGTTTGAAGGGTCTTGCAACCTCTTTGTTGAGTTTCAAGCATGAAACCACATTCCCATCCAGTGAAACTATGGAGTGAACTGATATAAGACTTTGCAGTGTTACACTACAAAGGAGTGTTACCTTATGACTTTATAGTGCCAGCATACTGCAGAACTTATCGCAGTATATAAATAAGCATTTGAGCTTTCAAGAATTGCATATGATGAGTATGAGTTTAAACTTGGTTAACAACATGGGTAGCATGGTATAACCTATTTAAGCATCTATGTAGCCTTGTCCCTGACTACTTTAAATGTAGATGTTCTCGGGTGCTTGTAGATGCCATGTACAATGCTTTTATGTACTATAAGATTTGTATTAAGCATCTCAGTATGCCTAGCAGCCTTTACAACAACCAAGAAGAATCTAAGTGAAAATAGGAAGATACTTAATCTCTGATAAGGGATTGTTTGAAATTCTTTTCTGGAGAAAAAAGACAAATTCACAAGAAGTTTGTGTCACTTTAAAGCCCAGCAAAGCAGATTTTCATAATTGTTCAAGCTTCAAGAACAAAGGCACTTAAAATCAACAAAAAAAAGGAGTGTAAATAACTTCATGAAGCTTTACAAAATCTTTATAAAAGTAGACCAGATACTGTACAGCTGGATATGCTACCATAAAGGATCTGAAGCGACTACAGAAGTAGAAGTTTTGGGAGTCTTCCAGACATGTCAAGTAATGCCTTGCATTGTTATGTGGGCAAGGCTGTTTTTCTTGGCCATAATTTCGGAAGGATTGTGTGTGTTATCATCAACGAAGTAGAACCTGAATAACAAATCTCAGATATAATCATCATAATGTGTTCCTGTTGGGGAGGGAGAGAGGGAAAAAAAAAGCTTCTTGTAAAATATTTTAAACCTATTTGATGAAAAATCCTTATCACTTTCTTGCTTAGAATAGCTCATCATTTAGCTGAATATTTTCTGTTAAGTTCTGATTCATACTGGCATATACTGCTTTAAGAGTCCCAACTTAGTCATACCACAGTAGTGAGCTCTTTGTACTGTACTGCTTGGTAACTCATGTCTGCTTTGAGTTCCATACTGAAGTGGAGTAATTGAACATGTCAGCCTGTCCCATAAAACAAAAGCAAATAAAGTAAAAATTATTGCAGTGTGTTCTCCATATTGTGTACCTGCCTTAAAAATTAACCTTTAGAGATCTTTGGAACACAGTGAAACTGCAACTCATACAGATTCATACACATGCTTATATCTATTTATATCATGTTTTTACATGCATCAGTATGTATCAGAACTTTCCTCCCTCTTGCTTGTTGTTGTGGGTATTCCCTGAAGGTGCAAATGTGGCAGTATCAAGGAGTAACACTTTACTGAATCTTCAGGCAGTCAGGCTAGGTGGTTTTTGTAAGTTGTCAATTTAGGGGTCTGAAAGGTGAAGCATCTTTCAAATGATGAAGTGGGTATGATGAACGTGTTGCAAAAAAAAAACAAACAACTTTTGCCCTGTCTGGGTAAAAACTGGGACGAATGTGAATTTCTAATACGTGGGGATGAAAGAAATGCAAATGTCTGAGCAAGAGGTGTGAGACAGCGTAGTTTCCTCCCCCCCCCCTTATGTTTTTTTTTGGGACATAGTACCATGGGGTCATTTGATAATTACCTTCTGAAGTAGCATGTAGTAGGTCTTGGTCTACTGCATTTTTAGGTCCTGAAGCATTTGCATTGTTCTGCTGTGAACTGTAGTGCTTCATGTGACATTTGCATAGACAGTTATGGGGGATGTGTACTGAAAATCCCTAGGCCACATCAACAGCTTCAAACTCCCACATGTTTCTTTCCATTTTTATTAGGATCTCCACAAAGTCAGCTACACACCCTCCCTCAAATTGTTCTTTAAAACTCAGGTCCTTCACATCATCTGCAGAATGCTCACGAATGACTGGGCAGCTGGCATGCCCATTGCTGCCTCAATGACCTGACCATAGTGGTATGTCACTTTTTGTTCTTGCAACATTACTGTATATACACATTTTCTCTTGACTATTAATTTTATTGTTGTGGCTTTTGAGTGGATTTTGCTGCCTTCTTCAAGCACTGCTGTGTTTGAGTACAGCATCTTGCACAGTGCGGCCTAATCCCCAACTGGAGCCTGTCCCTGGCACTGCAGGGACATTATATTTCAGTGTTTTTGATTTTAGTTTGTCCTAATTCAAAAGAGGTTTTGTTGCTATTTCTCAATTCCTATTTGACATGTTCAGTTTTACAGTGTTTTTCTGGCTATTTTAAGCAATTTATCTGGGAGGAAACATAATTCTGTATTTACAAGTGAGCCACTACACAACATAGGAAACAAATCCTTACATATATGGATTAGGTGGTTGATTTATGGCATGCCTCTATATGTAATACATGCTAATCTACTTGAAAGGTAAGACATGAATTGCTGCACATCTTAATAGCTTCATGAAACATGGGGTTGAAGAGCTGAGCTGGTCGGCTTGTTTGCTTTCCCATGCTGAAGTGGTAACTGTATACCAGTATTTTGTGTTATTGCACTTAAAAAAGTGGGGTGGGAAGGACTTGAAAGTTTTTGCTGCTCTGTATGCCTCGCAGAGCAGGAAAAGTAAGACATCATTTATAATGGCTATTGTGCTGGAGGTTTCTGGAATGTTTGGCATTGCATGTTTAACTTTGGCATTTTGTCATCAAAAACTGGAGCAGAACACAGATGCGCAAATACGCAGTCAGTCCTCTTGAGCTCCTGTAAAAATAAGCTGGCAAACAAGCCCCTCTAATAAAATGCTGATGCTGGAAAAGATACACAGTCATCACTTCGTTATGCTACTTTTCTCGGCATGTCTCATTTATTTCCAAAAGCAAAAGAGGGAGATGATGACCAGATAAGCAGGAGTGGTGATGAGGTGTGATCCTGGCCTCGCTGAGACAGGTTTGGTGTAACCTCTGGGTCAGCCACTGAGCCACAGAATGTCCCAGGTCACCGATGGCAGGGCCATAAACTTGCCTTTCACCTAAGGTGTTGTTTCCTCTCTCCTTGTGCTCTTACCGTGTCCATTGCAAGCCAATGTGTGTGGGTCTTACGATTTCTCCTTTGGGATTCTGGGCTTTTAATTGCTCTGTAGCCAAACCCACTGCAGCAGGATGCAAAGTGGACATCCAGGTGTTAGCAGCACTTGGGCATTGCTCTCTTTCTGTTAACTCAGGGCAATAGTAGAGTCAGTGCTGCCAAAAGGGCCTGGAAATTGTCTGCTCACTGCTACTGTCATTTTTTCTGGTCGTTTTCCTCAGGATGGTTCATTTCTGATTTTTGACCCACTGTGTTTCTTGATCCCACTTCTATATAGCTAAGAGCCATTTTTGCAGCATTTTCTTAATTATCCTCCACTCCTGCCTTCAGAAGGAAGCATGTGTTTCTAATGTGGCCCATGCAACAGGACAGCAACAGAAGGAAACAGGAATAATGACAGCCTGGAAAAGTAAAGCAACATACTATTTAGCTATTTAACTTATAAATTACAGTTTTAGTTAAAAAATAAAATAATAATAATTAAAAAAATGGACCATCAGACTCTTTAGAGTCCTAACTACAGTTTGCTAATAGTGACCTGCAAAGCAGAACCTTCTTGAAGACAAACAAAAGGTGAGCTAAATAAACTTGCTTTAAAGCCAATGCTTCAGCAGTGTTAACTCCAGTGATGCTACAGAAATAGTAGTATCTTTCATGTCATACCAAAAGTGCTGTATCAGGAAAGTATTATTTTTGGGTTTCTAACCAATAGTGTGCTCTATGTGTTTTAGTAGCGTGAAGATCAGCACTGCTAGTTGTTCGCTGCTTCTTTTTTCCTAAATTAAGTAGCTGTTGTCTCCTGGCATAGTATGCTTGTGGTCTCTGTTGCACATGTAAGCAGTTTCAGGGATTTTTTAGCTTTTATCTTTTTTAAGATCCTTGAGCCTGGCTGTCTTAAGATCACCCGAGTACAGCACATCCTGTGCTCTGCTCTCTCCTTGTCACATCACAGAACTGTTCTGGGTGTGCACAGGCACCTCCTCTGTCACCTCTCTGAGCAAGCTGGCTTTTGCAGCCAGCTTTCCTTCTCCTGTATTCTGCAACAGTCTCTAGCATTGAGTAGGGACCAAGATTTAATCTACATAGCTCTACTAATTGAAATTTCCATGCAAAGATTTTTGACCCTGTATTTGTGATCATGGCTAAATGTGACCCCTAATCCCTTGTAGAAAAGATTCCTGGTATTCCAGCAGTGTTTGCAGAGCTGTGTCAGTCCGTGGATCCCATTCATTTGGGTCCTAAGGCTCCACAACAGGGAAGAAGGTTGTTGTGAAGCTTCAATTTGCTTTATGTGAACTGCCACTGGAACATTTTTCAGAGACTATAAAAAGGAATTCCTAAAGCTAGACAGACTTTCAAAACTGAGATAGAGTAGTTTTGGCTTGTTAGTAATGGATGAGATGAAACGCAGAATTTTCTAACATTTTCACTCCCTTTATCCTCTCCACAGGAACCCAGCAGGCAGGATGTACAGTGATTTGGAAATTTCTGTGTTCAGTTCCTAGAACAGCTGAGTCAGCTCCAGGGTTTCTCATGGCTGTGTTTTTAGCTGTCTGTTACATGGATGGTGATAGGACTGTGGACTGCCAGTGGTGATAAAAACAAATATATATTTGTGGCAATTAGATATTGATGTATCTGGAGCTAAGCGGTACTGTTCTTGGCAGGATTACAAGAGCTGGGATGCTTGGAGATTTAATGTTCTTTTTGTGGCAATTGTAGAGCAACACTGAAAGCTCATAAAACTGGAGGCAAGGCGTATCAACAGACCAATTAAATGCAACATGTATTGTGGATACAAATGTTTGTGAGCTATACTGCTTACACAATAATCATTTTTGACCTTTCAGTATGAACTCTCTTGATTCTCTGTCACTTTTTTGTGCAGGAAAGTCTGCTAGGGAAAACTCTGTTAGACATGACTTCATATAGCCCCTGACTTGAGTCAGATTTCTCAAGGTCTACTGATTTAAAGCAGTGTGGTTTTACTGGAGTGATGTAGGAAACAGAACAAGCCACATTTTGCTTTGTGTCTTCTAAAATAATTTTAATTGATTCTCTCCACAAATGTCCTTTTCTCCCCTTCAGTTTCATTACTAAAGCAAAGCTTGGATAAATGATTATTGTGTCCTGCTGAGTGGCATTTGCTTTAATTACATATTTGCAGGTTGCCCTGTCTTTTTGCCAGGAGATGGGAAAAGGTCTAAGGATTTTTCCGTTAATGATAGAGACACAGGAACAGCAGTAAGATAACTTCATTTGCAACCAGGAGGCTGTTAAAACACAGATAACCTCAGACATCTAAATTCAAAACAAATTCTCCCTGACCAATTTCTAATAAACCCAAGCTTCAGCTCTTCTTTAGTGCTGTTTGTATAAAGGCTTGCTTGCATGATGCAGATGCAAAGAAAGTACCCGTTTAGCTTCACTTTGACATTCCCATTAAGATTAGACTGTATAATCTTGCATCACAAAAACTGATTCAGATATGCAGGCCTATGCAGTGGAAAGCTGCTGAGCCCAACTGGTGAGGATGGTTCTTAGTTGCTGTGAATCAAAGAGGAAAATACACAGAATTGGAGCTTTTTTTGAACCTTTTACTGCATCATTAGTTCTCATGGAAGTCAAATTCAACTAGAAAGGTGGTGCCCTGAAGGTAGAGAAGGCTGAGGTGGTCCTTCATGTTATCTTTTTGTCAAAGAAATCCTAATCATCACCAAAAAAAAAAAAAAAAAAAAAAAAAGAAATACTGTCCAGCTGGTAACTACTGTACCATATATTTTCTTGCTTTAGGGTTCAGTGCAGTATGTGGCTCTTACATTACTAAAAGCTGTTAGCCAAGTACCTTGACTTTTTCGAAAAGCACAAAGTACTTGTTTGACTTTCCACCATTTCACTTGCTGAACAGCTGAGTTAAAATGTTGCAAGCCGCTATTTCCTTTACACTTTTCATTACCGAGATGAGCAAATTTCAACTCATTTATTTGTTGGTAATATGAATAATATGAATAATATTTCAACTCATTTATTTGTTAATAATATGAATGAAAGTTAACCTTGTCCCTCTGATTTTTGTCCTGATGAAGTCCTGATTCTTTCCATCCAGGTTTCAGCTCTAGAAACATAACCCTATATAAGACATGTATATTTATACATTTTAGGGGCAAATTGATTGCTATAACAGCTTTTTTTTCTGTCTCATTTTTTTCTTCTGAATTAAAATGTAGTCTTCTATCAGAAATTTCTTCCACTCGTTACATGTTCAAGTCATTTTTTCATCTTCTTTTGGGTAAAGGCTGCAGGGAGAACTCCTCTGGCATCATCCATAACTCAAAAATTTTATAGCTCTTTTCCGAACACATTGAAGTTTTCAATATTACTGTGGAAATATATACACCAGCACTAACCTCGTATTCTTTTTATGGCCTTGTCAGTGCCATGCAGAGGAGCAATGCCACTTTTCTACTTTGAATTCCCCTCATGTAACTACAGGTTGTATACACTGGTTGCAGCACAGCTTTGGGACTTCATGCTATGATGTGTTTTTTGTTTGGTTGGTTTTGTTTGTTCATTTTTTAAACCATTACCTTAAATTTTGCCATTTGTCAGTGGCAGAACTGTCAGTGCTCTCCCAGATTTTCTGAACTTAATTTGCAAGGTGAGAAAAAAACAACTTAGTCTTTATTTAGCTTATTTATTAGCTGCTTATGTTTCTTAACAAGGCTGTTCAAGAGAGCTCATTAAACTGTTGGCAAGGCATATCCATAATCATATAATTTGTAATGTAATTTATTATTTCTTAAGACTTTAACAGTTGTCATCACCAATAAAGAATTGCAGTCCTACGATATCTCTATAAAGTGTGGAGGTGCTGTTTCATTTCAAAGTGGGGAAATGTTTCATTTCAAAGCACAAATTCATCATTGTTGCTGTACCTGTACCCAACCCAGTTTTACTGAATCTACCATCTATCCATTCATCCTTCTTGTGCTGCTTAGAAGAATAAATGTTTTCTGTTGAATGTTGCTCCATCGTGATGTTATTTTGAAAGTGCTTCTTTGTAGGGGGGGGGTCATCCATGCTTTCAGGACAGTTGTGTGCAGTGTAATGGCCCTCTCGGAGCACGAACAGGACCGTGGCAGCATGAATCGCTTTGCACAACAGATCTGCATTCCTTGGCACATGGAGCAGGATAATACTGCTGGTGTCCAGGCCTAGTTTTCGTAGTCCTATATTTCCTCACTAATAGCTTATGAAACAAATGTTTAAGTACTTATTGTTGCATATTCTCCTTTTATCTTATTATTTATAGAGTAACTGTTAGTTAGGGCTGTGAAGCTATCATTATTTTTCCTTTCTGAAAAATAAGATCAATCAGCAGAAGATGAAGACTTCCAAGTGTGCGCTTACGACTTTGTTCCCAGTGACTCTTTTGTCTCCTGTGGTTCACTCCTGGCACTCCTTTGACCTAGCCCCTAGTCAGTACAGCCTGCTGTGCTCCAGCCCCTGAGCTCCTACAGCATCTTGACACACTTGCTGGGAACAAATCTCAGAATTGGCAGACCCTGGTGGATAGATGTTCTCCAACCCTTAGAAGTCTTGTCAAGCCTACTAAAGTATCTTCTGATGTTTATGGTGCATTGTATGGACACTGAAGGCCTCACAGGGCTTGCTCAGTCCTGTGGTCATGGGGAGCAGGTTGTCCTCTTAGCAGTATTTGTGCTGTGCTCTGCAGCCCACTCCCTGCAGTACCCACAGAAGGTTTTAGTTGAAGCATACTTTATGTGATGTTCTCTGTTTTGCTTGTAAGACCAGTTGTTCCTCTGACCACAGCTGCTTCCTTAGAGCCCAAATCGGGTCGCACGCCCTCAGCTCACCTCTTCCTCCCCTTCCCAGTCTCCTGTGGACAGTTGGCTTCACCTCACCACCTGGCTTAGTCCCCAGTGTCTGCCCTGTCTGGGAGCAAAAGTGAGAGATGACAGGAGATGTTGAGGCAGCTGGAGCTGGAAAGAGACCAGTGCAGGCTGTGGAGAAGCTGGAGGGATCCAGGTCTGAGAGATCTTCATCAGTCTTCTGCTGACGTGTTCCTCCAGAAGAAACCATTTGACCTTGGGGAGCCCCCCATGGTTTCAAGTATACCATTTTCTGTGAGAGGGAAAGATGGGGCTAATTATTATTTGGGGCTTCCTCCCCTTCTTCAGAATGTGCATCAATCTCTAGAAAATTAGAAATTTTGGTCCTAGTCAAGCCACTACCACAGCCAAGCCTGCTTCCTCGCTCAGTCGTCAGTGCATTCACTGGGCAGGGCTTGCATTAGGTGCTGGGTCAGGGTGCTGGGTCCAGATAGCCTTCTGCTGGGTGCTCGATTGTCTTCTGCTATCTATCCCCAGAGCCAGCTATCCACCATGGCAAAGTGCTGCTAAAGAAGATACTAAATACCCATTTTGGCTAGGGAGCATTTGCTTCCCTTCCCTGCTTCCTCACATCCATGATCACAGGTCTCCCATTTCTCTAGTTTTCAAGTGTAATTAAAAGTTGTTCTAAGGCATCTTCTTTTCAAACATTGCCCAAGCATCTGCGGAAGGGAAGGCTGCTCGCTGTGTGGCCCTTTCATGCTCCTAGTAAATGCCACGCTACAGTGTCATTACATTGTGTTTATTTTAAATGTCTGAAGTCCAGAGCTATGCTGGTATGTTAACCCACCACCTTTGTGTAGTCTGGAAATGTTAAAACTATAAATTATTATAAACAAACTGCCTTTTGGGAAACTTATATACTATGGTTATTTAAGTAGTCCTATAGATTTCTGCCTTGGCTTAGTGCTTACAGAGTGTATATGTGATCAGAGAAATACCCCCACAGTTTACTGAAGAACAAAGGTGTATTTAACAGAAGATGTTTTTCTACTGTATATATATGCTTTTTTTAATTAGGATTTCAACTTAACAAAAAATCCAGCTTGCTTCATCTGCTGTCCATATGTAGCTATTTCAGCTAATACACATCGCTGAAGGTTTAATTGAATCCGTGCCATAGTATAAATATATCATGTATGTATATGTACATTTCTCATTCCAATAGCTTCCAAAAGATATCTAAGTGACCATTAGAATAATTTAACAAGAAAAGCATTTTTTTTAAGTGTTTTATGAGTCTTAAGTTCTCCCACATAAAACAGAATGTGTTGGAACTAATTTTCATTGGATGTTTATGGTTAATGGTTGAAAATTTTCAGTCTGTGTGGAACCATTTCCATACCACTGACCCATCTGTTTTAAAGAGACCCTGTCTTGAATAATACATGATATTTGGTCATTGAGGAGGAACTCCCACAGACCAATGTATACTCAATACATCCTTGAAATACTTAACGTCTGGATTTGAAAGGTTCAGTGTTGCAGTTTCTGGGCATCTTTAACCCTCAGTGAATATTTTGCCAGAGTAGATAAAGTGCATGCCAAGTAAACTGCTATAGTTTCCAACCACAGCCATGAGGAACAAAGTGAATTAAGACCGGAGCCTAAAATTTCTAGGCAGAAGTAATAAAGCTTCTCTTTGTTGAGGTTTTAGATGCTGCTTTGTTCTCATATGCCCTGGTGAAAAAAATGTATGCCTTTTAAAAATATATTTTACAGACACTTAATCTTGGTTGTGTCTAATGTCTTTCAATATTTTTAAAAGAAATTCCAAGTGGATGAGTTATTTATGTGTTTAGCTTTTATTTTCCATTATGTCTTTTAATAGATTCCAGATCTCATCCATATTGTAATGGCTTCTGTGTTACGGAGCAACACAATTTACTGGCTTAAATATCCATTTTTCTTGCCTCTCTGACATGAAAGTGTGATAGACCTATACTATAAATTGTTAACACATTTGTGAGCTTGAAAGTCCATACCATCACCCTGGCTGGCTGCATGCAGGCTCCACCAGACAGGAGGAGACCCCAGTGCACTCCAGCACACCTGGAAGCGTCATGTTATGCCTAGCATTCAGGTTAATGTGCTTGGAAGACATTATGATTAAAGGCTGTGAATGGAGAAGTGTTCAGGCTTGAATTCCTTTTTACCTCACTTCCATCAGCCAACATGTTGAAGCACATGAAGAGTGTAATTTTATAGACTTGTCTGAGACCTGGGGATGGAATATGTGAGGTGGTGGAAAAAAAAAGGAGATAACCCATACCATTGTGTTGGGAGGAGGGGGAGGATATCTCTTCCCCTGGTATTTCTTACTTTATTATTGTATTTTTTTAAATGTCTAGGTTTGTTTGAGATTATGGGTACGGCAGGTGTCAGGGGACAGAAAGGCACGGGGAGGGGGTGGATCTGAGCTTTTAGCATTTTGGAATTGCCACCCTTACCAGTTCCTGCTTTTTTTTTTTTTTTTTTTTTTTTTTTTTTTTTTTTTTTCTCTGTTCTCAGAGAGCGTAAGCTCCAGGAATTGAACAGGAATTGAAATAGAGCGTTCTGCGCTCAAGAATTATTCTGTAGAAAATGTGAGGGAGCCTATAATTAAACACTTGTGCATAGATAGCAGTACTGGAAGAATAAATTTGGTGCCTGTCTCTCCAAAAATGGTTGAAAACCGTAAATCATGTATAGAATAGATAATCACAGATATAACAAACTGTAGCTGCATCTGCTGATTATTTTCTCCTCAACCTCTTGTGTACAATTAAGAATTCAGATTTAACAGCTGGGAATGATTTTCAAATGTTGATCTAAAGCAGAAAGTTCTATTCAGAAACTTTCAGCAGTTCTTTTATCTTCCCAGTTCATTATTTTTTCTGGAATAGGTTAAAAAAGATAATACTTGACCTGCTCTGCATTGAGGTAGGAAAGAGATCATTATAAACTCAGATATGGATTTATGCTTAATGATCCATCTTCTTATGTGGCCGAGTTCAACAGCAGACAGGCTGAATATCTGTCTTCGGTCAAGAAACTTTGTCTGTTAATATTTTATTTTCCCAGGTCAGCAGGGAAACATTTTTCAAAGGTTTCTTGTTGATCCTTGTGGTGAAGAAACTAAGGTATAAAGCTCAAAGTGAGAGCCTGCCAGATTAAAATTAGAGACGATGCTCAAGTAAGAACTATAAAAAAACAGGGAGTAGATACTAATACAATCACCCGTCATTATATACACTGCTTGAAGGAGAGTTGTGTATAGATATACCAACATGCTGAATCAAGAAATCTGTGTAGACCATGTGTAGATATAAAATTCCTGCAGAAAGGTCTCACATCTGTCATTGTGCACTGCATGCATGCGAATTCAAAGCATTCAACATTTGGGGAATCAAAAGCTGCTGTTCCAGCTTTAGGACTCAGGTTATATATATTTGTGTTTTGTCTTTTTTTAATATATTATTTTTTGTATTCTTTTGTATGCAAGTAGATTTTCTATTTTTTAATGGGCCAGAAAGCAGGTGCTGGATACATTAACTGAATGTGTATGCATGTATACTTGCACACTTTCTTTACATCAGCAGATACTCAGAGATCTTTCCTTAGTCTGGTAGGGTGAGTTGTGCATCTGTTGATGTGGTGAAGGATTACTGTGATGAACTGATGAACCTGGTACATTAATTAGTCCTTCTAGAAATGGAAATTAATTTACATATGCATATATATGTATATACGTAGAATACGTATGTATACATGGTAGAATTCTGTCATAAAAAGGGCACTTGGATATGGGTACCACAGGAGTAAATACTACTAGGCTTATTCTCATTAAACACCTACAGTAGCTGTGTGCATTTTGCCTTCATATATTTTATCCTCTGTTGTCTGTTCTTCCTGATTTGGCTTGTAAAGCTTCATTGTCCTCAAACAACGTATTTTTCTTTCTTAACAAACTTTCAAGTCATACTGTATTGTTTGTAGATAGGGTCCAGGAAACACGCCTGAAGCCTGATTACTGTACAGTTTGAGACTGAGATTAAAAAACGTGACATGTTTTACATTTTGACAGATAATTTGCTTTATCAGCCACAGAACCATCATTCTTTAGAGTCAATATTCTACTGTTTACCTTTCTCCTTTTTTTTTTTTTTTGGGGGGGGGGGGGGGGTTGGTTAGGCTTTTTTTTTTTTTTTTTTTTTTTGATTGTAGCAGTATGTCCAGGCTTATGGTGTTCTCAGTTTTTTGTTCTTTTCCGCCTCCCCCTCCCTCACCTCAATTTCTTTAAGGGGTAGAATTATGCACTATTCTCTAGGTTGGCCTGATTGTCATGGTATCATCATGGTATTTGGGGTGAGGAGTTTACTCATACAGGTTGCTGTACAGGTTAGGGACTTCTCTTTGTGTTTTGTTGTTATTATTTGTTTGTTGTTTTTGTTTCTTATGATAGTCTTAACAAATTTTACAGGATTTTACCAGCTGAACATCGAGATTAAAAACACTGCTTCAATAATAACTGAAAGAGCCATTATTTCAGAAAATTTGCACAGAAGGAATGACACAATCAACTCTGCTTAGTGTTTTTTTTTTGGTTGGTCATGCTGATTTTCAATTTGTGCAGTAATTACAGGAAGTTTTGCTCATGACAGCCTGTGATATTTCTTGCTTGTTTCAGCTGCAGCCAAATAGTAAAATCAGGTAGTGGGAAAGTTTGCAGGCGGTACAAAATGGGGAAGCAGTCAGCAATGAGAATGTTTGTGGTGCAAAATGATCTGGATCAACTGAGGAACTCAACGAAGGTGATAATGCAGTTTTTGGTGCAGCCAGATGTCAGGTTGTATATCCAGGAGCAAAGAGCACAGCCCATGCAAGATTCAGAGGGCTCAGACCTGAGAATTACTGGCTTCAGAAAAAAATGAGAGCTGTGGTTGGAAATACCCCTGTATAGCTTTGGGGTTTGTAGAATTAGGGGGCTTTTGAGTAATGCTAGGATGACTGTGCTCAGCTGGAATGTATCCAGCTGGAACTGCAAGAATTACTCCTGAAAGAATTTGCCCAGTTCTGCTTTCTCCAATTCAAAAAAAAAAAAAAAAAAAAAAAAAAAAACATTAAAAAAAAAATGGTGAGGACCCAGGAAAGCCTAATAGTGAATAGCCTGAGGAGGTTATTTGTCAGAGTACTTGCTCGGTAAGCAGGACTTCCCTGCTTTAGTCAAGAGCCAATCACCTGGAAGTGGAGACATGATGCCCAGTGTTCAGAACCCATTTCCGTATTTTTTAAATCAAGGTAATTTTGTTTTAAATGTGCTTTATTCTAACAGATTGGTTTGGATTAGTCCCACTACCTGGGTTCGAACTAGTAGGCTCTTCTTAACTTTATCTTGGCATGTGCATTTTAATTTTCAAGAGGCATGTAAGAATTTCTAATTTTTGCCTCTTTAAAACTTAGAAAAATTGTAATAGGACTTTGTGGGATAGTAGCTTTTCTGCTTTTATATCTTACCTGGAAATGAAAAATTTCCAAGGAGAGAGAAACGGACTAGAGATTTAGTTTTATGAACAAAGAACTATTGAACCCTTTGAACTCAAATAAAAGTGGTGTTACTATCCACCTTAATCAATACGAGTGGCTGTTTGGGCCATAGGGTTTTTTATTTCTTTTTAGTTACGGATTTACAAAGAGAATTCTGAGAAGTTTTCTTCAGGTCTTCCTTCAGAGAGCAGTAAGAGAGCAATGGAATTGTCAGATACATATTGGAGAAGAGAGAGTACAGAGGGG
Source organism: Netta rufina (assembly GCF_964035555.1). Classification (NCBI taxonomy): domain Eukaryota; kingdom Metazoa; phylum Chordata; class Aves; order Anseriformes; family Anatidae; genus Netta; species Netta rufina. The sequence goes on along the minus strand of NC_140124.1, from coordinate 18,588,851 downwards.
AAGATAGCAGTGATGATGATTTTCAAATAATAATAATACATTTTTATACTGCAGGAAGAAAGCGATTACTGACAGGTTAGCTCAGATTATTATTCATGAGTTTCCTGAGCTTTTAAACAAATTGTGCAAATGCTCGTAATCTCATCATCTTCTGTCTCTCGGAAGGTGCTCAGATCCCCACACATGCGATAGATCAAGCAAACCTCCAAAAATAGGCAGGCTGTTTGTGCTTGCAGCTCCAGATGATCTTATTATGGCAACTGACTCTGAGTGGAGTTATCTTTGGGCTGCGTGGATCCTTTTCACACCGTTCCTCTTACGGCTGGGAGCTGCTACTGCACCGCAGAATAACCCTCTCCTTTCTGGGCGCCGTGCTTGGGTTTCAAAGCCAAATGCAATTAAGTCATCCTGATTAGATCACCAGAGCCTTCAGTGAAATGTGCTCAGTAACATGCCTGAACTTTCACTGTGGTTCCAAATGAATAATTTCTTGGTATTTGACTTTGCTTTGAAATGTGGAGCGCTCACTTTGCCCAAAGGGGTATCTGGTTTTGTGTAAACATGGAAGGTTTCAGACCATTTGAGGGACACAGATGTGCTAAACTCAGATAATTCAGACGTGCTAAAGGTATGAAGTGCTTCAGCAATGCTTTTAGCTGCGTTCTGCGTCTGCTTCATCTTAGGAAAATTGCACAGATCACAGGCCCTCCTGACAAGCAGGTCTGACAGAGCTGGCCCCACAGCACTTGCTCCTGTGTCACTGCTGTACGTGGCCCCATCTGCATTCAGCACTAGACAGAAAGTCTTCAAGGGTATCTCCCAGCCCTCTGCTCCTGTGGTACATACACCAGGTGCCATCAGGGTGGTAGCTGAATGTTGCACAGCATTCAAGGTCGGCCTAGGGGATAGTCCCCATGTGAAAGCTACAACGGGGGCATCACTTAGCAGCAAATGGGAATCCTTGGAGAAAACAGCAGCTTGTTTGGAAACTTAGGGGTGCTTTCACATGCTGGATGCTGGTTAGCCACCTTCTGTGGCAATCCCTCCCCTCGTCCCAATGGTCCTTAGCACAATCCACATACGATATGGGAATAGACAGCTGCCAGATGCATGGGATGTTTCTACTTTGTATGTTTTCACAGTATCATGAAGATACAAGCCCTAAGAACCACCAATTCAAGAAAATACAGGGAGGAGAAATAAAGTAAAAATGATGAAAATAGAACTATACAACTGTGAAGACAAAATATACAGAAGAAATCCCCTAAGCATCTGACATCACCAGCTGCACCTCCTCCTACTTGAAAGGAGTTGGCTGATTTCTTGCGAGCGCCCTTTTTTTCTTGTTTGTTTGTTTTCAATGCTGTAAATTCAGAGACAGTTACTGAGGGATTAATCACGACTCAAATGAGTTAGGCTAGCAGAATTTGACTGCTTGATAATATGTGAGAACCAAAATATGTCTCTGTTTGAGCTCACCTATGTTGTTATTTCTACCTAGTCCCCAGTTTGGTAAATAGTAAGCAGCTTATTTTTCTTCTCTAAGATCTGAATTGGCAAATTGAACCTGTCTTGTTGGGTCCTGGGTAAGGCAAACGGTTGCAGCTCAACCTCGAATAGTATGATGGGATCTACATGCTGTATTTAGCAAGTAAATAAAAACATGTTAGTGTAAGACCTGATTGTTAGAAACAAAATGGCCACTGAAAATTCAAAGGCTGGTGGTTGTCCACATTCTTTCTTTTATTCCCCGGGGGCATCAAACTAATAACTGATAGTTAACACCAGGCTGGCATTTTGGAGGACTCTTGTTTTAGAAGCCAGGCTGTTAAAGCTACTTATTTGCAGAGTTCCAAACCTTTGTTTGCAGTTTATACAAATATAACGTTACCGCTTCAGATTTTACATCAGCTCTGTGCCACTGAATTCAACCATATGAATAGCTGACTTCTTCCTTCCAGCAAAATGTGTACTTCACAGCAAGCAATTTTGTGTGCTTTTCTAAAGCACTCCAGTTAACATAAGAAAGTTGAGAAACAGAATGATAGCCTCAAACATAGTTGGCAAACATTTTAGACTTAATGCTGAAATGTGTTTCTTCTGCCAGCAAGTTTACTAAAATTCCTTTCTTTGCAACTACAGTGCCTTAAGAAAGCTGTAGTGCCTGCTACGGAGGTCATATTTATTAACCAGAAAATAGTAATTGGAAAAGAGATAAAGCATGGTCTGTTGCTTTAGAAATTATTCTAAATAATTGGCCAATTTTCAACTGTAAGGAGCTCTAGAAGGATTTTATCCCTTCTACCTTTCCCTCCCCTCTCTCTCTCCCCCCCCATCCCCCCCTATAGCACACTGATAAAAGGGTTCTTGTGAGGTTTCTATTTTTTCAATAGACAGAGGAAATCTAAATTGCCTCTGGGTACTTTCTTAGTTCTAATGAGTTAAGCCTGCTCCGGAAAGAATACACACAAAATGGAGAGATACAGTTTGGAATTGTGTTTTGCTGTTATTACAGGATGTTGTGAAATAGCAGATTCAGGCATTAGGAATGCAGCAGTTTGAGGGTGTAGGTTGTGACTGTACTTGCAGCAATTTGCATAGCATTTTCTGCAGGTCTTTATCAGTGAACTTTTATCGCTATTTCATTTCCCATGATAAAGAAGTGGAAGACCTCCTTCTGGAAAAGAAGATTGTCGTTATAAATTATGCTGCTCCAAGGAAGTCTTGCCTTCCTGGATCCCACCATTCCATATTTGCCATAAAGATTTTTAAGTTTAGACTGTTACTGCAGCAGCATTTGAGTTGGAGGCTATATTTTTCCTTTCTTGGTGCTGCTGTCAGTTTCTGTGGAACAACATTTGACCATAGAGGAGATGCACTTTATCTTACTTGAAAATAGCAGATAACTACAAGAATTTCTCAAGTGCTATAATACATTACAATTGCACTTTTCAAATACTTTTTTTTTTTTAGACAGAAAAGCAAATATTGAAAACACTCAGGAAATACCAGATAATACCTAAGATGTGTGTGAAGGCTGGATATGGTCTGGTAAGATATTCTTAGCCGTGGCCCATGGAGGACTGGATGTCAGTCTCTAGAGAGAGCAGAGGCTCTTCACATGCAACTGACTTCTGGCATGTGAATTCAAAGAAGCTATCTCTATTCTTTATATTTCCAATATTATTTTCCTGTATAAGCAGTCGCAGCATTTGATGCAAGCAATGCACACAAGTGCAATTGATCTGATGCCCTTGCAGATGGAAGAGCTGCTGCACGGTGTGCTAGAGGTCCTTGTTTCTCCCGAAGATTCGGTCTTGCAATGACATGAATCAAAAGGTTCTAGAGCGAGCAAAAACTGCTCCTTGGAGATTTTTCAGTACACTGATCATACAGATTTAAATACGTGCTGCTGTATAGGCAACTCCCATGCAGGGTGTGTGGCAGGAGCTGTGTTCCAGTGATCTCTGATTGCTGGTGGCCTCCTTCACACTGCTCAGCATGGGGCAATTTAGGAGAGCCCCATGGCCACCTTCACTTATCAGAGCTACAAGACGGTTTTTATGGCCTTTGGCTTCAAGCAGCTGAGGATGTTCAAAGTGGCTGACAGCTACTTGCTTTTGTCATCCCTACAGCTGAAGTCAGGCGTATCCCGTCTCCTAATGTGTGGTCTGAAGTTTGAGGGCTCCTCTGAAAAGCGGCTGGTTCACCTTGCAAAGGTTAATGTTTGGTAGGGCTTTTCTGTGAGTTTGTTTGCTTGGGGTATACATTTGTATACTGTTTGCAAACTGTTTTACCTGTTACTTGGACCACATTGGTAACACGCCTTTCTTAGTCCTAGCAGAATAAATACTGTAGCTGGTGTTGCAGACTTTAATAATCTGATATCTACCAGAGTAACTCCAGAGGAAAGCTTTCAAAGGGTAAGTGCTGTTTTGTTACCCCCCATTTTAAATACTAGCTAATAAGGATTCTTTCTAGACCATACATTATCAGTATTTGTCTAATATTTATTAAAGCATAAGGGAAGAGTTACCCACTTTCAGAATAGTTTTTGTTCCAAGTTTCCACTACATATTTCATGTAAACAAGACATGCAGACTCTATTAACTAGGTTGAAAGGGTTCGTGATGTGAGAGTGTCTTTCCAAATTAGCATTGTCTACAAAATGCTTTTAAGGACATCTGTGTTTTTTGTACTCTTAGGCCACATAAACATTTTTTTTTTTCATTTTTGTTTGCTTTTCAGGCAAGAAAAAAGAAGAAATATATAACTAATTTAGAAACATACTTTTCTGGATGTTCTTCACTTACTTTTTTTATTTTTTATTTTTTTCTCCATATTATTTAGCTTTCTGTCTTTCTTTCATTCCTCTTGATGAACCATTCATGTGTTCCTTATACACAGAAGTTATTTTTATATTTTTCAATGTATGCAGTACTGCTAGGGAGCTCTATCTGCCCTTTTAGTTAAACCTTTTTTAAAGAAGGGCCTATCTTTTTTTTTTTTTTTCTTTTTCTTTTGTGAAGAAATGATTTTTAGTTTTAAACCATTCATTCAAGGCATTCATATAAATCATATAATCTAATACTGACTTAGCTCTGGCTCTTTCAAACAAGTGGACATGTGCTTAAATTTCCCACTGCTGGGTTCTGAAATTCAGCAAATGCTGTCCTAACAATTATTACCACTGCTAAACCTACAATTACTCTATTAGAACTTTCCTAAAAGATTATACATTTCCAGACAAGAAAATTTAAATGAAATTTATAAAATAAAATAAAAAAAAAGATACTAGATAATAGGAAGGAATCTAAAACATTTTAACAACAACAAACTGTCCCTCAGTCCACATCCCAAAGGGATCTGTGGAAAAATCAATGTCTTGAATTACATCAGTGACTTGGAAGAGATGACTAGGTATTGCTGCTGCTGGGTACTTTTGCTATGCCTTGCTTTCTTCTCCTGTTAGGGCTCTGTCAGATATATGAGTTTATTTTTTTAACAGCTTCTGAAATAATCAAATGATTAGTTCTTTTTAGAATTCACTGTTTTTTTTTCAGAAAAATAAAACATGATTTTCTGTCTTTCAGCAATTTTGTACATCTTACACCATTGCCTTATTGGATACTATCAAAATTAGTAACTATTTATTAAGTTCCTGAGATAAGTAGAACTGAAAGCTCAGTCAATGCATGTCAGAGCTGATATGATCATCCAATAGGTTTTTTTTTTTCCACTTGGCTTTCTTACACTACCTAATCTTCAGTGAACTCCCCTTAACATCTGCTTTCACAGAATTCTCCTTAATCCACCTTCATTGTCAGACTGAGTTTTCTTATTTATTTTTTATTATTATTTTTAGAAATGGAGGAATAATGATGTTTCTGAGAATTTCAATAAGTAGAGAAAATGACTGATGGTGGGAACTTGTTTAAGAAGGTTAAAAGGATATTAGGGTAACACAGTCAATGTGAATAGAAGTCTGGAATATTCTGATGTCCTCATAATGACTTAAGTATTGCCTCTGGTGCTGCTCAGATCAAACTATCTCTTTTCAAATTACTTTTGCCCAGAACTTTCAGATTGAAAAATAAAAAATAAGACGTTCATCTGACTCTCTTCTGCAGGAATCTGCTGAAAGTTCCTATAGTATGCAATACTTGTCATACACCTATTACCTGCAAGATGAAACATCTTTGCATCTCCTTTCTGTGTGGATGGTAGTTAGAGCTGTATTTCCTTCATAGCTGACTGGAGATTATGTCCAACTGCAGCTGTGTCATCAGTTTATGCTGTGAATGACATGTAGAGTAGTTTAGTATGGCTGAGTATATCTCAGAGTCATCATCTTGCTCAATTAGAATTGATGCAAGCTGCAAGAAAGAAGATAATCATTTGAGGACACTGAAGGTGTCCTCAAAGACTAAATAAATAAACAAAAAAGATAACCATGGCTGTATGGCCAAAACAGGAAATATTCTGTAGTTTAAGAAGGTAAAACCAAAGAATAACTGAAGAGACTATCAGCACATCCTTTTACAAAGTTAGGCACTCTCACCCATGTTCAAACACATAAAAAGGACTACTACCACAGCCACTATATTTTTCTTTGTAAGTTGTTTCCTACAGAAGCATCTGTTGGAAAGTGAGTTAGTCTCAAAAACTTCCTGAAAGAACAACATATTAGAAACTATTCTTCCTTCACTTTGGATGTTTCAGATCCCTTTCTCAGTCTTAGAGGCACTCAAAGAGGGTAACTCTGTAGGTATAAAAACCTGGCCCTCCTGTAAAGCCTGTCACTAAATAAATAAATTATAAACAACAACAACAAAAATAAATTATAAAAATAATAATAATTTCATGAACTTCTGTGGAGGTAGGATTCATTTTGTGTGTGTACCTCTAAACCCCAGGACACATATGCTTATATAGTTTCAGTAACCAGGCCAGTGGATAGTGCTCAAATAGAAACCTACATTATGTTCTGGCTGCAGTATTTATTGGGTAGTGAAGACTGTGCCATGTAGTTTGAAAGGACTGAGACGCAGCTTTTTCAAATATTTGTGTATATCCTTTTTGCTTCAACAGATAACATTGTCTTTTGCTGAATTTAGAGGAGAGGGAAGGCACTGAGAAGTATGAGGTCATTGAGTGTTCATGCAAGAGTAGAAGAAACTGTGTACTGCTCATCTGGTTTTGTCTACTAAAGGTTACTTCATTTCAAATTTTTTACCTTTGGTTTGGTATGTTTTCAGAAGTTCTAAGGTATGTGCTGAAAGATAAGGAAATTACCAATGAGAAAATGCCATAGAAATTCAAATGTACATACTCTATTTACTGCATCTCCCTCAGATATCAGTGAGGTGCACCTATTGTCTATCTATTAGGCTTACTTTCTCTTTATTTCTGATAACTAGTCATTTATGAGTGGTACTAACACTGTAACTCTAAAAAAAAGCTTTTCAATTAACAAAGATGTTAAAAAAAAAAAAAAGTACAGATTCCAACATGGGAAAGGTTTAAGCATTTGAAGAAAAGATATGAACAATACAAGAAAAACAAGATTTTAGAAAGACATCTCACTGTAGCTCAGGAGAGTAAGAATTGCACATTCCTTTCTACACAAATGTGCTTTATCTCCTCCCCCATTTTCTCCTCTGAAAAACCCTAAACTGTATTGCAAATTATTATCCACTGGCGCAGGACCTGGATCCTTTACAAGTTGGAAACCATTTTATATGCTGTAGATTCTTTTCGGTTTTAAAGCCCTTTGTTGGCTTGTGAACAATAATGACATCAACTCTTGAAATCCAAATCAAGCTCTATTCCCTGTTCCGTAAGTCTTGTAAAGCCAGTAGCATCCGTGTATTGTTTCCAAATGGGATAAGTTTGAAAAGACATTTCAGACGAATGAACCGATGTTATGGTTTGTTATTGATTTTTCATCATATCCTTTAGATGTGAGTAGATAACTTTAAGAAGTAGGTTTTGCAATATATAATAAAACATGTTGCAATAAGGACATTTGAACAACATATAATACTTGAATATCTCTCACTCTATGTATATGTAAACCTGAAACTGAAATTAATATTTAAGTTTCCTTATCAATAAAAGCGTAACAGTGTTGTTTTGCAATAGTGATGTGAAGATAATTTTCCATAAGCTAATGTTGGCTGGCATTAATTAGGCGCTTATATCATAGCAGTGATATCTGATTGTATGAAAACTAAGGTGTATTCAGTACCTTGCAGAGACTAACTGTTTGTATATAGCATTATATGTTCTTAATATTTATCTCACTAATACAAAATAGCTGATGTTATGAGATGATAAGACTAACTTATTCAGCTGGATTCCACTCTAATTACTCTATGTGCTATTCAGGTGTAAGCTGGTTATGCTGCAAACGGCATTTCTGAGCTCATATCTCTCATGTAATTGTGTAGATGACAGCTGTGTGTTTAAGGAAGGATGGAAGATAATAAATTCAGTTAATAATAAGATGGGGTAGGCTTTTTATGTCTGATGTTGTTGTTCAAAATTTTAGGTGTTCTAATAAAAAATCTAGAAGACTGGCTAACAAAACCTCACTCCTGTGCTGAGACTCTGTGACCCTTAGAAGGTGTTAAGAGCAAACTTAATGTGGTTTATAAATATAATACTTTTCTGTAACAGTTTTCTTGGCAGTGTGCTGGAAACTGTTCATGAGTTAATTATTATTGAAGTCTTGTAAGGTAGAGGAGTATTGTGAACTGTTTTACATGGTATGCCAAGGGCAGGAAAAGTGTTGTGTTTTTTTTTTTTAAGGACTGAAATGGGAGCCAGGGCTTGGTAACTCTTGGACCGTAGAAAGCTGTGATTGGACATGTTTCCAGACCTGCTTAAGTGGGAAAGGATTCGGCATTTTTGGGGTGGGAGAAGATTAGAGCATCTTTGCAAGATTACTGCTGTGCATAGTTTAGAGTGCATAAGCAAAATGATTCACCATGTGGTCATGGGTATTTTGATTAGTGAAAGTTTTCAAAAATGTTTTAATATATGAAAAAAATAATTGGTAAAAGAACATCTGACGAAGAATAGGGTTGCCACTACAGTTCTATACTGATTCGTCTTACCTAGTCACACTCTTGATGAGTGTTTTCTATTTTTTTTCTCCACTACAACCTGTTTTCTTAAAAGAACTTAGGTCCACTGAAGTACATAAATGAAGTAGCTTATGGCTTTCCATAAGAGCTGAGCACCAATGCAGGCATGGTGCAGTTCTGTAGCACCATGACACAGGTAGGTCCTGTGTTACATGAACTCTTGCCTAAAGTTTTCTAGATTGGTTGTTAAAATGGCAGTTTCTGGCAGAGACCTGCAGTTTCCATCATTTGGAGTTGTGGGGATGAAGCTCTTAGAAAACGTGGTGTTATTAAGTCTTAAGGTAGAACAAAATTTGTGTAGAGCCACGTTTTTCATTATGCCTTCTTCTAAATAATTGCCATTTAATTATCCTTTTTTTTTGGGGGGGTGGGGGGGGGAGGAGAGGAGGGAGCAACTTCGTTAACCTTGTCATTTTCAATAAAAAATAATGCAAATGTTCATCACTTTGAATAGCTTTTATGAGTTTTAATTGGATGAATTGATCGCAACTTAGAAAATCATGTACATTTAGTCAGTAGTGAAGGCCAAAATGAAGTAAAAAAGAAAAAAAACGTGTATAAAAGAAATGTTACAATTAAATCAGGTCAATGGCAGATGACAAAACCATACATTTTCCAGCATTTCAGAGGATGGTTTTCTCAGTAGACCATCAGTTGCCATTGCATTCACCATACAGTGTTTTTCAGTGATGGCTACTAGTGATGGAATAACCAGGTCAAAAAGTTTCAATGAAAATGAGAGAAAACACCACAGAAAAATGAGAGAGAAACAACTGTGTTCTTTAAACATTCTATTTTTTCTATCATTCTTTCTTTTCAAAATACTAGAGACAGCTCATGAAAATCTTTTTCTGCTTAGGTCATCACCGATTCGTTATTCTTTTATAAAGATTCATAATAGTTTTTTGTTGTTTATCTTCAGCAATGTAATGTGATTCCAAGGAGAGATGATAATGATAGGAGGAAGGGAATGAATAATAAGAGAGACAGACTATTGGAAACAAAGATAGGGTGTTCATCTAATTGTCTCCATTTCTGACTGTGAAACAGTTACAGAAAGATAGTAGAGAACATTCTTGCCATTTAGCTTTGTGAAACAATGTTTAAACTGTTAGATTCTTCAGGTATGGCATCTATGTGGTTGAAAACCCCTAGCTGAACCCTTAAGTCAAAGTTGCTCAATTCCCCTCAAATCCTACCAGAATTAGTAGGCGGCACAGTGTTTTCTTTATGGAGGTACCTCCTTGTAGACTCATATCCCTCACTAGGCAGCCACCTTTGAGATTTTCAACTTTTTTTTTTTTTTTTTTTTTTTTTCCCCTCTGTACAATGTAGGCATTTCACATACAGAATTTTGCATTGTTAAGTAATGATGCAGGTTCAGGTGCACAGGTTCAAATCAGGTTCAGATTACCTTAAAGAAACTAGATCCAATCATCTTTTTTTTTTTTTTTCACCCTGCACCAAACAGTCTGATTTTTCCTGTTACTTTGCACAATGATGTTCAGATAACTGTACAAGAGGGAAGACACATCATAAATACAAGAATTACTTCTTTCATGTATGTTCTTGACTGCTTTTATCTATGATGTGGCAAGGAAAGGGGCTGATGAGCACTCATTTCTTAAGGTGTTAGGACACAATGTTAAAGAGCATTCTGGTCCAAGATCAAAGAAATAATAAGTTCATGCCTAAGTTTGTTTACATAGTCTCGTGGACTTATCATATTCTTAATTATGTGCATAAATCCATGATGGAACCAAGGCTGAAATATACCATAGCCCACAGGATCTTGCTTTAAAAAAATAATAATAAAAAAAGCTGTAAGTCATCTTAAGATGAACAGGTGAAGTGATTTTGTTCCTTCATACTAGCCTTGTAACCTGGAGTATAGATACAACACAGTGTTTTGTTATAACATTTCCACATGAGTGGAGTGACAGCAAAAGAGGGAAGAATAAATGACTCTGGAGAACTTCAGAACCCTTTGATTACCAAACCATTTTACAGGTATAACCATTTTATATCCCTACAAATTGTGGTTTGGAATATGACCTGAATTCTCTTGATATGTTTTTTAAATGTTCTCTTGTTCTAGTTGTTTTATTTTAAGGTTCATTAAATATTACATAAATTTATATAATATATATATATAGCTTTAGTCATCACTGAAAATTAAATGAAACATGATTTTTTTTTTTTTTTTTTTTTTGACAAAAACTGAGAAAAAGAAACAACAATGGAGAGGAGATTCTTTTTCACTTTTTTGTTTGGAAATTTTCAAAAATACAGTTTGCCAAGTTAACACGTCATTTTCAGCTGTGATGTTCAGTGAGTGGGAGGCAAAGAACATGCACAGTTTAAGGGATGCTGTAGCTGTGGAGTGTGATAGAAAAGGTAAATCCTGAAACATAAGAAGTCCTAATGTTTTGTGCAGCCCTCTTCCTTTGTTCTCATCTCTCTGATTACATTCCTTGTTTACATTTGACTGGTCTTTTTGTTTCTGTGCTTCCTTTTGGACCCCTTGTCTTTGGCCATCTCCATCTTTTCAGCAGTTGTCTGACTGCTTTCTTGCAGGTTGCTTGGAGTTAATCCTGTATGTTTACTTTGTATTTTGATGTGATGAGACTTCACCTCTTCCATTCTTTGGCAGGTATTTGTGCACTTAAAATTACTGTTAGAAGAACCTCTGTGGTCTGAGCCCAACTGAGCCACAATCCTGACTTCTCCCATTGTTGAAAAATATCAGTATCTTGCACCCCTCCTACAAAACCATTGTGTGCAGGAAATAGGCAGTCGATCCTCATTTCCTTCCCTCAGTTTCAAGTAGTTTAAGAGGACTTGTGAGTCAGCATCTCGTTTCATCATGTATCATCATCTACGTACTCATATCTAGCCCTTTGTGTTTTCGTTATCATTTCCCTCCAGCGTCGGCTGATTGCATGTCTCTGCAGGATCTCACCCAGAGCTTGTAAGCCTAGGGAACACTAATTGGCATCGTAATGGCCTGGCTAACCCAACTTTGCTTCATACCAAACCTATGCATTTCTCTAATTTTAGCCACTTCCAGTCTCTCAGCAGCCGTGTCATCTTCCTGGGCGATCCGTGATAAATGCAATGTGTTCAGTGTATTCTGCCTTTATAAAGACTTCCTTTTTGAAATCCAACAGGAGCATAAATCAAGTGGCTATTACAGAGACTGGGGGAGAAAAAAAAAAAAAAAAGAAGGGGGAAAGCCTAGCATTTCTCCACTTTTGCAGCACTGCCAGTACCTCAGTGAAAAGGCACTTTGAATTGTATCAGCACTGCCAGCAGGGCTGCATTCCTGCTGTGGGAGCACATTGCGCTCCCAACACCATTCTGTGACATTATTTCAGGCTGACTCAGGGGGACAGATGTCTCCTACTAAATCATCAACACAAGTGTCTCAAGCATCTGCTTTTTCCTTTGGAGACTTAACATTTCAGTGCTCAACAGGCCTGATCCTGCTTAAAGTGGTGAATACTTTCCTTTGATCTGCTTAGCAAGCAGATCCCACAAGGCAGCCTTACAGTTCGTTCACCCTTGTTTTGAAGGGCCCAGAATAATGACTAACACAGTCAGTCAGCCTCGAGATATTAATCCTTGTCCTCCCTAAGTTACTGCATGCTAACCCTTTGGATACTACCTTGCAAGCAGTGTTCACCAGACATTTCTCAGGACTCCATTTGATGACATTCCCTGCATTCCTGGCATCTTTGCTTTCCTCCTATGACTCTTAGCTTTCTACACCTTTTTCCAGGGCCACTGCTCACTCCATTTAGGTTTAAAGTTCAAAAGCAACATGTTTGGCAGCTGTTTCCTTTCTCCCTGGTACCTTTCTCATTACAGTAGAGATTGGCTCCTGAAATCCATTTTTCTCCATGTAATATCCCTTCCTGCTCGCACCTGCAGTTAATGGGGCTGTGCAACCATTCATTAGCTGTGTGCAGTGTCCGAGCCCCGTTTTCCACTCTCCTCCTTGGCCTCTAACATTTTCCACTTTTCACCAGAAGAAATTACTTAAGCTCTTTTCTTGATTTTCTCCATATTACCTTTATGTCTCTACCTGCCTCTATTAATCTGTTTCTTTCTCTGTTAACCCAACCTTGACAAGAGTTGGTACCACTTCTATTCTGGCTATTTTCATTTACAGCTCGTGAAGACTTAATACCAGTTTCAGTAGGAGCCTCCCTTTGGTGTCAGATAGCAAAAACCCCTGTCATTCTTCCCCTCACTGGGACAGACCCACCACATGTAGGTCACCCTCATGCTAGTGAAGCTGGCTGAATGCTGATCATTCAAATCAGCTGAGGATGTCATGTACAGATGTGAAGTCATGGGCTCTGCACAACTCCATTTAGTAGGAGGTGCAGGATCTTATCTGCTGGCCAGCAGAGGTTGCTCAGAGCACGTTAGTTGAGTGTTCAGTTCTCTACAGCTCTTTAATTCTTAGTGAGTCCCATCCAAAGTTTTCTAATCTTATGTGGGATTTGCTCCAAATTCCTATTTCTCCCCTCACATGGATTATTTGCTGTGATGCCTCTTGTGGTACAACGGTGGAGTCAGCGAGGGAAGCAGATGGGGGATTGTCACAGGAGCCCGTACCCTTGCTGCATTTGAAAGTCGAAAAACACTCTTTGAATTCATTTCCCATCGTTGTGCACTATATATATCCACATGCATGCCTGCAGTTGGAAAAAAAAGAAAAAAAGAAAAGCTCTTCCACAATCTATGAGGAAAGGAAGAAATAGATCATTGCTAGTTTCCCTCTTTAAATACCCTTGAGGTCATCAGACTGCTGATGAAGGCATTGGTGTGGTGTTGAGTTTGGAAAGGAATATAGAAAGTTAAGAAATATTTTGGAAAGTTCCAAGTGAAGCCATGCTTCAAGGTTTGAAGTCAGACCCAACTGTCTTTAAATTTCATTCATAAGGTCTTTACGTGGGCTGCAGTAATGGTCTTGATTACATTTCTCCAATATGGGCATGCCTAGATCTTCTTTGGGTGATCCAAAGTTTGCTGTATAACACTATGGAGGCCTCTTCTGCTTCCTGATGCCACCTTGTGCAGGAGTCAGTGGATCTTTCTGCTGCACTACTGTTGTCACTCTGTGTTTGTGTGTGGTTCTTTTTTTTTTTCTTTTTTTTCTTTTTTTTCTTTTTTTTTTTTTTTCTGCCAGACTGTATTTATTCAGAGATTGATGACTCAGTCCTGCATCACATACAGCAAATTTCAGAACAACTCTGGTAAGAGGAGGGAGGAACTTCTGGATCTAGGTGGACTAGTTTTATATATTCTAACTATGAATCCTCATCCAACTATTTGGAATTAAAATAAACACGTTGTTATGATAAAAAGAGGGGGAGAGCAGCATTTTCGCTGAATTAGGGGTGGGGAGGGTTGCTGACTCTTTCAAGCATCCTCATTTCCTTACCCTCCCTTAGGTCAGAATGGATGTTACACTTCCTTTGGGAGTAGGAAAGTCAAAAGAAAGAGGATGCAATTGTAATTCCCCACTAGGGTGAAAGGGTTTAAGGAAATTGAGTAGCTCAAGTTGGTTTTATGCAATAGCTTTAAGGAAGGCAAGAGATGAACACTTGATTCTGCCATTCTGCAGAGTAATGTCCCTTCCAAAGTGTGGTCTTGAGATGTGATGCAGACCAAACCTCCAGCAGACATGCAGCATAATTTTTGTTCTTTGGGTGTCTTGTGTATTTGGCATTGAGATGGGATTTTGTCCTTAGAAAATCCGAAAATCCATAGCTTTTTTTATTATTTTTTTTTTATTTTTTAAGTCAGAATAGTTTAATTAAAGGTCAGACAGAACTTCTTAGGTTTGTGGGGTGGTGACATTATAAAAGAAAGAAAAAAATGTAATACAGTTTCAGTATTACTCAAACATTAGCAACAGACTGTTTTGTCTGTGTGGTTTGGAATTGGAACCCATCCAGTTGTTGCCGGAAGGCTACATTTAATTTGTACTGTTTGCATAAATGGCTTATTTGTAGAAATCACATTTTACTTGAACAATTCTAAATGATACATTTCTCATGGGGAGAAAAATGATCTATTGTTCACTTCATATAAAATGGTACTGCCCTTCCAAAATATCCAATAGACAAAGTCATGAAAAATCTGAGTGTACTTGTATGTCGCATATCTCATCCCAAGAATCAACTCTCCTATACTCATATCCCCTAGGTTTGTAAAATTCAAAAGATTCTTTGAATTAGTCTCTTAATTATGATGTTGGCATTATAATTACTTGCTAAGTAAGATTCCTTAACAATAACGTCCTTGTTATCAGAGCAGTTGTGCTCCTTTGCCCGGTGCGAATAGTTGCACGTTCTGATCCGGGCAGGAGCAGTTGTCGTGGGAGCCTGGCGCTCGCTGGGAGAGGAATCCAGCACTCAGAGAAGGTTGTTTAGGGCACTGTACAAAATCTCTTCTACCCCCACCTCCAGCCCGCGGGCAAATGTAGACTAAGGAGAGCATAGGACCTCTGCCTACAAAGACTCAAACATCAGCGGGCAATTTTCCCTCCAATTCTCATCGCATTCATGTGATTGGGAAAAGATATTTGTTTGTTTGTTTTGGCCTTTAAACCCATTTTAGCACATTTTCACAGTGTATATTCTTTAAGACTGGATGTGAAATAGTAAAAAGACATGACTGGAGAATATTTTTTAATCATACCATAGTTAATATTTTACTCTTTTGTAAATTGGATTCATCAAGAATAATGTAATATTTCTAAGTTCTGATTAAAGGATTCCATGTCTTTGTAGTAAGTGAGAAACCAACACAGTATTGCAATGACTGTTGCTAACTCCAACCAAGAGTTGTATCATTGCTTTGGAAGAATGCATATTTTGCCACTTCTTGTCAGATATGGTTGCTAGATACACGTCTGAATCTTTGCGGCTAAACTCTCTCCCATTCTCTTTTATCACAGAGACGTTTCCCATTTCTTTGACATACCTCCATAGGTAGCATTTCTGAACTGAGTCCAGCGAAGTTTCTGAGAATATTGCATATTAACTATTGATAGAACATGATGTTCCCTAGCACATATGCCTTTCCTTTATTATTTTTGAGTGCTCTCTTCTCTTCTCTTCTCTTCTCTTCTCTTCTCTTCTCTTCTCTTCTCTTCTCTTCTCTTCTCTTCTCTTCTCTTCTCTTCTCTTCTCTTCTCTTCTCTTCTCTTCTCTTCTCTTCTCTTCTCTTCTCTTCTCTTCTCTTCTCTTCTCTTCTCTTCTCTTCTCTTCTCTTCTCTTCTCTTCTCTTCTCTTCTCTTTTCTCTTCTCTTCATACCTTCAATATGTAGAGGTTATTCTCTTTTAATTCTATTGTTCTCCTTTTTCCTTTCCTGTTAACAATTATCTCTCCCCCTCCCCTTCTTTTCTCTCTTTGATCCACAGGTTTTGCAGTGCATGTTGGTCTCCCTTCATTCAGAACTTGACATTCAAAGGTACTTGATGAAAATTGAATCCTCTCAGAGAGTTAGTACTGTACTTTCTTTTTTCTGCACTCTGCTGTGGATTGAGTTTGTTACCTTTTAACTGTGTGTGGTTTGCATCGCAACTAGTGCTCTCAAATAAATACGGATCTGCATGTTTTTTCCCTCTGAAAGTGGTGTCATTCATATAGATTAATTGCATATGGGAGTGTGATGCATCCTTTGATGATTTTTTAATTCTGATTTTTCCTTTAATAGCATGATAGACATGAAGTCCATGCTCTTGTCCTAGATAGATGTTTTGAAATCCACCAACATTTGGTGGGAGGTCCTAGATAAATAAGTGATCGCTACCAGCTGTCCCAATTCTAACTTCATTTATGTATTTATTACACATTTGGAACAGAGTTGAGGGATAAAAGTCTTTCTGCAAAGTTAAGGACAGGTCTGTGAATGCAGGGGCAGATATTTCTGTATTTGATATGCAAAAAAGCTTGGTTTCCAACTTGCAAATTGATCTTTTTGTGGGAATTTAAGTTGAAGGAATACACTTGCTGCAGATTCAAATGGGATAATGGCTGGAGAGCAGTGTAGTGGGCCCAGCTAAAATATAAATTAACATTTAAAAGAGCCTCCATTGAGAAGATGTTAATGTTTCACATGTGCCTCTGCATCTTGGGGCAGCACTTTCCTTTCCTGACATCATCCCCTGCTGTCATGCAGATTTGGAAGTGTTTCCCTTTTGCTGCACCTTGCATCTCAATGTAAGGGGGGGCTGACATAAGGCCACAGCTCTTCAGAGCTCTTGCTCAAATACCACTTGCACCTCTGAAGTCGCCTGTATCTCAGCTCTTGGTCTGTCGAGTACCTCTTCCATTCCTGTATGACTTGCTACGTGGATGTCTGCTACAGTAATGTTTTTTTCCCTTGGTGTAGTGAACATGCACACACCTTTTAGACGCATATGTGCCACTGCGTGGGTTTTTTTTGCAGCCAAAAGCACAACCATGCAAGTGCCAGGCCAACACGTGTATAATAAGGAAGGAGGTCTCTGAGCGTGCACTGTGTGCAGCAACTTTATTTGCACCTTATTTGTCACTTCCCCACTGGGCTTGTTTTGACTTAGAAAATGTAAATGCGCCAATAAAAATGCTGACCACAGGGAACAGTGGGAGCGGCAGAGGTGTGGGGGAGCAGGGAGGCTTCTCCCTCATGTGCTAAGGAGATGGCCTGGAGGGAGGGAAGAAGGAGCACAAGGGCATGGTGGCAAGTCAGCAAGGAGAACGAGAAGCTCAGCTCGGCTCTTGCACAGCATCCCTCCTGTCCCTCCTCGGGACAAGCAGACCCATCCCTCCTACTCACCAGCCTCAGCAGTGAGGTCTTTTTTATTTTTTGGGTTATTTCTAAAAGAGCATGTTAATGAAGAACTCCTTCACTTTTGGAACACAGAAAAACAGGTTTTTCCAGGACAGCTTTGAGCTGGAGCCCGCACCGTGTTCCTTTGCTTTGGGAAACAGACACCACAAAAACAGACCCTCCTCCTGTTTTCCCTAGGCACATGTGTGGGAGAAAAGGGATGGGTAGATAATCATTTCTTGAATCAGAACACACCATCCCCTAGGTACATCTAGGCATCTGGTATTTATTCTTTTTTTTTTTTTTTTTTTTTTTTTTTTTTTCCTTTTTGCATGTGGTTTCAAGCATGTAAGGATCTTTCCCCTTTAATCAGCATAATGACAGTTTTTGTTTAAATCATCCCTTTTCATCTTGAGCGTTCTCATGACAGTTCTGGGGGTTGTGTAGGTAGGAGTTACCTCACCCACTGCTGATGAAATGCAGCCACCTCCTGGATGGAACAAGGGGTCATTCTGTCCCATGAATGCTTCACAGTAGGGTTTTTAGGAGGAAAAAGAGAAACAGCTTCCAACTGAAGCTGCCATAAGATTTTAATTAAGACAAATGTTGGTGTCCAGGCTGAAATTTACAGATAACTTACTTAAACAAAGTAATAATAAACTGAGGCGATGGTGCAAGAATATGAGAGAGACTGGGAAAGAACAGATTTTGCTGTAAGCAAAATTGATGGAGCCATGGAAGGCTCTGCAGAGAAAAATGGTGAGGTGATCAGTCACTTCTTACATTTAGCTATCACGTATAAATAAATACTTCATATCACATTAGAATAAAGCAGAGAGACATATGACTTTATTTTAAAATGAAAGATTTCTTTCATTCAGTGTGATTTCTGCTTATTACCAGTGGGTGACTATTTGTTTTGTCTATCATTTTACTTTAATTTTCACCCTAAAACCTCAGACTGGCATCTGTAAAAAGAAAAAATCCTGGGATTCGGGTAGAAACGTACTGAGAAATATTTCTGTGCTTCAGCAGGGATGACTTGGGTTTTTTTTTCTGTTTTGTGTTTTATATTTTGCGTATTCAAGAGATGCCACAGCATGTTGCATATTTCAGTCTGGACTTGTCTGGACCAATTAAGCTGCTCTTAGACGGGCTGCTGAGTTCCTGAGGGCAACATTTTCAAATGCAAGTTCCTCCAATTAAACATCTGAATAAGAGGTCTGGCAGTGTAAGTGCTGAGCACCTACAGCTTTTATTGCGCCTAATGAATATCTTTACTGCAAAAATGCCGCTTTCCAGAAAAGCAGGCTTCAATGTATCTGGGTGCTTAAAGTTAGGAACCAAAAATTGAAAATGTTGCTCCCTGGTAGTCCTTTATAACAGGGTTGCATGAAAAATTCCCCTGCTAACGTGGAGGATCACCCTTCCGAAGCGTGAACCACGGTGCTGAGCAGGGAGCGCAGGAGTCGGCAGCCTGCGGACGCCCTGCTCGCTGATTCACCGGCCTCGGGATTAACAGAAATGGGTTTTGGCGGCTCGCCACAGCAGGGAGCACGCAGCTGGCCACCAACGGGAGCTAGCAATGCTCCTGGGAAAACGTGCAGATTTTTCGGATGATTTGGATATCATTCCAGCCTAAAAATACGGCTGATGGATCCTGACACATAATTAGATGTGGTTTTTATCTGCCAGCTGAAAGAAACAGTGATCAGCATCAGTGAATACAGAGAGTGGTGATAAAGATCCTGCTATAAGCAGAGTTTTGCCTTCAGATAAATTCACAGAAAGGAGCGAAACTGTCACTTGGTGTGGCATCTCATGTTAGCCACCTGCTGGAATGCCACATTGCTGGGACTGAACGTCACCAGGATTTGGTGCAGCACCTTCCTGTGACTCCTGGTGCTGCGGGCTGAGTTATCTTCTCCTGTGCTTTCTTTTACATTTTGTGTTTGAAATACATATCTTGCAGCCAGACACATCCACTAGTGCTTCGTCAGGCGTCAGCAATTGTGTAAGTAATGCCCACAGCATATGCATGGTGCTGAGGGGCAGTTGCCCTCCCACTCTCTTCAACCCTCGAGAGCAGGGCCACTGTCTCAGCATGGTACCGTTTCCAGCTGAAAGAGTCCAAAAGGAACATGCCATAGGATTTCCCATCTCATAATTGTGAAATAATGCATGGAAAAAAGGGAGCTTGTCATGAAAATGGTTTTATGTTGCATTCAGCTGCTGAATCACGTCCCCACCCCAGTTCTCCCAGACCAAAGACATTTTGTCTTTTCACAAGTGAAAATCTTTTACAGGAGGCTCGGCCCATTGCCTCTGTGTGTCTGTATGTGTGTGGTTGAGGGAGTATCCAAATGCATTCACTGCATAGAGGCAAAACAAACTTTATGTAGGTGTGTAAGAACATGTGGATAGTACCCATTTTCTCTCCAACAGCAGTATGTCCCTAGTAGCATATCCAGACAAGTAAAATCTTGTAGTGGTTATCATATAGGACCCAAAGACTCTGTATCTTTGGGAGAAGCAGGCCCTTCCTTAGGACAACCATCATTTGGATCTGACACAAATGGGATGAAGAAATATTATTGTTATGGTAATAAGAGCACATGTTCTGTGACAATAATTCAGACTTAATAAACTCATCATACGTTAAGTGCAGCCTGCTTAAATGCACATTTGCAGTCTGTCACACATCCAGTAGTCATCTCTGGCACAAGTCACAGGAGAAATAGTTTATCTGTAAGTCCAGAAAAACAGGTTTCCGTTTTTCTTTTAATTTTTCTTCTTCCTTTTTTTTTTTTTTAAACGTCAAGAAGACACTCAAATGTTTGTTTTGTTTTGCCTATGTTAAGTGTGTTCTTTAGATCACATGCTTAAAAAAGAGGTATTTTACTAGGGCTGTACTATTTTTTGATGTCTTTGTTTACCATTTGCACACTGCCAGGGGTGCTGGCAACTCTGAAGATGTGTGTGATAATATTCTTCTCCTAAAGAGATAACTATGTCAAGATAAAGTTCCTGGAAGTTCCTGGAGACAGGAAATATATTTTGTCTCTTGATCAAGAGATGAAATTAAATCCTTCTTCAGGTTTAGGGGCCATAACCTACGTTTTTGTGTGTGTGTGTGTCTGAAAATGCATGAAGCAAATTTTCAGGAGAGTTTTTTGGAAAGGTAATAAATGAAAACAATTTGAATATATAGATTAGCATGGAGTATAACTGTAAAATGAGCATAGGATGTTATGAAGAGCAGAGCAATAGGACTGGGTAGGCCAAAGGATGAGGGGTTCATGGAAGCAAATGGGAGCAGGGGAGCAGAAGCAGCAGCTTGCTCCCTTCAAAGAGGGATGTCTCTAGTGTGCCTGCTGGCTGTATGGCCGGCACTTTGCCTTAGTCAGGCACTTTCTGGTCTCACTGCTCATTATTTGAAATGTTACTGAATTCAGAGAGCCCTGGACTTTTTTTGAATCTTTTTTGGAGTCAGTAAAACTACAGCAGATACATGAGAAGTGCATACTTCGGACAAGCTGTAGCAGGCAGACGTCAGTCGTGAGGCATGATTAACCGTGGTTTTAATTCTTGATCAAATCCCAAGAGCAGTTAGAAAACACCACATCTTCCGTAACTGCCATGTGTTACACTTAAACATATACCCTGAAAAGGTTACAGAGATGTATATCCTTGCATACTAAGAAAATTTAATAAAATAGTAATCTCAAAGAAATCTGTAATTATATCTAAGATTTCACCAGAATTCCCATCTTATTTTGCCTTTCCTTTTTGCTGAGTTTCCTACCCAGTGTTAGCAGAGACAAGATCTTTTTATCAGAGAAGTCCTGAAATAGGTTAAGCTCCACTCAGCTGGCTAAAAAATCAGGCTCATTGCACAGAGAAACGTTCAGAGGGATGTCTCCCAACATATAGCTGTGGGGAGAAGACCATTGCTGACTGAGGAAATTGTAGCCTAAACAGTATTGGCACAGGGAAAAAGAGAGCCCTGGTGCATACTTCTAAGCCTGCTTCTGGTTTGGGGCATTTAGCCCAGAGGTGTGGCTAGGAAAGTGCTGGCGTTTCATTGGTTTTGCATGCATGTGTGCAGTGTCTGTTTACAGATGGCTTGGGTTTGGGTGGTTCTACCTCTCTGTGAGCAGCTTGACCTTTCTTCTCTTTTGAGTAATATGTTTTTTGCTAGCAGGCTTATTAAAAAGGCAGCCACCCCGGCACAGTAATGTCCAGTTCATTGCTTTTACTGGATCTATGCAACATGCAGTTATGGTGCCACCCTGCTCCAGGGGCAGCCGTCCATACTGTGACTCTGCCTGGGTTCTCATGTTTCCTGAAACATGGGCTATATGGTGAATATTTATTTTGTAAATGCTTGTACTGCACACTAGTTACCCCAAAATGACTAAAGGGACACTTCTGAAATACTAAGTTTTTGATATATATTTTTTTTTAATTTTGTTTGTGAACATATTTAAACATATGGGAAAATATATAAAGTATGATTTAGTAAGTACTTCTTTGTGTCATCTGTTATTTATTTGATTTTGATGTCAACAAGGCGAATTGCACCCCTCCCTACAAGGTCTGGGTAATGCTGAATGTTTCTGCCCCTCTTTCTGCAGCTATCTTTACAAGTCCTTGCTCTTTATGGCTCCATAAACGTTGCTTGTCCTCTCCCCACTTCATGGGCTGGTTAAGAAATGCTGACTAGGAATGTGCTTGCTTATTAAGTAGCATTAAGCCTAGTGCTCGCTGCCAAGAATAAAATTGATTTCTTATCAAATACATACTCATATCCGTGTTATTTGAATAACCCCTGTTGTTATTGTTTGAGGATTTTCTTTAAATCTGTTTAAAATTCAGAATTACACCTGAAATACAATGGTTACATGAGCTGAGCATGAGAAATAGCTTGTAACCTTTCACAACGGGTATTTGTATATAGGTAGATCACAATAATAGCTTGCATTGGTTTTACATTTATGCAACTCCACTTTCAAACATGGAAATAGTATGGATTTATACCATGTTAAGAGGAGGTCTGAGCCTCATGTCTGAGCAGAACCCATGATGTGCCTCTGCCTTGCTTTGGTAGGGTCCAATTCACTTCATGGTGTTGCAGTTTTGGGGCTGTGGAATGAGTACTGCTGAAAAGTGGTGCTTTTTTTTTTTTCAGCCCAGGAGGGTCAAATGCCATATGTTAGGTCCTAAAGAACTGCCCCAGGGACAACCAAAGAAACATAGCATTGCTGAGGTTGTCTCCACCCGTGCATTGGCAGGAAACGCTGGTCAACTGCACAGCTGAGATTGTGTCTAGTTGCTTGTGGTAATGGAGTATTCCCTAACTGCTAAAATATGCACCTGTTCATATGTGTGGATAAACTACATGCGGTATGCAACTGCATGTCTCAGATGGCATGTGAGGATTCAACTGAAAGAAAAAAAAAAAAAAGAAAGCAAAGCAAAATAGGCTTGATTCATATTCTGAGAATATTTTTTTCTTAAAGAAACAAAAATAATCCCCTTCCCAACAAATTCTAAATATAACAATATTTTGCAGGTTGATTTTGTTGTGTTTATTTTTTTTCTTTTTTCTTTTTTTTTCAGTCTGGTTTTATTTTTTAGTTATGTCTTTCTCTAAAGTGAGCATTCTGATATGCCTTGTAACTTTCTATTAATGGATACACACAGATAAGTTATTAGTAGTACAAGGAGTGAGGAAGTTGTAATGACCTGACTTGGTTGTACTCCTGTGGTATGCCTGTGTAAATGAAATATTTCAGCAGTGATGGTTCCCAAGCCATTTTGGAAAGTTGAATGAAGAAATACTGAGTAATCAAATTCTTTTTCTGTGTTTGCAAGTCATTTGTCACCTCTGTAAGCTTTCAGGCACAAGTCCCTGTATTTACAACCTGCAGACTAGTGCTGACCATGGAAGAGGCACTTCAAAGCATACTTTAGTTTACTGAGAACAAATGTTGTTAGCTTTAACTCCTGCAAAAATTCAGTGCTCTTGAATAACTTCACTGCGGGACATTGGATAATACCTAATATTTTATTATTAACATTTGAGAAGTGAAAAGTTCTGGAGGATTTAGCTTTCTCTTGAGGTATTTCTAATTTATTATAGTTTGTGAGCAACTGGACAACTTGGCAACAACAAGCTTCAATAGCCAGCTAATGAAAATCTAATAAAAGCTAAAGTTCTTCATACATTCAAAGTCACACAGGGAATATTATGTAATCTGTGCTATTGCTGAGACAAGCTCACCTCATCTCACTTTAAAAAAAAACACTGAAGGAACCAGATGTCAGCAAGATATGTCATCTTGGCTTTTTAGAAAGAGGCAAAAACATTTCTGGATCTTGCCAGCATCTTCAAATCTAGAGTTGAAGTTGATTTTAATACAGGGGATGTTTAATGTAGTAACATCTGACCTTAAATGATAGAGAAAAGAAAAGCATAGGCATTTTATGACATCTTGTGCCTGGTACTGATTATAGGCCTTTATAAAGTTCGTATTTGCATACTACTTTTGGGACAGAGTGAGCTTGCTTTGCTTTGAATTTCTGCTTGTACAATGTCTGTTCTAGTTCGTAGTGATAGAGAGTTTGCTTGAGAGACTGGAAAATTATTCTTATAGAGTAATATTAAATCTGGTGGAGGGAGTTTCACTGAACAGAGCAAACATTACTAAGTATATTTCTTCATGCAACCTCTCCTTGTAGAAAGCACTTACAATATCACTTATAGTCAGCAAAAATTGTTCAGTACATTGTATCTCCTACTGAATGTGTTTTTATTACACATATCTTAGAGTAATAGAGAGTCAGTAGAAGTGCCCAGAAGAAACCCTCTCTCTCCTATGAGAATCTGCTTTTTTGGATACTGTGTTTAGCGATTTAGTAATGTGATTGCCCAATAAAAATCGTAGTTAATTTGGTCAGTTAATGAAGACATTTCTGATTTTGAAACAAAATAATTATTTATGAATTTGCGTAGAAATGCTGGATGGCTAATTTGGCCTTGCTGCATGACCTATACCTTACATAGATACCACAGCAAGAATATATTGAGATTAATAGCTTATGACTGCTGCATCACAAAATTTCTTTGTGGAGTGTTTTTTTTCAGTAGACTTAGCAACATAAGAGTAATGTTTTAAGTTTTTCTCTGTTATAAATTTAACTGCAAATGGTTTAAATGACATTGACATGCTACTGTGATACTAGCATCTTCTTCGTACTTCCATACACTGAGGGTTTAAATGCAAATTTAAGAAAGCACAATGAAAACCTTTCTGATCTTACATGTTCTGTAAGTGCATGCGTGTGTGTGTGTAGACATGTCTATGCTGTAGTAGTTGTTTGAGCAGCAAGGAATGGCATTACCATATGTCTCTTCAGCACATTTTGTCCTGAGGGCCTTGTTAGCAATAAAATTTGCAACGTGAATGTATAACAATAAAAACCTTAACAGAATACCCAAGGACACCGTTTTCTTAAATAATCTACACAGAAGTGACCTTCAGCATACCAGTATTTGAAGAAGTTTGGAATTCTTCCTCCTTCTCTTTGTTTTTTGTTTGGTTGTTCTTGTTGTTATTTTCCCCAAATATTCTAGGTCCAGTTGACCAATAACGCAATGCTCTGTTTTGCAGACAAGAAGCCCAAAGCCGTCGCAGAGCCCACAGCCCAATTTGGGTGACCAGACAGAGCATCTATCTGAAGCGTCTGCCGATTCTTTAGAGGCCATGTCTGAGGGTGATTCTCCGACTCCCTTTTCACGGGGCAGCCGCACGCGGGCGAGCCTTCCCGTCGTGCGGTCAGCAAACCAAACCAAGGAGAGATCACTGGGTAAGACCCTGCTTCAGTCCCTCTCCTCTCTCATCTGAGCCCATGCTTTCCCTTTGCACATTCAAAGTAATTTTTAAATAGTTTGAGGTTTAAAAAAGGTAGCATGTTATTTTTAATGTCAAAGTACGTTTTGGAAATGAGCTCAGTATGGTGTACTGGCTAACCTGGGGGAATGGTGAAATTATTTTCATAGTATCTGAAAGTGTGCTGGGAACAAGATAAACAAGGAGAAAGATGCGGACCCTGACATGAAATGCTGACAGTTGAAACCAGTATTACAAATACTTTTTGCCAAGCCTGCATACTATGTGGCAGCAGGCTTGGTACAGGCCTGTGCCCTCATTTTCAGACAGGAGATAAGGGCTTTGTCACTTCACTGCTTCTTCAAAGGTAGACCTAGTTGGAAGCAACCTAGAGATATCATTGCCTGACAGATCCAGTTCTTAGAGAAAAGATTTGGTATTTGTACAGGAGGATTTGAACAGATAGGTTGATGGAAATGCCCTTTTCTTCAGGGCAGCACTCTTCCACCTCTGTGGGGACATGAATGATACAGAAATTCAGCTGTGCAGCTCTGCTGCCGCCACTCAGATGCCTCCTTTTTTATTCCTGTATCTGAGGGCGAACAGAGCCCAGTTGTGAGCTGGAGCTCCTCTGCTAACAGTGGTTGCTGTGACTGCTCTAGCTGATGGATGGAGCAGGCTGTTTTTTTGAGGGAAGACACCAGAGGGCAGTTAAGCCACAGTGAGGAGACAGCGTAACTTGCATGCGGATTGCTGAGGAAGGCATGTTTCTTCTCAGAGGCAATAAACTGAAATGCTGCTTTCCTGGAGACTCTTCCGACAGAGAGAGTGACATAAACCAAAGCCTGGGCTGTAAATCACACCGTGTGTGTAAGCTTATCATGGTGCTTTACTTATTCCTCAACAGGCTAAGACAGTTTCTGTCAAGAGCATCATGACTAACACAACAAATGAGCGGAAACCAGGGTGGGATGTCGGGGAGGAGGGCAGAGCATCAGGGTGTGGAGAGGGGCCAGGCTCTGCCTGAGTCAGCTCAGGGGTGGTACTGGTGCCCTCCCAAAGCCCATTGGACCACCAACATTTTGTCCAACCTGCACAATACTTTTTAGTTAAGAGGTGTTTTTAAGAGCAAGCTCACAGCACACGTCTAATATACATGCAGAGGATTCATCGTTGCCTATATGTCACTGCTGGCTAGGGAGTCCACAGCAGGTCACATATTACATTAAGGATTTCTGGAAAACCTGTACTTCACAGTAATGTGAAGTGGATTGAGACTTGGCAGGTCTCTGTGCAACTCGCAGTCCAGCCTCACCACGTGGGTTTCAGCAGGCAGTTAGCACTGTTTCATTGGCACCGGGACCTGGTGCATGCACATGTGTCCATCCTCAGGCCACATAGAATACCTCAGGCTCTGAAATTCTGTTTCAGATGCAAACCAAGAATTGATAAACAGCTTTTGGAGAGCTTTTCACTGACATCAAAGGCTGTGGCCTGCTGTGCACAAGTGCTTTTTGCAGTGTTTTTTCCCCCAGATGCTGAACTGGAAAAAAGGTTTTTATCATTAGTATGTACATCTGACACTGGTCTTCTATGTGCTCCTCAGTATGAATAAGGTGATAGGAACATAAGAAGGGACATGCTGGGTTAGACCAAGAGTTCACCCAGCCCTGCATTTTGTTCCCAGTGAGGACCATAGGCAGCTAGTCAAGGCAAGAGTAAGAAGAGGGATAAGTATGTGTAGGTACGCTCCTTCCCTTGACTACTCTCCCAGCCTCAAGCTATCTTCAGCATAGGGATTTCCTGGTTGTGATTTCTGTCTATATAATAACCATCAAGAGATGTCTCCTCCAGGTATTTGTTCAGTCTCCCTTTGAACCCACGTAATTTTTTTGCATCCACAACAGTGCAGCCCTGACTTTGGCAGTAAGTTTTGTTGGTTTACTGCCCAACAATTGCTATTCTTTTTCTTTGTTTTGTACTTGCTTATCTCCTTTAAACTCATGTCATGCATCCTTGTCCTTGTGCTGGAAGTGACAGCAAACATTAGATCCCTATCTGCTCCCTCAGGCCATCTCTGATTTTGTAGGCCTCTCTCATTTCCCTCAGGTCATCTCTTCTCCGGGCTAGGAACTGCTGCTGTAATCATGTGTTCCTCACCTGGAAACCATCCCGTACATTTGATAATCATTGCTAACCTTCCTTGAATTTATTCTGGTTGGACAGTATCTTTTTGCTAGGATGAAAGGACCTGAGCTGCAGAAGCTCGCTGTTAAGTAATCCATTCTTAACATCTATTGCATATACTAAATTGTGTTGTCCAGGCCCATACAGAGCACTGTCACGTGAAGAAGTACAGGTTTATATAATGGCCATGATTTCAGACCATGAAAGTCATCCCATCTCAGCCCGTCTTTCCTACACTAGAGACAAGATTCTGGCTTATCCCAACACAAGCAGACAAAATGCGGACGGGGAAAAAAAAAAAAAAAAAAAAAGTGAAAGAATGTAATATGAAACATTTGAGTGGAGAGTTTTTAGATTTTGAAACTGGAACAAAATAAGACTTCCCCCCCTTGTGTTACAGGAGGGGTCACAGCTATGTGTGTGGCTTAAGGGATCATCACACTAGCCAAATAGGAGGTAATACACTGTCACCACCCCACAGTCTGTCAGTTCCAAATTGTTCCAAGAACTATTGATAGCAAGCAATTTGTTTTAAAAGATAATCTAAAAATGATTCTCAAATAGTTCAATTTTAGATTATTGTTCTGTGTTCCTTTTACAGTGATTTTTTCAGCCTTTTCTGCCAGCATGTGCTAACACTACTATGAGCAATGTTCTGAAATGTTACAGTTGAGATTCTTTACAGAGTGTGACCCTGTTAAGATTGTTTTTACTTCCAGAAGAACAAGAGCAGGGTTTATTTTTAAAAAACAGGAAACTGTTTATAACTTGAATTTTAAAAGCACTGAGAAAATAATTCTGTTCACATGATTATAAACAAGCTATGTATAATCACTTCCCTCTCCAACTCTATTATTTTTTTATTTTAATCTAATTTAAATACAAATTATGTTTTGCTCTTCAGCCAACATATTTCATTGAGGAAAATGACCAACTTAATGTGAATTTTTATTAATTTTGCACTTAATATCTCAATGTTGTTATTTTTAAAAGCCGATCATATCCTCTTTGAAATTGTAATTCTTCCATAGCTTCCTATTTTACTAACTACATAGGAGTCAGTTTGGTTTTAAACTGTGGTCTAAATTAACATGGAGCTGGAGAAGGAATAGCGGCAATGCATTTTGGCTACCTTAGCATCGTGTTTTTGTCAGTCAGGACTGATCTAATGGGACACAGTACTCTGACATGGGAGGCTGTCGCATGCCACATGGAATTGACACAGAAAGCAGCATTCCAGTTCTGGGTCCATGTAAAATTTCAGCCTCAGTTTTTGAAAGGAAGATCTTGGCTAAGAGGTCCATCAAAAATCATCACTTTGTTCATCAATCTGCAGCCTGGAGACAAAGCAAGATATTAAAATAAATTAATTCACTGTGCAAGAGAAAATTAAATGTATTTTAAAACATCTATTTGTAAGCTGGGATTTTTTCCAGCATGATAACTGTGGGAAAAAATTATCTAGCAAAACTGTCTGAGCAAGAATCAGCTGAAACCTGGACAGTGCTCAAAACCTTTCAACAGACTTCACTTGCAATTCGCCTGAAGGAAGCAGAACCTGACAAGCACCCGGCGAGGTTATGGCAGCAGCGAGCGTGTGCTCTGCTACCTCCCCAGTGAAATGAGGGCTGGCAAATACTTTTACTTGTAGTCTCTCTCATATGGCATATTTTTACAAAACACGGTCCTGGTCCTTTGTAAGAGTGGGTGCTGGCATCCACTGCGGTGATCGAGTGGTTGACAAGATCAGTTGCAGCCCCAAAGGTCAGGGTGTGATTACCAACCTCCAGCTGCAGCAGGATTGGACCCTTTGAGAAATATGTATTGTGTAATATAGAGTGCAGGGCTGGATTAAGGGAGAATATGGTCTTAGCAGGGATTCCAAAAACCAAAAGGATTTGGGTTTAAGAACTCAGGGAGGAGGACGGAGCTTCATGACTTGTGGGCTGCAGGCACCTCCTGTGGGAGGTCCACCTGCTCCAGGCCAGATGGATGAGGAGCAGAGGATGAGTGGGCTCCTCACTGGCAAACATGTGCCTAAAATTGGATGGCTTGAAAAGGCCTCTGCAGAAATGTGTGATCCTGCCAACATTCACATTTGCCTTTGGAAGGATTACTGCAGTACAGAAATTGCACAACTGCTTAAGGATAAGAATGAGGAAGGTCTTAAACAGCCATGGAATATTTTGAATATTATTTGTTAGCCCTTTTGGTCCCACATTTTAGCAGGCATAGATTTTAATGTCTGATTGATTAGTTTGCTTCTACCTTCCATGGAAATGCTGTTAGTGATTATAATATTAACACCTTGATCTTTTGCAGCAGTTCTTGCAGGTGTTTCTCAAAGCCCATTAAAGAGAGATTCAGAGATTACCATTTCACACACAGGAGAATTGTTGCAGAGAGAGGGGCAGTAGCTTGGTTGCTGCCACCTGATGGTAGAAATAACTTCATAAGTGTATGTGGAATGTACTGTAAAACTTACAAAGAAAAATTAAAATTGTAAAGGTAGACATATATTACATTGGTGGTAATTAATTACTATTTACTATTTTTGAGCTGGAAACTAAAACAGGTGTGTTAAATCAGCACAGATTTATAAGAGAAGTCTGTGATTTATTAGCAGTGGAACTGCCCCCTTGGATTCCTTAGGGCATGACTCAAGCCTAATGAAGTCAGCAGTATCTTCAGCTTAATTCATGGGAGAGGAACTCCATGGGAACTGTATTTCAAGTTAAAGCTGAGCATAGCTTTAATGTATTCAGTCATCTTAAAGAAATTTTCCCTATCTTGTCTTTTTACAGTGTATGCAAAGCAGCCAACATGCAAAAAGGTCATGTAAATATTTTCTGTCATGGTCAGATACGTTAAAGTGGGCTGGCAGGTCTTTAGGAAAAACAGCCTGAAACAACTAGTTCCAACTATGGAACTGAAACACAGATCCTACTACTGTTACCTTAAAATATTCTAAGGTAACAGTAGTGCTCCTGTTCAACTTTTTTAGACTTCATCTTCTTTCACATTTCTTCAAATTGTAGATGAAGTTTTAGGACTTGGAAAGAAAATAAAACCCACTTCTTATCTGAAATGTTTTGCAGCAAGAGACCAAAGGAAGGTAAACAATTGTACCAACATATCTTAGTGCTGAGAGTTTTTTTCTGTTTCATTTATTGTCCTTACATGGTTTGTGAAAGACAGATATATGGAAGAGTGAAATGTGGGCCTTCCCAGGCATGCACTTGTGCACTCACATTTATTACCTACCACATTCTTCCTTCTATAAAAGAGTATCTTGTGTGTACCTGAAAAAAATATATTTCCAAGAAGCAAGATATTATTTAGTACATACTGTCTCAACAGAAGCACGTTCTGTCTGCCACTAAAAAGCTGATAAACAGTGTGCTTTAGATGTTGTGTCACATTGAAGCTGGATTTTACCCCATTGTAACATGGTGTATCAGCATGGATCCAATGGACTCATTGCAGTGATTCTGTAATAGAAGATGTGCAGCATGCTAAGTTAAACCATTAGCTATCTGTGTCTGTCATTACTATGTCTGTTAAATGTTTTCTGATGCAATCTTTATTATTTATTTGCACTGCAGTAATACTAAAGGACCCTAACTAGAAATGGGACCTACCTGTGTTGGGTAATACACATAGTGAGAAAATGGCCCTGTTGGAGGACCTTGCAATGTAAATAAATCCAAATGAAAAATGGTGAAGATAACAGGAGAGGTAATTAGGATCCGTATTGATAAACTATATTCCCTCTTTACGCCAAATCATGCCTGAATGTGAGGTGCAAGGTTTTCATTCTGCTATATTACTTCTTCTTATTCAAAGTCAGCAGCAGCAGTTTGGGCTTTCAGCATTTGGTGTCTTCTGGAAGAGGGATTTGGCAGCTGCAGTAGCCTGCACAGGCCAAATCACCTTTCTAATGAAAGGTATGGGTCATATCTGGCATAGAGCGATATATCACTTGGACAAATTTGATCGAAGCTGCATGTTAGGTAAAATTCACAAGTCTAACACTAATCCATTTACAAAAGGACGTAGTCCTGTAAGCAAGAAGTGTATTGCAATTCCATGCATTGTGAGAAGTTCAAGAATTTGGCCAGTCAGACAAGTGTAGTGCCTTTCCCTCTGCACAGTGTGTTTAGGAATCACTGACAGCGCTGACAGCAAGTCCCTGAATGAGGAACTCTAGGATTTAGTCACTGCTCCCACTACTGTTTATATATTTAGGTAGTGATGCTAATGTACAGTTACTGCATGGAGCTGGGCCTGAATTCAGGTTTCTGTTCTCAAAGGGAAATCCTGTCATCTCTACGCTGTCATGCAAGGCTGTCTCTTGGTTTGTTTTCTTCTCATTCTCTCCCCCTCTTTTGCATTTTTGGCTATAGGGTAGCCTGAGTTAAACAGGATAAGAGGATAATTGCTGCACCAGAGGCTTGTTAATAGCCTGCTGATTAGGGTACTCTTTTGGGATATTAGGGTCAATAGTCTGGAGAACTCTCAAGCTGGAAGCACTTCTAGATAAATTTTTAACTACTCATCTGTTTCATAGAAGAGGGGCAGTTGGTACCATTGCTTTTACCCAGTTACCTTCTGTGTTGAATATACGTGGAGGGGGTGGAGGGCAGTGATGAGGGGAGAGCAGTGGATGATGATTATTGTGACTTTAAGAAAGCCTTTCACACACCTCTTTTAGGATCCTTGTAGTCACACTGGGGAGAGATGGGTGGCCTTCAAGGTGGACTGGTCTTAACACTTCATAGTCCGACTGGCAGCTGGTTTTGAGTGGTCTTCCTCAGGGGTGGACCCTGGGGGTAGTACTTCTTAACATTAGCAACCTGGCTCTTGGGATGGAATGACCAACATCAGGGTTAGAGTTAACACCAAGCTTTTAGTGTACTGGAGAGTCAACCTGCCTCTCACTGGAACCCCAGTGAGCTCAAGGAATGGGCTGGCAGGAACCTCATGATGCTCAATGAAAGGAAAATGCAGAGTCTTTGTGCAACAGCATAGGCAAGGGACAAATTACCTTGGGAGCAGCTTTCTGAAGAGGACTTAATGTCTAATAGCAATGTGACTATAGGTTAGCAGTGTGTCCTTGCAGTGGTGAAAACTACATGAACAAAACTAGCCATCAGGTCAAGGGAAGTGATTGTCCCCTTCTTGTCAGCATTTGTGAGGTTGCATGTGGGTTATTACCTCCAGTTTTGGCTCCACTAGTATGAAAGAGATAATGACAAAGTGGAGTGAGCCCAGCAAATGGCCTTTTGGCAATGTTCTCCTTAACCATGCTAAGTTCACAATTCCGTGATCCTGTTTAAATGTAGGCCCTAATGACTTAAGGCCTTAATGACTCATTCATCTGGTGTGATACTGGAACCAACTCTGCTTTCACGTGCTGGTTGCTCAACCCCTAAACCTGTTGCTGACAGTAGCGAACTCTTTAGAAATGAAATAACTTCAGAAGTATTGAAGGTAATTCCTATAGTAAACATATAGTAAACTTGGTAGGTGTGGCAAAACTACCAAATCATATATGGCCTATGAATATGGAGTAATAACATGGTCAGATTCTGCCCTTGAACATGTCCCTTCTACATAGTTTAGTACTAAAAAGCAGGGTTTATAAACAAGAGTCACCATTCAAATAATGTATTTAGTGTATTTAATGTAGATTTACATAGGAAGGAAATACAGTTGGGTAGGACCTTGCTCTCTTTTTGTGTTTATTCAAGAGGAAGTACATGTATTACAAGAAGCTTGATGGGTTTTGTTTGTTTGTTTGTTTTTGCTATTGCCCTTTTAAAGGTTTCAAGCAAAAGTGTCCCTGTGTAAAATACTTGCTTACATGGTCCATAAATGCTTAGTGTGTCTATGTAGTCTTTGGCAGACACATCCTCTGAAGCTGTACTCGCCAGCTTAATACCTCTGGCTGGGAGCCGGCTGGCCAGGGCTTATTGGCTTCTTCAGAGGTCAGGGGCTCAGCTTCTGGTGGGCAAAAGCAGCACGGCTGCTAGCGCCTGCATAGGAAAGTCCTGTAGCTGTTCGTGTGTAGTTCTCTGATTTTACTACACTAAATTGTTTGGTGAGTGTGAACTGGAGTCAATCCTGCATGGCAGAGCCTATGTGCCCTCTGAAAAATAGCTCTGGGACACATGGACTTTCTAGTTTATTTCACTGAGTTGTTCACTTGTCATTTTTTTATATTTTGTCATTAAGTGTCATAGACTTTCTCTGTTCTTCCAAGTTTACTGGCATCATTTTGTCAGTTAGGGATATAAAAAAGTCATCTTGCTGGTCAGTGGAGCTATTCTGGCAAGAGCAAGGGTATAGATGCAATTACTATCCAAAAGTCATCCTGCCAGAACATTGTTTTCTACCTGGGGAACTAGGTTAAACCGAAATGTTCCCCCAAACTCTCAAGATGATAAAAGTAACTGTCTGTGCTTGATGGGCTTGCTGACGTAGGTATATGGTAGTGCCTTTGCCAATAGGTGATTTCACTTTTTTTTTTTTTTTTTCCCCTGCAATCAAATAGGACAAATGCAAGTTTTCTCTCGGTAAAGAAAGTTGTCCGTTGCCTTTTTTTTTTTTTTTTTTGATTGTTTGTTCCTTTTTCTTCTAAGCCAGCTAAATGTATTCATTTGTAGTAAAGTGCTAGTATTTGAGTGACAGATAAAAATCATTATTTCTCGTAATTGTTTGGTTGAAATTATATGTAACTGCTAAATTTTCCATATGTCTTTTTCACTGGGTAATAAATATAATGCAGAATTACAGCACTTTACAGTAAATAGCAGACAAGGATGAAATAGTAGTAAGAAGTACTGGACTAAATTCAGCAGTTCCTGTTTTTATTAAAATTGTTATCAAATAACTTAATACCTTGAGTAAAAGTCTTCAGGCTGTTCTGGAATACAGTTATAATAAATAACTATTTTATTTCATGAAAAGATCTACTTCTTGATTCTCTTAGTACTTGAAGACAGCTAAGAATATTTATAGACGCTTTATGAATGTGGAGGACAGATTATCAGCAGGGAGTAGCTAATGGAAACTAGTACGAGAGCTTCAGGCTAGAAATACCACAAGGATCATGGCAATGACCTCAGACTAGTTGAAAATGTGAGTGGTGAAATAAGAGAGACAAGTATTGTGGGTGTGGAAAGAACTGCATATTGAGGAGTTTCTTCCACACTGCTAGAGGTGTTAGTGTAATAAAGTTTTATCTGCATAACTTTTGCAGAATTTGGTGATAAGGACAACAGCTATGAGTTATCTCTGTTTATCTGATAGTGTGAGGGAAGAACAATACGGGGCTGTGCCACCCTTAGTCTTATATTTTATAATTGTGTCAGGAAAATCAAAGAAAAATTTGAAGGATCTTGACGTTTTAGTAAAAAAAAAAAAAAAAAAGAATGTTAAATTGATTTTTGAGGAAATGCTTGGCAGTCTATATTGTGATCCCCTCTGGATCATCCTGAAATGTTCCAACAAAAACAGTTATCAAGATTTTAAAAGTTATCCTTAGATTTAGAATTGATACAGGACTCAACAGGAACTAATATGGGTTCATTTTCTCACATCTGCTCTTGGCATTGCTGCTGACTTCAGCGTGAGGGAAGGTGCAGACAGAGCCAGTGACTCAATGGCCATATGGTGGAAGATCGAGCTAAACCAGCATGTAAAGACAAAGACTGTCCATCATCTCAAAAAGATATGGCTAATTGATAGTTAGGTAAAGAGTAAAATAAATCTAATAACTCAACACTATGTTATTTAATTTACTTTCCAAAACATCACTCAGCTTGATTTCTGGCAATTCTTACTGTATTTCCTCACCATGTGCTCCATATTTCTTCTCCTTAAGACACAGCTTTCTTTGCTAATTTATCCAATTTTCCATTCCTTATATATTCTCTACTAATTCTTAATGTAGTATTTTGGTGGCGTTACTCACTCAACAAGCTCTAGAGGCCTATTTTTGTAGATACATATTTTTCCCGTTTTAGTTATACCTAGCTTTGCAGCTTTGATTTAAAGAAATTCCAGAGCTGCCAATGCCTTTGATTGCTTTAGTCCAAACATCTTCACTAATTATTTGAAGCTTTCAAATTGGACAGAGAATTTCCAGAGTGTACATAAAGTGTCTAGGTCAGAAGAGAACAGCAGTACCTTGTTCATGCCTCTGATTCCTGGTTCTGTGGGAAGGTTTCAATGCTCCACCACCCAAGCATCAAACATCAGCCAAATACATTAATACTTCTCTTCAGATGGGAGCCCATGGATTAAGGTGTTACTAGATGTCAATAAGATTTTCAATACAGAAATTTGCAAGGTGTCTTACCTGCACAGTGAGTTTCCTATGGCTTCACAGAAAAGAAACACATGGACTCCAATGTAAGCTTTCACTATATTTTCTTTTCTAACACTGAGAGGTTATTTAACTTTTTAAGCTTTTGTTTTCTTTCCTTGATTATCATCGTAACAGTGTTTGTCCACTTAAAATTTGTTGTGGCTGAGAATTAACTGATATTTGTAAAGCTTCCTGAATCGTATTTGTTAACTTATTCATGATTTATCAGATATTTAACTTCTTTCCACTGTTGAGCACTTCACATTTTTCTGCTAAATAACCCGTTTATAGGGATAATTCCTGTTCTGTGAATAAAAGCTAGTTGTGATTAAACCTCCTCTAAGCATCCCTGAACTAGCTTTCAGCTGCCCAGCACTGAGGTCATCGCTAGCAATAAAATCATGACAGTATGGTGTTTAGTCAGGATTAGGTCAGCACCATATAGTAGATGGAAGTGCTGAGAGACATGAGCAGGGTGGTGTCGTGCTGCCTACACAGCATTAGCTTTTGCCATGAGGAGTAAGCCTTTGCCACCTGCAACTAAGGAGTCAATGTGCTTGCTGGTAAGGGTACGGTGCAGCTCTATAGACACCCTGGACCCCATGAGTTCAGTTATGGTTCGCTGTTATACTGCATAGACATGTCCTCAGTAAATAATTGGGTTCTACAGACTTTGTTGTTGCACTGGCAGCTGCATCTGAGCTGAACGCCTTTCCATGGGCCTGGTGTGTCTACGTGAGCCACAGCCACAGCATGGGCAGTCCCCAAAGCAGTGCTAGCACAACTACAGGCTCAGGGTGGATGCTCCAGGCCCTGGTGGGTTCAGCTTGTGTGTGAGGCTCTGCCTATATAAATCAGGTTAAAAGCGCATCTTTCATTACACCCTGCTGCTTTGCATATAGACTAGCCCTGAGGGGAAAGACTGTTTTGCAAGTCCTTCTGTTACTGACCCTTCCTAAAGGGAGGAGCAGAAAGCGGTTTGTTTTTGAAAGACCTCTGTATGCAAGGAAGGAAAGGGCGATCATGTGGTGTGTTGCGTGATCATCAGAAGATCTGGATTATGTGCTTGCAAGCCTTTCTTTGAACGTGTCCTTTCACCTCTTGGGTGTTTAATTTCCCCTACTATAAAACATACTTTGCTGTTGACAGGAATTTTGTGAAGCAATTTGTAAAGAGGTTTAAGTTTCTAAGGCCTGGCTTACATGCAAATGTTTTGTACTATAGCCTGTGTTTAATGCCACTACCCATTCATTGTCCGTGGGATAAAGAACAATCAGAATTTCCAGAGGTGTTTCTGAAAGCGTTATACCAGCATAAAGAAAGGGAAAGCCTAACGCTGCAGTTTGATTGTAGCTGTAGAAAAGCCCAGGCCTGGCAGCATCTAGGAGCACCTAGGAATGGTAGCCACGGTGTTGGCTGACCTGGACCATGGGCTGTTACACAGTGTATTTCTCATGTACCCTGGTGTTTCTTGTCTTCCTAGACTAGTGGGGCATGTAACAGTCCAGTTTATTTTGTGTTGTTTAAAACTCAGCACAATCTTCATGTTTCAGGTAAATCCGTTGTGACAGAAGCTTAAGTGAAGAGAAACGTTAGGGTACATGGAGACATTAGCATCTCTTTTGTTTAGCTTTCTTTCCAGCAGCTCTGCTGGCATATATGCTTGTGCCCAAACAAAACCTGTACCTGTGCTATATTCTATTTATTCTTACTTTAATTCTCCAAGGGAGTAACTTTTCAGCTGAAGCTAAAACGCACCTCAGAGCTCTAGCAGCTTCCATGAAGCTGGCCACATGGGTATTTTCAGAGTTCAGAGTTTCAGCCCATCGGTGTGTGTGAGAAAACTAACGAGGATGACTTAAAATAATGAATTAATTTGGAAGTATTTATATCCTGTCATGCTGAAACAGGATTTTTAGGAGTGAGCAGTTAGTTTTGTCAAATAGGAAATGCCCTAAAGCATTGCTGTATCATGAAACGTATCAGACACTTCAAGAGCAAAGGCAGTAGTTTTTTTAAAGGGCTTCTAACTTAAGGGGGAGTAAGGAAAAGAGAGTTTATTATGCCTTTGACAGTGTCTTTTACCCCTACAGTAATATTGTGGTCAAAACATTTCTCTGATTTGTATGTTAAAGCTCTCTGTTTTAAGGCACTATTTTTTTTGGAAAACATGCATATTTGCTTTGAAAATCAAAGACCTAAAGATGACTGTAATTTTGTTTTGGATCAATATTTTGTGGGACTATTTGAGGACAGGCAGAGTCAAGACTGTTCTGGAATAATTCAGACTCATGAACGAGAAATATTTTCAGTTCTAACATTTCTTTTGACTTAATTGTTTCAGTAGCTCAATATTCAGAATCCATTTATTGTCCTGAGATGCAAAAGCAGTGTTTTCTGCATTCTGAGCTAACTTTTAAACTAAGCAGAAAAGAGAGTCAATACACACCTGCAAAGCTGCTATGAAAAGTGTGTATTTTGGGCCAAAAATGTTTTTTTGCTATTTAATCCAAGAAAGTTTCCAGTAACAAAATATTGAAGGTTCCTTGTGTTCTGCCTAAGAACTGAAAGCTATCATCAAAAATGAATGTTTATGCACGTCTTGGAACAGTGAACTAAATGCAATCATTAAAAACATGTACTTTAAAAAATCAAATATAGTTAGTTTCTGAATTCTAAAAGGTGTTTCACAGCAGAGAATATTTGAATGAGCACTAAAAAAAATATTTTTACCTTAAAAGAACATAAAGAAATGAATGACGTCTCAAATTAAAATGAAATAATAATAATATTTTTTTAAAAAAAAAAAGTTTAATAACTCATGAACTATTGGCATCAAAAATAGAATTCTTAGGAAAATTTTCCTCGACCTTCTAAATAAAACCAGTGACTTTGCAGTCTCAAACATTTTTTACAACCAATGGAAATAGAAGTTTATAGTAGGATTCATAAGGGGTCTGATGTCAATTTTAATAAAAGAAGTATCAGCTCTTGATAATAGTAGGAAAATGATTTTTAAAATGTTTTATAAAAGCAGCTTAATGTTAAATAATGGTTAGGTAATATTGAGCTGTCTGTTTAGTATTCATAATAATTAACATCTTCCTTTCCTAGCTTCAAAAACAATTATCTACCAACTGCTTGTAGGCACATCTGCCTAAGTATGTACTCATTCTTCTATAGCAATATAGTGACAAAAATACAAAGGACTATACAAAATACATAGGACTATGATAGCTCATCTTAGATTAAAATATCTTCTGCTGTTTTTTCACTAAATGCCTTTATGTTCTAGGACTTCAGTTTTTGCCATTGTTTTTGCTCAATGTTTGTACCTCACGTCTCTAAGCTGTTGTTGATAGTTTATGGGAATGTTGTCCCCTTGTTAATGACTTTCATGTGAGAATGTTTGAGTCACCATCTAAGTTTTGTGATTTGCTGAGATTTGGTGATGACTGATGGTAACAGCATTGAGGAGCTTGTGTTCCCAACCCTCCTGTTTGTATTGACCACGATACAACAACACACAGTCCATCTATGATGCAATTATTGTGGTGAATTCAGTTTGTGTAAAGTACCCTGCCTAGTTTGAGCCTACCTCTGTTGGCTATTGGCAGATGCAAGGCATGGCAGCACAAAACTCTGCTCAGGCCCCAAAGTCTGCCTGAAAATAAAAGACAGTAGCAATTAGTTCAATCCGAATGCTGAGCTTCTGCCATTATGTGTTGGCAGCATCCAAACTGGGTGGTGTAAAACTGCCTTGCTTGTATGAACTACTGTGACTTTAGTGTAGATGCTTCTGTAATCACTAATTCTTGAGCAAATCCCTTTTACCAATGCTTTCCTATGGCTAGTTAGCCTATGGGCCACATACAAAGCAGTTACCTCCAAATCTTAGACAGCTGGTGGAACTACAAACTTCAGTGGTATTTTTTTCTTATTTTTTTGCATGTTTTCTTTTTTTTTCTCCTCCACCTTATTTTGGCCTGCTAAGTGTCTGCAAAGTGAATGATGTGCCATTTTACTGTCTTTAGACACCACTGCAAAAGCTCTACCTGCTCTATCTCTTGCAGCTAGCATAGGAGTAAAGGTGTTCCTTCCAAGCACAATGCACTGTTGTACAGAGACGCATGAGATGGCTGAGCAAGAGCCCAATGTGATCCCATCAATCCATGCTCAGGCAGGACATCTGTGCTTTGAGTATGGAGTGGACATGCAGGCTCAGCTGGGCTTGCCAGTTCCCTTTTCCTCTGTACTCAAAGTAGTTCAGCTGAGTATTTGCCTCTGCACCTAATCTCTAGTGCTGTGGATCCCAGGAATGTTCTTACTTTGGTTGCAACCATGTGGTAGCAGCCTGTTCTCTTCTGTGCAGGTCCTGATGAGCTTTCCTACATTGGAGATGCTCATAAGAACACCTTCTGGTGGTCTTCAGGTGTGGCATGGTCATAGCTAATCAACCACACCAAGTCCAGTCTGACTTCTGCTGATCATTGAGGTCTCTGTTCTCAGTGCTTTGGTCCTTGGTGGGCTTTGTAGCTTGAGATGGAATGGGATTGTGCTGTCAGAAAGCTAATGACTTGCAATATGGCAGCAAAACTCGCAGTACGGCAGCAGCCAGTGGAATACAGGCAACCACTGTATATACTGTGGCTATACTGTATGCACAACACAGACAGGATGTTAGGTGTACTGGGTATCCCTTCTCTGAGTCCCTGGTCTGTATGATCCATGTTTTTTCCATTATCCAACACCTTACAGCCTCCCATTCCTTGAAAACAGAGAGTTAGCTATATCAGAATGGTGTGCTTTTTGTCTTCAGTGAATAAGAATACCCACATTTTGCAACCCAGCATCCTAAGATCATTCATGTTTCTCACTGAGTGCTAAGGATGCCTATTAATACTGCTGTGAAACTGAAAGGATCTGAAATTGCTCTTTTTTATGTGTGAGACCTCAGTTTTACTCCTGCTAGGAGTTTCACCTGGGGCTTTATACTATGTAACGCCAGCAAATTGAACTCTAAATATAAAATAGCTAGTGTTAAAATGGAAGTCTGTTTCTGGGGAAGACTGTTCAGTAAGCATGAGGCTAAAATGCAAAATTTATGTTTAATGGTAACTGGGTGATATAAAATGGTGAAGGTCTTCCTCAACTACTCAACTACGTTAAGAATAAACGTACCTTGTGATTTACCAACACCTTCCCCTATAGAGCAGACTTGGTGTGTTTGGGATTTTCCATTGGCCTTCTTAAGGTAAACTTCTAATTTATCTAACTGAAAAACAGTAAAAATAGGCTTCTCAGCAAAGTGCAACATTGGAGCAAGCATATTTATCAGGGCACAATTCTATCAGGGTTCAATGCTCTACTCCAATATTGTGTTGAAAAGGAAAATTTTGTATGTGCTTTATGAGCAAGGGGTGTGAGCTGATTTTTCTCTGCTCGGTATGGGCTTGGTCTGTGTCCTACATGGAAGGGCAGATGATTTCTCTGCACTTAAGAATGTTAAATTTACTATTATATTTTCCTTGTAGGTGTTTTGTATCTTCAGTATGGAGACGAAACAAAGCAGTTGAGGATGCCAAATGAAATCACAAGCACAGACACAATTCGTGCCCTTTTTGTAAGTGCCTTCCCCCAGCAGCTGACAATGAAAATGCTGGAATCACCCAGTGTGGCCATTTACATCAAGGATGAGAGCAGAAACATATACTATGAATTGTGTGATGTGAGGTAAGTGTAGAAGCAATTACAGCTGTCGGGTTTTGGATTTGTTTTGTTGTTGTTGCTGCTTTGTTTTTTGTTGTTGTTGACTGTTTTTTTGTAGCACACTTATAGAATAAAAAGGAGTGTAGCTGATAAGTATCTAGCAGATAGTGTCCTAACACATAAAGGCCTGTTCAGTGGTATCTAAGTAATATGGGAGGCTTGCTGTAGGTGCAACATCTGTTGCACAAGCCATTGATGAATGGTGTACCTTGTTCAAATATTCATATAATGCATGCAGGTTGACATATTTAATATTTTACTGCATTTTAACTGAGACATAAATATTTAAAACACTAAACGCAAAGTAAACATTTACAGAAAACATGGTCTTTTTCTTTGCTGGCAGAGCAAAACCCGATCTGTGTGAGCCTGAAGTTAAAAATATGAATGTCATTGATGCCCTCACAACAGTTTCAATTATCCGTTATCTAACACTGCCAGAGATCTGTGGCATTAGTAACTGCTGCTACAGCAACCTCACCACCTTCCTATTTTATGTCAGGATGCAGCAACTAATGCAGTCTCTTTCTTTCACTACTTCAGAGCTTATTAAAAAAATGATCTGGCTAACATGTAGATTGTTCTTTCTATCCTCTATTTTCCGGGTTTTCAGCTGCCCAACTAACCATGTTCCTTCAGTCCTGATGTCTGTGTTCTTCAAGCAAAAGGACTAGGTTCTCAGGGGCTCTGGAAAATCCCAAATCACAAAGCAACAAAAATCTCAGGCATGCCAC
The DNA here is from genome assembly GCF_964035555.1 of Netta rufina. Taxonomy (NCBI): domain Eukaryota; kingdom Metazoa; phylum Chordata; class Aves; order Anseriformes; family Anatidae; genus Netta; species Netta rufina. The sequence goes on along the minus strand of NC_140124.1, from coordinate 18,546,405 downwards.
ACTATAGAACTGTGCAGGGAAATAAGATGGGCCTTTGTGGATCCTTTTCATTAGATGTTACAAGGTAAAAATAATGGACAGAAGAGCCTAAGAGGATGGAGAAGAAAGCAGAAAAGGTGTTTCCTCTCTGCCAGTCTCTACCACTAATGCAGGAAAATGACATGAAAGTAAGGGAAGTGTATTGTCCACTACTGCCTTGTTTCTTCTGGTGATTACTTGGCTCAGGTGCTTCTCCACTTCATGTAGTTTAAGGAAAGAGCAAGCTGTTTTTTTCTATCCTTGTCATTTCAAATTCCTGCATTCCTCTTCTTTCTAGTCTTTGAACAGCACTGCACCCCACCTTCTGTCCTCTGTCTTGCTTTCCACAGGCTGTCTATCCAGTGTCTTGTCATCAGCCAGCTGCTTGGATTTCAGTTTCTGTGTTTTTTCTTGTTTTTGTTTGTTTGTTTCATTTTTTAATCTTGTTTTGCAGTCTTCCACACCCCTGTTTGGCCACTGTAACTCCTATGTTAAGACCGATCCGATTTTTACATCGTCATTCATCATGTGCTCGAGTTTCTCATACATCAAACAGTCTGTTCACTAGATCAGATCAAGTGATAAAATCAGGATAGGGGTTCCTGTGTCTCTGTTGCTGAGCGCCTTGTTGCCAACCATCATCTGCCCCATCAGCTCCTTCTCTCTCACTTTATCCTTCCATCTTCCCTTGAGTTTCAGACTAACAGTTTATGACTTCATCTCCTCCCTGCCCCTAAGAATGGGGTTGTTGATTATCTTAATACCACTCCACTCCACCTTTTTTCCCTTGCTCCTATTGCAGGCGTCACTCTGCCAACCTCAGGTCTGGCTCGCTTCCAACATCTGCTTCCTCTGCTCCTATGCCTGTATTGTAGAGTGTTTCTAGAGGAAATCCCACGACCCAGCTGACTTCCTTCATAGAAAAATTCCCTTCTTCAGTCCTGCCACCCTGCTCACTAAGGAAACCTCAGCAGTCCAAAACATACAATACCAGCTGCATTTTCACCACCTTTTGATAATTTAAAAAAAAAAAAAAAAAAAAAGTCTCCATTTCTGTTCCTTACTCTTTGCAAGATCTTTACACAGTGTCTCCCCTCAGTGAATAGATAAAAAGAAGCATAATTGCTTTCTCCTTTGCTTGCCATCTCTTTCTTCTATTATCTTTCTTCCTTGCCTTAAACACAGATGTTTCAGTTGGCTCTAAGCTCTCCATCTCTCTTGGAGGCTGTCTTCTGTTCCTCCCTGCCTCCATCCCTTTCTTTGTCCTTTTATTGATTATTGTTCTATTACAGTGCTTACTCTTTACATCGCAAACATGTTTCTGTGCCTCCCAACAAAACTCTCCATGCACACAAGTTGAGTTTCCACTGTCCACCCCATCTTTCTGTCCTGCACTGAGCAGTCACTACAACTGCTGTCTGGAGCTTTACTCTTCCAGTTCAGTCCTAGACTATGTGGGGTTTTATTCTTCTAATTCTAACGTGTCTTTTGTTCCCTACTGTTCCATTGCAAATGTCCGAGTCACCAAATGGCTAGCTTTTGTGAACATTACACCTTTATTCTCACAGATCTGACATATACTTTTAATGCTTTCTTCTTGGAACTTTGATCTCCCTTTGTTTCAGTAACTGCTTTTTCTGAATTTCTTCCTGTCTCTCTCCTCTCTTTTTTGTCTTCTCAAGCACTGATTTTCTACTTTTTTTTTTTTTTTCAGGGCTTTGTCCTCATTCCCTTTCTGTGTCTGTATCTTTCACTATCATCTTATCCCTGTGGATTAGTTGGGTTATCATACCTACCTGGGTAACTATCCCATTTTGCTTTACAAAGGGATTCATCTTGCCAAGTGGAGATTTTTACATCCACATTTGAGGTGGTTATGATTCATCCTATAAAATGGTATGCAGAATTGTACGTGCCAGTGAACCTAGTCCTGCTGTTGATGTCTTCCCTGTGAATGTGAGCAATTGGACTTGAAACTTACCTTTTTTGCCCAAACGAAAATCTTGGTCTTCTTTTTTAACGTGGTTTCATGGACCGCTTGTTTTAGCTCATCTTATATTCCTCCTCCATTAGACCATGAGGCCATCCCACTCCCCCCCATTTTATTTCCTTTTCTCTCTCTCTCTTAAAAAAATAAAAAATAAAGCACTCACTTGCTTCTTAAGTCCATAAACTGGTCTTTCTTAATCCCGTTCTGGGTTCTGCACCCACTGTAGATTTTTTCAGATTTTTTCCTTTTTCTGTGTAACATCACTTTGAGGCAGCCTTTCCTTTCACACCCTGTAGTGAAAAAACACTTGACTAAATTATCAGCTTAGTAACATTTTTTAACACCAGCTTTTTAACATGTAGCTTTTTGTACATCAGCTGCTATAATGTTCTTTTCTTGACATTTGATGGAGGTAATCTCGTTCACTCTTACCCATTCAAATGAAGCAACAAAGATCATTCTCCTAGTTTGTCAAACACGCTGTTTCACATGTATTTTTTCACTTGTCCTCTGACTGTATCTCCTCCATCTCATTAAATATAAACTACTTGTCTTCATTATGAGGGCCCCTCCAAGCCCACTTCAGTACTTCTTTTCATTTCTTCTTCAGTACCAAGTGCCATCTGCTTCCACTTGGCTAATAATGCCAACTTTCATTGTGCATGTCTTTAATTTTCAAACAAGTGCCTTCATGCTCCCTCTTCGGCAGCCCTCTAATGTGCTTGGATGGAGTCATCTACAAATATCCGCAAAGCCACCACATTGTTCTTCCAGTCCCATTTTTCCCCTCTCTCTCTTGCACTGCCTATTCAACACATGACTGTGGTGCCAGGATTTGCTTATTGCTCACCAGGCTGGAAAGACTATGGTCTTCTCATGCCTTTTTGTTCCCTTATCTTTCTGCAGCTATTTTGTTGTCTTTTGTGTCTTATATTCATCTTGTAAGCTGGTGAAGGGGTTGTTTTCCTAGGGTGTTTATACAGTACACACAGATCAATGGGACCTTTGAACATGCCACGGGCATCAAGAAGCTACAGTAATGCAAATAATAGTAATAATGAACATGCAGTAATATATACCTGCTATCAGTGGTGTTTATCTTAGAATAGCAACATGAGGTGAAATAGAATTCACTTCAGAGATCAAATGCCTAGTATTTTGGTGATTTGCCTTACAGCAATGTTTTACTTTAAAGTGTCATGTTCCTACAAGAAGTATTTATGAGGAACGCTTTTAAAACAAACTCCAGTTAGTTGAGGTGCCATCTCATAGCCATCAGAGCAAAAAGACAGCAGATAAAATTCATTTATATGAAAAATATAGTATTTCTCGAGGTGAAAATGGAAGAGTTAGCTTTGTATCAAAAGGAACATATTTCCAAGTCTGAGGCAGAAAACGGTAACTGAGAATCCCAGTGCAAGTCTCAGAGCAGAAAAGTCACTTTTGTAAGATGGAAAACAGTTTACATTACCATAAATAATTGAAGAACTTGAACTTGCCACAAGGTAGCTATTTTCCTATGCAGTCTGCAAGTAAACACTCATAAATACTAAAGTTCTCATCAGCCCCTGCAGTTCTTAAACAGAAGGCACTGATCTGTCTCTTAGCTGTGAGTTTCTTTAATGACTACTTGACATCTACAACAGCAGCACAAGTTCTGACTAGCTACCCATACAAAGCAATCACTGGTTGTAATATGACATCGGAAGAAAGAAATTGGACCTGCCCAAGCATCCTTTCCTTCATTTTTAAATGATAATCCCCGTGATTAGGATCAGTTCACTAGACTTGTAGCTGCACCTGGAGGAAAGGAATTCAGTCACATGTATGAGTAAATTCTCTAGAGATCACTAGTGGGAAATGAAAGGAATCGCAGCTTTGAAAGGATGTAAGTGAGCGTAGATTGGAGGCTCTGCTACTGACTAAATGTGAACAAGAAATCAGCAGATCTCAGTGCAAATTTCTAAGCCATAAAATTATCAGAAGGTAGGTTTTGAAACGAAATAGAATACTTCTGTCATCTAACTCTTTCCTAATAGTGATAGTTTAAAAATGAACTAGTGAATGACAAAGTATTCAATTAAATAAAATAAACTCTTAGGGCTTTCTTTCTAAACCATTTATGTGGTAGATTTCAACAAAACTTGTTTGTTTGTTTCTTTTTAACTTCCTTTTTTTTTTCCCTTAAAACCTTATCTTTATTATAGATAAAGTTTAGAGGAATGATTTATCTGCTCCTGAATTTTTAGTTTTTACCTGTTGTTTTTTTTTCAGATTTGTGAAGAAGTTGTTAATTGAATAACTGAAGTTAGAAAGACTTTTCTTTTATATCCTTGCTTCTTAGAATAGCAAAAATTCACGTGGGTTGAGTACACAATAATACATGTAAATATTAACTAAATCCTTTTGAGCGTTGTGCAAATGTTGAAGCTCTATTGTCTTCAAAGTGCTTTCACTCTATGGCAGGATCTTGAAAGAAACTTAACACTATCTAATTTTTATGGGTGTGGAGTGGTAGTGAAAGAATGATACTTCCCATGGGAAAGAGAATCAAAGTAGGCTTTTGTTTGTGTGTGTCTAAGCTATGGCATTTAGGTTTTTCTTATAGGTCGGTTGCAGACCTACCATGTCTGTCTGTTACCTGAAACTTTCAGGCTATAAAGTAAATAAAACTACTTTCATCTGTTATCATTGCTGATTCTTTTGATTCCAGGAATATTCAAGACCGGTCTTTCCTTAAAGTTTACAACAAAGATCCTGCACATGCATTTAATCACACTTCCAGAGCTGTAAATGGAGATATAAGGGTAAGTACTAGTGTTGCATTTATACTCCTCTTTCCTGCAGTTTTTATTTTAAATGTTTAAATTCATAACTGTAATATGTACACAAGTTAAAAAATTTAGTGGAAGATGTACAGCACATACAGAAGAGGGAAATGATCGTGCTTTCCGTAATGTTTCTTAACTGCTTTGTGTTTTCCAATCATTAGCCCTGAGCATTAACTATTTTAGTTGTGTTTTTTTTTTTTTTTTTTTTTTTCTTTTTTTACTAGCATTAAAGCACATGAATAAAAACAATACCTTTAATCACTTAAATCACTTATTTTGGGGCATGGGCAGTGCTTAGGGTTTTTAAAGTTTCTTATTTCATGTTTCCAAACCCTTTACAGTGAAGTACAGCTTGGTGCTACTCCAGCAAGGCTTCAGCATGGACTGGTTTACAGTAGCTGAGCATGTGTACCTAGGTTGAAGTCTATTGAAATACTTTGTAAATGACCATTTCACGTAAGAAATACTGATAAATACCTGTTGTGCAGTAAATGGTTATGTCCTTTTCTAAATTTTTTTGTCTGTATTGAACAAGGACTGGTGTATTTGTATTTTCAAGTGAACATTCTGTATTGGGAAAGTATAGAGCATTTGAAACGTATCCCCTTTCCCACTGTCTCTGTCTCTTACCTTTTACTGGACTGTGCTCCACCTTAATGCTGAGAGGGCAGGAGGTGTGGCTGTGCAGCAGCTCTTCCACCACATTACCCACACCTAACATTGCACCCAGGAGTGATGGTGGAGGTGATGGTGGTGAGGCTACACACCCTCATCTCCTCCCCAGCCATCCTAGGTCTGTCCCCAGGAAATGGTACAACAAAATGAGCTCAATGGGCCAGAAGGAAATGCCACTACTGTCCCGCCTGCACTGTGACTTTTATGTGTGCCCCAAAGCTGATTCATGCGCTGAAAATTTCCTGTGAAGTAATTTGCTTAATTGTGCATTTGCTTCTTGGTTTCATTATCAATTCTGAGCATGTCATACTGCTTTGTTATTAATATTTCATGGAAGTATTTCTGCTGTTTCAACAGTTTAGGGCCTCATTATTTTAGAAAGATTGCAATAGTTTATTTACAGGCACTATCCTCAACCACCTCTCGTTTATGTACTTCAATTATAAAATGGTCCTTTTGATAGGTCAGAAATCTAATTACTTGATTATTCACACTAGTGCACACACAACATGAGAGAGCAAATAGATGTGCTTCAAAGGGCTAACGTGGTACCTTTCAGCATCTTCCTTAAGGTCCTGAAATTCTTCAATTTTAGTTATATTCCTGTAGCTGCAACTGAATATGTCTGATAGATTTCATTCAAAAGCATGAAGTACTATCATTGGGTAATATGACATTGACTTATATAGCAATATTACTATGACTTTATAAAGTTAGACCAATACTGTTCTTGTTCCATGTGCAGTGAATGTCAAATGTATCTGCTGTGGCTCTGTTTGTGTGCTCCAGACCTGTTTTCAGATATAGTTAACTACCACGTTAGCTACATGTATTCAGAAGTAAAGACTACTTCTTTGACCCTCTTCCACCTACTCACTACTGAACAGAGTTCTTTTGAACACAGGGGCTGCTTCTGATCAAAATCTGTATTAATTTGGATTGCATATTTTAAAATAGTGCATTGTACAACAAGAATGGACACTCAACACCTCCTGACTATGGCTGTTATCTCTCTTTGGCCATCATTCAAAAATTACGGTGACACGGTGACAGCCTTTGCAGAAGTGATGTTTTCATGGTATATAATATACTTGCTCTGCTGAAATGCTAGAGATACCATTTTGAAATTGTGTGCATGCAATAAAACAGCTCTTTTTTTCCTTTGGCCTTTCCTCCACATTGGCAATTTCTCGTCTTTCTGGTCTGAGAGGTGAAGTTGAAGCCAGGATTCTCACAGGGGCTCTGCGGAAAAGCATGCAAAAGTATTCCGTTTGATCGTGGTAAACTTCTACACTTCAAAGTTATGAACATGGAAACAAGCATTTTCTTGAGTGCCGGAAATAATTAAATCTGTTTCTCTTAGGGATTGGTGTCTTCTGGTTGTGTTCTTCCTTGTGCAGTAATGCTCAGATACTAGCTCAAGCTTTGCCCGAAGTAGGGGAATGTAGTGGAGCTCACTCCAATGCTGCTTCTCTGGAGAAACAACTTTTTCTCAACTTGACAGAAGTACTGTAGGACCTTCTCGCAAATCTCTAATTTGGCATAATTAGTAGGACCATGATAGATTCCTGAGCTTTACCCTTTGCTTGAATCTGGTTGAATTTCACCTTCACAGGTTGTTAGGATGGGGGAGAGAAGATGGGTATCTTTCCTTAGCAAGTCACATTAAAGTGGGGAGTGGGAGAGGAAGTAAGTGAGAATTGTGTGCATTTGATGTACCTAAAAGATTTTGGAAAAAAAATTTGCTTCTCATCTTTCCATTTCTATTTGTGCATCTTTGCACTGGGTAAATTTATTCTCATCAGTTTTGCATGATATCCAAGCACTAAAATCCCTGCAGTAGGAAGCAGGGAGTAACTCTAGTAGTCACTGTGCTCTGCACAATAGTAAACTGTTTAAAAATAAATAAATACAGAAAAGCAAGTTATTGTCAGACAAGTTGAAACAACAGTATTTAGAATATCAAGAAATAGCTGTTTTAAGTATATTTTTCCATGGTGATACTGGAAGTGCGGTTGTATCTCCTGCCATGTGTGAGTTAAAGCTTTATTTTTTTGAGGTTTGGGAAGGTTTTGCCTTAACAGATTTTTCTACCGTTTGCCTTCTTGTCCCTTTGGAACATTTATCCTTAGGTTTGATGATGTTCAGGCTTTTATTCATGTGATTTATAATCATTTCCATGTAACAGACCCAGAATAATCTCAGAAAATAATGTTAGCTGCCAGCTTGGACACCTGTTTTAACTACCAAACAGATGTGAGACCTGTATAAGAATTGGCAGTAACACTTGAAGTATTAAGTATTACCCATATGGACAAGAAGACTCAGAATGTGAGATAGGAATGTGGGATCTGTGAAATTCAGAAGTCGTATCAAAACACTCAGTTCTTGCGTCCCTTAACTCTAATTTTCCTGGTCTTTCTGTTTCATGCGTCTTTCGGAACGCATTGTGTTTAAGAAAAGACTTTTGCGTGGGGTGTAAACAAGTTCTAAACAACAGTTTCTCTTTGAATCATTCAGAGTGCCTTATTTGCTTGTCGGTGTTGTGTCGTGGCCATTTACATCTTGAAGAGCATGATTTGTTTGACAGGTCTGCTATGTTGAATGCTGTTTCAAGCAAGAGGTAGCCACATAGTGCTGTCTCACTGAATATTTGCATTTGTGCTTTTCCTTTGTTTTGTTATTCCTTTCCCAACATGTACACTGGAAATCTGTAGCAGCTGTTTTCTTTGGAGTCTTTGTGTTGCTGCAGTTCATTCTTTTATTCTGCTGCCTGAATATGTAACATTAATCAGCTCTTTCTAGGTCTCCATGCAACAATACTTTCTTTTGACAAAACACTGTCTCTTGTCCAAAAGTGGAAGTTCAGATGAGTTTTTTATTCTCTCCAGCATTCTTTTGAATCCCAGTACAATCCCATGTACACAACCAAGCTTCTCTTTGCCATTATAATTAACATTTTGTGATTTGTGTAGATGCAAAGGGGGAAAGATTTTCTCAGACTTTCTAACTGTAGGATCCAGGTCGCATCTCGTCTCACATTTAGGTGTCGGATATGGATACCACATCAACAGGGGACGCTAAAGAACAGTGGGGTTTTGTGTATTGAATTGAATGTCTTTGGAGGTGTCACAGCTCCTTTTGTCCTGGGTTGTTGCTGTGACCTCCTGGTGCCGTACCACTGACTTCAAGTGGAAGTGATTCCCCACTGAATGTGAACAGTGCATTTTCTGTCCTGGTTCCTCCTTTTCTGGAGTGCCTAAAAGAGGAAGAATCCTAAGTTATAGTCTCACCCTTCTGTCTGTAACCTGTCTGCGTTTCTGGTAGCACGGTTGGATTCTAATAATGTTGGTTCATGCAGTGGTTTGTTTTGGGTTTCATCTCTCTGCCAGTTTGAGAATCGGGGGAATTTTTACTTTATAACAAACAGGTGGCTATTTTGCTTGGCATTCTTTCTCTTCCCTACCACCTGCCATGAAGTCTGTGGGTTACACTTTGTTTTCAAATGTTCTAGAACCACCATGTTTTTGCTTAATTCCCTGACTTGAATGAGACCTTATCAGGTCAGCCCTTTATCCCAGCCCTCAGCTGGGTGGGTGAGGCCAGAATATTCAAAGAATGCTTGTTGTGGCTGTTGTTTTATTGAGGTACACCTTGAGGTTTTTCCTTTCAGAGACTGTTTCTCGGAGAAAGAGCAATTAGGGCAAGTTCGGTCAGGGCTGAGTCAGAGAACGCGGGTACATGGAAACTCCACGGTGCTGGGAGTTAAACGGCAAAAAGGTGATGATGTTCTTGGCACCGATGGGGGTTTGGTCTGCCAAAGTGACATGGGATGAGTTAAAGTGAGTTGTTCTGTAAAATGATGCAGACATTTGATAAGTTGGGTAAACGGTTGTGTTGAATAGCTTTTACTATAAAATTGCGCAACAGCGACTTTCAATTTTTCACTGAAACTACCTGGCTAGCAAGCTGCTAACACTTCAGTTCTCATCTACATTACGTATTGATGCAATTTGTGAACTTAAAAAAAAAAAAATGCTAAAAACCCTCAAACAACTTCCCAAGAAGCATCTAGGGAGTCTGAAATTCAGTGCTGGTTTGCAGGAAAGATAGAGAGATAATAAAAGCAGGAGCATCCTCCTGTGTGCTTAAGATACCTGTAAACATACATCCAGCTTCTTTGAGATGTTTAGCTTCTTTTCATTGGATTGTTTGTAATCTTAACATCAATAAACATAAAAGCTGCAAATGCTGCCAAAACTACATTTGTTCATTGCATACCATGGCTAAAAACAAACAAACAAACAAAATAATAATAATAATAAAAAAAAAATACACAAAATAAAACAACTCCATGAATCACGTAGAGGTATTTAGAAGAAAAGTATTGGAAAAGAATTCAAGCAATGAAATGAATGCATTTTAGTGCTAGGATGCCTATAAGACAGCATTTGTGTAAGTTGTCATGTGTTTGCCTTCCTGATCTGAGTACTATAAAACTTTGTTTTCTTTTGGGCAGAAAAAGAAAAAAGAAAAAGCAAACGCTAATACCTCTATTATCTGATAGAGAACTTCCAAATGATACAAATCTCATCTTTCCTGCTGTTTTGCTGTCTGCTTTTTCTAATGCTCTTTTTGTCATTGAGAGGTTATGACAACACGAGCCATATTGTATTTATAAACATCACGTGTTTCCTTGATATGACTTGCAGTGTCTGCCAAACAGAACACATGGAAGAAACATTTCTCATTAGCTCAGCATTGGTTTTGGTTATACTGATTTCCGGGACAGGAAAAATGCCTTCCTTACTCAGATTTAACTTTCATACAGTAAGCCTCTGAGTGTCCATGAAATCGCTTGAACAGAGACGCTGCAGCTCTTTTAGCCCACATACTTTGTCTGAGGAAAAGAGAAAAAGCAGTTTGTTTTAAAGAGAAGATGTAATGGCATGTATTGCTGAAACTAATTCTGAATTAAAATACCTGCCAAAGTCGTCTAGAAACAGAACTCACCGAGAAATGTAAGGTAAGATGATGCTTATAAATATTGAAAGATACATGATCCCTTTTCTTTTTTTCCCCAAACTGAAAGATATTTTCAGATTCACTGAGAATTTTTATCAGAGCAATAAAAGCTATTTCTTCTTCCTTGAAATGTATGGGAAAATAAATGCTTAATTGCTTGCTAAATCACCAAACTCTACTCTTAGGTTTTATGACTAGTTATACATTAAACATAAATGTTATTTTCCAACTTGCCATTACAAATCTTGCGGAGATTTGAACAAAATATATAAAAGAAGTCTCTGATTTTCTGATTTTTTTTACTGGCATGGTTTTACTACCTTTGCTTTGAATAACTTGTCAGTAGTTGCCAATTATTAATGCAACTACAGAGCAGTATGCACTGAGAAGTAGCTGTACCAAATCAGACTGTGATGAAAGACTAAATGTACCTGCTCTCTTTCAATCGTATGTTGTTTGATATACAATATCTACTATTGTTTAAAGCCTAAGTTAGTGGGAAAGTGGGTAGAATTTTAAAGAAAATTTCAGCTTTTATTTTAGCTATGCATAAACCGATATCTAAATCTTAAATGCTTTCTGGCAAAAAGTCAATCTTTTTAAAGATATAGACCCTGCAGTATAGTTTGATGCATGCAGTATCATGAATTTTTAATAGGATGGCTATGTGCTTTGGTGGATTATATTTTTATTATAATCGGTGGATTATATATTTTTATATATATATATATATATATATATATATATTGTATAAAGAATATAATCTTGTAGATTCTGCTACTATACCAACATTTTAAAAGATTTTTTTTTCAAATAATGCAGATGGATTTTAAGTTTACATCAATCTTGCTGTTAAAAGAAAGTTTTATGTTCTTGACACTAAAACGTTGAAGGAACCTGAGCTTGCCGCACCCATGCAGTAATCTTCCAGTTAGCCTAAGAGGAGTGTCATATGGTAGATATCACAAACCAGCTACCTGGAAACTCCCAGAGAGTTTTCTCTGTGGAAACAGGTCGACTTGCAACCACAATACAGTTGTTTTTGTGGCATTTTGTTGGGGAAAGCACTTTCTTTCCCACTAACAGGCCCATGTTCAAGCCAGCCTGTCTTTCGTGTTGAGGTCTGCTCAGAGCTTGCCCTGGAGCTGATGAAGTTCCTTAATGACAACGTCTGATCTCTCTCGTGTGAAGGTCTCCTCAGTCCTTCATTAAAATGGGAAGCCTTATCTCTAACATAAGTCTAAGGTTCTCGGTAAAGCTTTCACTGCCTTCACTGGGAACTTGCCCTGAATAAAAACATAAGGATTGGATTTGAGTCCATTTTTATTGTCTACTGGTTTCTGGTTTTATTCTTACTCCACCTTCTTTTACATAATGTTTCCTTGTTCCAATTCTTTAGATGTTTTACTCTTTTTTTTTTTTTTTTTCCATTGCCCTTGCTTTTAGTAGAACAATTCGCACTAATTTGGCTGTTTACTTGAAATTCCTAAGTAGCTGGTGGGGTCAGATGTTGCCAGAGCTCCCTAAACACACACTGGCAGACGATAAAAATGCTCGTGGCCGTGACCTCGCTTATTTGGAGGGGAGTTCCTCCTTTACCTCCATTGTAAACTGGTAGCTTATCTGAACTGCTGGAGTCCCCTATGTTCTGAGCTAGTACCAAAGTCCAGCCAAGCTTTGTGACTTCCAGTTAGCTTTCCAAAGGATCTTTTACTTGAACAAAGCTTTAAAATCACCATGTGGAGGTGGCGGTTTGGTATCATGATTCTTGGAACCCAAGAAAAGTTAGAAGCAATGTGTTTTTTGTGTTCAAACCTCCTGCTCTTTTGTCAGTCAGGGCCTTAGATTTCCCAAGAAGTTTTTCACAAATCCAAAATGTGATACTTCATGGTCATGACCCAAATTCTCTGCTTTCCACCAAGTCTTCCCTTCAGTACGCTGTTAATTGCCTGCTTGAGGTTAAGCCTAGTGAATACTGGAGGGAATTAGTTCTGTCCCCATCTTCCTTTGACACAAAAAAAAGAGTAAGCCAGTACCTGGTGTCTAGAACACATGTACATATTTGAGGCCTTTGATTCTTCTCCGTGTTGGATTGTACTTTTTCTTATGTGGGCTCTGGAAAACTAATCAGACTTCTGAAAATATGAGGAGTAAAAATATCTTTCCTTGGATACGTGTGAGATCTGGGGTTAAAAAAAGCCTCTGCTGGCAAAAGGAATACAGTTGCAAATAACAGCAGGCAACAGGACTCCATGAGAAATGATGTGATGCTGCAATTATTTTTTGCATGAGTAGATGCCTTTCTTACATCATTGCAAATCAAAGTTCTGTGTGACTGAGTGAAAAGACCAACAGGGTGTGTTGGGTATAGTGCTAGTCCCTCAGTCACTTAATGTTTACTATAGATAGCTTCACCTTAGAGTAAAGTAAGTTATTTACTGCAGTCATGCTGACCATGGCAGGTTGTATGCTTTTCTGGATAGAAGGAAGTAAAATAAAAAGACAATGTAGGGCTCAAACTGATTGCTGCAGTGATAGCACCTGTAACGTTGCAAAAAATGTACTTACACCTGCAAATACTTGCTTGGCCTTATGGCTAAGAGGTGCAGTCCAGCTTGGACACATACATTGTAAAATCCAGTTCTGTGGCTTCCATGACCATTTCTCCTGCTGACAGCGCTGAGGCCAAAACTCAGCACAGCAACTTCTTCTGATTTGCTGTACCCTTACATTGACAGAAATAGGTGGTTACAAGTGTGGACATGTTGCTTTGTTTTTTTACCCATCGGCTCTGATTTGTAACATTTTTTATATTGTTTATATTCCTAATCAATTGCATATATCTGTAATAGAAATCATGTTTTGACTCTATTGTTAGGTAATGCCAGATGAGACCAAGTGTGATGCTTTCCTTTATGTTCATTTAACCATATCAACTTGTTCAGTTTTATTTGGCTTCAGCACAGTGGGAAAAAATACAAATATGGACCAAAAATAAAAGCTGAGTCGTTAGTACAGCAAGTCAGAAAGCCATGCATTTATTTTGATTTATGAGTTCAGTTACTAACAGTATTTCTTTTTTTAAAGAAAAGAAATCTGATATACAGCATATTTAAACCAAATAAAAATGCTGATCTGTACCAGAAATGTACATGTTTGAAACTATTCCTTTTTTGGGAAAAAAAAAGGGATGACCCCATCAGTTCAGCAGTGCCCTGAGGAAGTGCTGACATTGAGACTGGTCTGAAGGGTTTGGCTCCCTGCGCTGGTGGTGGCTGTCTGTGCTATGTGCATGATGTGCTTGATCTCTTCAAGGGGAACGGGACGGGGGGAAGGAAATGCTTGCTACATCTTCATGAATTACATGACTCCTGTTTGTTTTCAGAAAATTCTGCCTCAAAAGCAGCTGTGGAAAAGCAAAAAGAAACAAACAGTTGGTTCAAATTCAACCCTAGTTTTGAGGGGTGTCATAATGTGAACTTAAAAAAAAATCAGTAACAGCTTTTATATGTTCAGTCCAAACAGTCTAATAGCTTATGGGCTGGGTGGGCCATGCTATACTGATGAGATAAATGTGGATATTGGCAAACCAATGATGTAATTATGTAAATCCGACCTTTTTAGGACTGAAATGTGTTATGTTTCAGTGTGTTTATATTTTTGTCATTTGTGATAACACTCTGAAAAATCTTGGCTGAAATGCTAAGAGGTTTCTTAGTGTACTCACCATGCTACTCTGTCTGGAAAGAGCACTGAGGAAGCATTGGAAAATCAAGCATGAGAGATTTATTAACGTCTCTCTGCTTAATTGGATAATTTTAGCTTTTTTTTTTTTTTTTTTTAACTCTCACATTCCATTTGCTTGTAGGAAATGAAATGCACTCATAAATATGCAGAAGGGAGTGTCTGCTACATTCACTGGTCTGGATGTCCGTCTTGCTGATCAGGGATAAAGTAATGCAGACTGGTAGCAGAGAAATAGCTCAAACAATGAAATGTTGTTGGGGGAATAAACCCTCACACAGCAGCACTGTGATTTCAATTGATTTCAGTTGGGCTAACGCAAAATGTGTTGTGTGTCATGCCTTGTTTTGCTTGGATTGCCTAATGCATGGAGGTCCTCGTGGTAGAGCTTGGGGACAGCTCTGTGTGGCCTTGTGCTCCCTTCCCCAGCAAGGAGAGATCACCCAGCGTCACCAAGGTTGTGTCCCATGGACAGCTAATCTGTAGTAATGTCTGCTAGGGAGTGTAAAAAGGTTCACTACCGATACCACCAGGCTAGTCCAAATGTAAATCCTGCTCCTTATCTAGATCTAAGCTGATGCATATTGTAAACTCAATTTTCTTTCTATGGCAAGAAGCTCAGTCTATTATTGCTTTCCCCTTCTCTTTACATTGGATTCTTGTTTTAGACATGAATAAAGCGATCTTAGTCTAGGAATTAGAAGGACACCTGGGCATTATGATGACCAATAAGCTCTGGAGGTGGAGGTGTATTTGGGGAAGCAGTCATAGCTGTGTGGAATTAATATACGAAAAAGTTTTGTGAGAAGGACACACATACAAAGATGTCTTGCCACTTGTCAGAGCTTGGTGGTGACTTCATCAGCCTAGAATTTCTGTTTTCCCCACTAGCGACCAGACAAAAGGTGGCATTACCCTCAGTGTTATTGCTCAGCACTCGGTCCCACTGCATAGCAAGTCTTGGAGATGCTGAACTAAGGCCTGACTTGTAGAGAGCTGTTTGCTATGATGTTTGAAGGAGACAAAGCTGTGTTAAATCTTAATCCCAACTCCAGTGGGAGTGGCTCAACTTAGTTCTAGATTTCAGAAGACTTTTGTAGCTTTTGAGTGCATCTCAAACATCTTTGCTTTGAATGCCCATGTCTCCGTGTGTTTTATGGGCTTACTCCAGCTGGCATTTACCTGGAACGCTCTGCTCACTTCTTTCCTAAAAGCCACCCTCATGTTTTCACAACCCCTGAAAACAAAAGAAAACTAAACTAAAAACAGAAATCCTCAGAATATTAGCCCAAACCAAAGAAATTTATGTTGGATGTATTTTCTTCTTTCTCTTTCCTCTCTCCCTCTTTCCTCCTGTGCCTGCTATGCTAGGCTACAGCATAGTAATAACAAGAACTAAGGCAAAATCTTCTAGCCTTGACAAAAGTTTGAAGTAATTCATGTTCTTCCACACTCATTTTTTCTCACTCTTTCTTTCCTTTTTTTTTTTTTTGATGTTCAATTTCTCTTCATATTCTCTTTAATTTGTCTTTTTCTCATCAGTACCTTACCTCCTTCTGTCTTAATTCCTTAATTCTCTGTTATTTGTTTCTATTATCCTTTTCTTTTTTCCCTATTTAGTTCTCAGCACTCCATCTACAGTATTACTCTTTCACAAACTCTTAGTATTGTACTTCACCCTGTCCCATTCTCCTCCCTCCTTTTTTTTTTTTTTTGCTTTTTTTCCTCTTTTTTTCCTAGAGTTTTACATTCAGAATTCTCTATTTCCTTCCCAAATATTTTTTTCACTATTGATGTATTTTATTAATATTTCTGCATTACATGTGGGATAAGCAGGAAAAAAAATCATGCTACAAACTCAGTCCTCTACATTTAGGCTTGAAAATGTTTAGGAATAAGAAAAAGTGCTAATAGTAGGACAGAAGATAAGAAGATTGACATGTGGAGGTGCTTCTGTATTGCTCTGTTAATAAATAAATAATGTTTATTAGCAGCTTCAGGTCAGGGATATTGAATTCTTAGCTTAATCAGGCCAGGTTGGATCCACCAAGGTGAATGACAGTAAAGTCCATCATAAGGAGTAGCAAGCAGCAGTAGTTGGAATGAAATTGCTGTTATCCCTTCTAGCTTTAGTATTTCAGCTTGACTTATAAAGGGGGAAAAAAAGGAAAAAGGAAAACAATAGGTTGAAAAACAGAAGAGAGAGTGAGCTAAATGAAAAGACATATGGACAGGGTCGTGATAAAAATAAGAAAAAAGCCTAACCCTTATAAACTTGTGGTAGAAATTGCCTCCCAATGCTGTCAGTGGGGAGAGGCAGGGAACACCAAGGGGCAGCTTGTTTCACCCGGCCAGGGAGGGAAGGAGCTGACTCGGAGGGGTGCCTAGATGACTGCCTTTGAACAACATGGGATGAGACAGCCCCAGTGCAAAGCAACTAATAGTGCCATCTTAACTTTTGGGGAAATGCTGAGTGCATGTATGTCTGTGATACATGCTGTGATACTTTCCTATGGCTAGGAAAATGTCTTTGTTTAAATCACTACAGAAATGAGGGGGAAGCATGAGGTTTAAATTACAGGGTAGAGAGACAGACTGCAGACCTGACGTAATAGTTCAGTTTTGCAGAACCTTCTTCATGTGACTCCAGAGAGAGTTGGCTATATTTGCTCAAGTATACTTAAAATAAAGTTTGAGAGGCTTATAGAGTTTCCAGCACCTCCAGGATTTGCTTGCTTGTACTCGCTTTCCTTTAATTTTTTAAATCCCTAAAAATCCAGAATTCCTGATTTTGTTGATTAACCATCACCAAAGGAGAGGCCACAAATGTGCTGCTGGCATGCAAACATATATGTATGCATGTAAACATGCTGTTGCTTTACATGTTACAAGGAGGTGTTGTTCTCTTGGAGCTCAGATGCTCGCTTGTGTTCAAAGGCTCTGTGTGCAGGTTGCTCCTCACTGCGAGTGCCAGCTCTTCTACCGACTGCACTGCACTGCCAGCAGTGAGCCTTTAGAGCTGCCTGTCCCCTTTATAGTGGTTCTTTCTAGCTAGTAGCAATGTGTGGTGTGGGATGTTTTTTGTTTGTTTGTTTGTTCTTTGCTTCTTTTTTTTTTTTTTTTTTTTTTTTTTCCCCAGAACTAGGGAGTTTGGCATAAGCATAAGAGCACTTTACGGTATTTATATCTAGCCCAAGGTAGATAAATGGTATTTATATCTACCCCAAGGCATATCTGTTTCACCAAGTGCCTTAGGAATCAGTAAACAAAGGGAATAACAAACAACATGTATGTTTAGGAGAAGATAGTGCAGTCTGCATATAATATCAAGTCCAATATATGTCAGGCAGCCAAAACTGTTCTGTTCCCACCCTATTTGTTTAGCTTGGCCTCTTAAATTCATAGAAGAGATCCTGTAGGATTTTCAGTCTTCAGAGAGGCACCCCACAAATCTTTGTAGATATGAATATGGTCGGGGGCTGGTGTGCCTGACACCTTGGTGCCTTTGTGGAGGACAGCAACCTGGGGGGTCTGTGATCTGCTCCCCATTTTTACTGTGGGGCAGCAGCTGAGATTGAGGTCAGGGCTGGATATGACCATTTTTTTTTTGTTCCTCTGCTGAATGATTAGAGGCAAAGCTAGGGGTTGGTCTTTTTGCTTTCGTTGCAGAAAGTGGATAACCCCAGTGAGAGGTTTCTGTCATGGTGCTTGCCTGTGCAGAGGGAAGAAAGATGCTGATGGTAGCTCTCGTGCTACCTTGTGTAACTGGAGACCTAGGAGGTTCTACAAACAAGTCCACACACAGGTCTCTGTCCTCCTACACTCTCGGTTTCTTTGATCAGGATTAGGTTCTGGGTGGGCTATAGGAGTGATGAAGTCATGTGAGACCTTCATTGAAAATAAATAATGCTTCTTTCAGAAAACAGCTGTAAAAAACTTCATCAGCAAACTGTCTTCCCACTTGGATTCTGCTGGATTGAACTAACTTGTTGCATTTTAGCAAAACCCCATTGACTCCATCACAAGCTTTCCTCCTGAGTACTGAGAGCAAAACAGTTGAGTCAGTGACAAGCCATCAAGCCTGCAAATTTCCCTGTTTTGTGTTAAGGAAATGGTTGTTTACAGCAGTACAAACATTAACTGCTTCATTATTTTCATCCATGAATGTATTATTAAGGGCATAGGGACCAAAAGAGCTGTTATCAGGAACAGAAAGAACTTTGATCAGCAGTCAAGCAATAAGCCAGTTCCATCTATGCCTCACATGTATACCCCACAGCAGACTTCAAAATGTTCTCTCAATTTATAATTGTGCATTTCGCTAATGTGTCTCTAACACTTTTCTACTGAGAATCGAGGGGAGCAAAGAGAAAATAAATTAATGTGATGGGCAAATTGTTCCAAGGGTCCTGAATTAATATTAATAATGTAGAAGAAAAGTAGGGGGACCGGAGATAAACCTCAGTGGTAACTTGTGCCTATCACCATAGACGTTAACAAAGATTTTAAAGCAATGGGCTAGCCCATACTTCCAGGTCTGATCTTGGTGAAGTGTAGGGTGTTGCGCTTCTTAGGGGCATACCATTTGTTTATATGGGGGGCTAAACTGGAAAGGAACTATTGTTCTGTACAGTACGTTATAAACAAATATATGGCAAGTAATTAAACACAGGATGATACATGGCAAGTTAGACAAGGCTTGAGGGCTCTGATAAAGTAATTGAAATGGAAAGTGATACTTGAATGGTTTGTATGCATTGTTAGAACCTACAAATTAAATTACAGCCTTGGTAATGATATATCTGTGTACTATTTATGATGCTGTGCCTGGTGTATTTTAAAATTAAAAGAAGATTCATTCCTCATATGAAAAACTTTTCATATGCATCAGACATACTTGGAGACTATTGCATATAGTGCCAGATGTATGGAGAACTAGTTATAGTGTGCCTGATGTTCTGGGATATACTTTATCATGCTGGAGTCCAATTACTGAAAATGTGCATCCTACCAGCTTGCAACTCAGTGCAGAGAAACAGAAGTGAAATATAGAGGTCTTTTTTATCCTGCATATTAGCATAATAATGTGATTTCTCACTGCAGGTTTGTTCCCCTGTAAGGAAGACCATGGATGGCAGACTATACTCTGCGCTTGCTGGAAAGCATGTGTGACACAAAACTGTATTAGGATAATTTGCTTGTATTTTTACTTTTGATATTTTTGAGTTGGTCAGCAGAGATAAGCAGATTTTTAACTAGGTCATACTTCCATTCATTAAAAGGGGATACTTGACTGGTTAGTAAAACCTGCCAAATATAAACCAGATGCTTCAACAGTAAATACTGCTTTACTCCTATACTGCAAGAAACAAGCCTTGACTGATTAAATTTGAAATGAAAATAAATAGGTTTAAGATTGTTTCTGTGCCACGATGTTACTTTTTTATAATTCTGGTACAAATATTTAATAAAAATAATGTCTTAAAATATTTTCACAGTGAAACTGGAAATGCTACACTTAAGACAAATACTTTTACACTCTTGAAAAGACTGCTTACATTAAGTTATGCTACACAGAAATTTTGTGAAGTTCTGGTCAAGACCAATAATGGTGTACAAATTTATAATGGGAAGACTCAACAGCTGTCTGCAAATCTGGATGATTCCTTCTGCTCTTGGGGAATGTGTAGTAAGGGGTGGAACACCTGGATTTTTAGTTTTGGCTACCAGATCTGCTCTGATCTTTGTCATGTTACGCAAATGCTTTGTGTCAGCTTACCCTTTTGTAACAGCAATGAGTGATGCCTCCCTCTCTCACGGCTGAGAGACTGAGAGGAGGGAGTACTGCAAAATAGAAATGTTACTCCAGTTAGGTCCCCTTATAAATGGTTCTTTATATTGATATTAGCTCGGGGTTATGCACTTAAATTGTATTTTGATTCTTCTGAATGCCAGCCATGATGATACAAGCAATATTTTACGTGCATAAAAACAAACAAACAAACAAAAAAAGCACACAAAAAATACAGAAGATAACTGCAGTGCTGCAAAGTGCTTGTGTCATGAGATTGCCCTATGATGTTTAAGTGCCATCTCTTTCACACTCTAAATACCATATTTTTAAGGGTACATTTTCCATGTTATTGAGTCTTTTGGAGTGAAGTGATGGAAGGGAGGGAGGCAAGCTTTCTATCTTTTTTTTTTTTTTTTGGACATTTGCCATCTCTATTGTGCCTTTTTTTTTTTTTTAAAAAAAAAAAAAAAAAAAAAAAAAAAAGGTAATCCTAATGGCTAGCATGGTGTGCTGCAGAGATAACCATGCAATTGATTTATGGGGGCCCCAAAGTTCAGGTTAGCCAAGTGGCTCAGGTGCCTGGTTAATGAGTAGACAGCCGGCTCCTGTGTCTAGGTGCTTCTCCTGGCGGGAGGGGCTCACGCTTCTTTCTACTAGGTGTCCCCACAAAGCGGAGCATTCAAAAAGCTGCCAAGGTTAATAATGGCTGTATTTTTCTTTTTTTCCCCTAGAATTGTATGTACTGGATTTGCTAAATAATTGGAGGTCTTCTCCTGTTGGAGAATTAATAGGATGCATTTTATATAGTTACCTTTAACATGCACTCTCTTACCTAAATGGAGTTTACTCCTAGTTTTATTTATGGCTTTCCCCTTTGTGAGTCTCCCTTGTACTTCATTCCATGATGTTAGCCTCTTTCTATGCATCTTATAGGCGCGCATTAAAAAATGGTTGAGTGATTGAATCACATAGTGTTGCACAGTTTGTGACTGGGTGACATGCCAAGGAGGTTATTTAGTGACTAATTTCGAAGGGGAGGAGAAATTGCAGGCTTGTCATGTGGAAAAGTACTTCAGTCTATTGAGGCAGCATTACTTAGATGACTGGGTAAAGCAAGATGGCCTGCCCCTGTTGTGAGCAGAGAGAACAAGGAACATTTTTACTGTTTAAAAACCTTTTCCCAGAAGGCACGGATTTATAAAATGCTGTACTGTAGACTGAGGATTTAGACTCAAGGCTGAAAACAAAAAATGCTTTATTAGAAGAAGTGGAAACAAATGTTCATCTTACTGCTGTAGCCATACAGGTGATTTCCTTAAGTAACAGTAAGTGGCTTTAATTATTTCAGAGCAAAAATCTTAACAAAGATTATTTGATATTTGTCTGTAGGTAACAATGTTGACTGCGTGTAATAAGACTGCTACTATTTTTAATTGTAGAAACAAATAACCAGAGTAGCATCAGGACAGCTGGAAAATTATGCCTGAAAGAGCAGACTGTGTAGGATTTGGTTTGAGACTCTCCTCTCTGCTTGTTTGCAAGATCCACCTTCAGCATGCACATTGACTTAGAGGCAAGGTGAAGCAATCAAACATTATTTTTGATATCACCATTAAATTTGTTTTGTGGTTAGCTTAGAATTTTACAGATCTGTTTTATATTCAGTAAAAAGTGAAACAGGTATTCTTTGTTTTCCCCATGGGAGCTTTAGGATATGGTATGAATTAAGTTTATATGTAGTCAGGGATATAAAAGGACATACCGAGACATGTAAAGTACCTTAAGGTAAAACATTTGGATAGCTGCAGGGACTGGGTTCATACACAAGTGTGCATTAAAGATCTAGGTATAAAGTAAGGGACAATAATGTTAAGAATGTGTTTGATGCTCTGTCATATGGAAAGGGAAATAACGCTGTGGCTGAGCTGTGCTTCATTCAAGCTAGTGTATGTGTGCCTACAATACTGTACCCTAAAAATTCTTAGGGGTATTCATGCCATACCCCTTGTGTACACCTGCACTACAGGTAGGAAGACATGGGGATGGGATGCCACAGTGATATCAAATAGTATGGTGATGATTCCTGACTGAGATTCACTCAGGGCAGCACGTCTCCTTTCTGGATAATCATGTTTATGTGCTCTGACTGCCACCTCTCAGGATAGTGAACATCATCATCTGGTTCTCCTGCTGTGTTCATGTCACCCTCTGGCCAGGCAAGCCTGGCAAAATAAATGTATGAGCATAGAAACTGGAAGAGTGGCTCACCCTAAGAAACATCTTATTTTGGCTGATTGCAGCATTGTTGATCAGGGAAAGGAAAACACATAGAATTAATAACATAGATGGAAGAAGGAAAACCCAGCAAGTCTTTTGCCATATCGATATATGTTCCGTTAACTGTTTTGTTCTAGTGCAAGCACTAGAATCAGAGAATTGCAGTTTCATGGATATTCTGAGTTTTAAGCTCAGCTCTTTTTGCACCACAATACAGAGATTTTACAGCTTAACATATACCAAAAGTATGCAAAAGAAGCTAAAAAACTGAAACCCAGATACATGCTAAGGATGGGAAGGCAATAACAATAAATGCTGAGATTTCTCAGGGAGTTCTGCAATTCCTTATCTGGAAAATTATCTGGAAAACGACAATGGGAATATAAGGGACATGTCAAGAACAGAGCTAGCTGGGTCTCAGAATTCCCCATTCACAGGAAGTTTGAACACTGAAATCAGTTTTATTTTGGAATCACCAGCATGTGGTTCCCATGATGAAAAACTGTTGTGAAACCTGGCAGATCCTAAAGCCTTGTACTGTGGGGCGAGACTTAGGTGAGGCCAGGTCTCCAAGCTTAACCTAGGCTAGCTGTTTTAGGGTCTGAACTGTCTCTTTTGGGCATCAGGGAGCCCATCCTTAGCCAAAATTGCCAAATAAACTAGTCTGGAAGTGCTGCTGAGGAGCGATAGACGTTGAAACTTCTGCACATCTTACTCCATGGTCTAGAAGATCAGTGCA